>NC_092025.1:1140474-1497141 GCF_042242105.1 Pempheris klunzingeri | reverse complement strand
AAAATATGTCTTCTATCGTTGGCCTGTGAACAGCTATAATGAAAGTTAGTGGGGGGTCAAGTGGCTCACTCAGAGGCACTTCAGAGGTACTAACTGGGGCGAGGACCTCATTCTTATTCCATGGCCACATTTCAAAGATCTATCCTGACATTCAAACCACTGACCTTTCAGCCACGATCCTGACTCTTTAGCCTTTAGGACCCCACAGCGCGGTTTGATATTGTATCTATTATTACCTGGCCATACATATCTCTGTGGTTTGGGTCTGTTCATTGGAGAAAACAAGACATCACTCGAGCATTTGCCACCATTTTCAGACATTTTATAGGTCACACAACTAATCTGTTGATGGAGAGTATAATCAGCAGACTGATCAGCACACTCTGGGCCTTGGAATCACAAGAATCTGGACAAAAAGGCTGAAGCGAGCTCAAGACAGCATGAGGGGTACTGAGCTACAGAAGGGTATCAAGATGGTGGAAGGAGCTTTGTGGACTTGTAGTTCAGACCCTACTTTCAGTGACTGAGTGACCAGCGATACGAATCACCGCACAGCTTCTGTTATTAAGGCTGGTATTGGGGACACAGTGCAACACAGTGTTATATTTAAAGCTCTCCAGCAACTGTAAGAAGTAATGCAAGGCAACACTGCATCCATCTATCCATCTCCCTTCTCTTCCCTGTAAGGTGACACCGCACTAAATAGTTTAGTCACATTCACACATGTGTGCTCACACACAGACCCCAGCACTTTTTGTTTTGGTCTCACTTGTTCATTTGTGTGTATTTACTTTACTAAACCAGTCTGAGACAGAGAAGAAACAGTGGCTTCCAAATCACTCAATTTGGTACTGTAATATATTTTGATTTATTAGTATGTTTTCCATTCACTTGACTGTCTCAGAGTAAAACTCTGTGCAGGGGAATCAAATGCAGGGGATGTTTTGATTTAAGGCTATGAAATATTAACTAAAATAACTTTACCCTTTATATTATGTGATATAAGATATAAGAAGAGAAGATGGCACCTCATTGCTTGTATGTGCGGCTCCGATTCGAACAATGACAATAAACCTGATTATCTTTTGAGCTTATTTGTTTTACAAACTGTACAGTGACCTTCCAAACTCAAGAGCTACTCGCTTTAAACTTTTCCACAATTATTTCTGAGTTGTAATCTAACCAGACATTCACTCAAACTGTGAATAGCAGGGATTCAACAGACGAGGCGAAGGAGAAGAGAAAGAGCCCATGACTGTTGAATAGACGGATTCTGATAAAGCAGAATGAAAAAAACACGACTGTAAGACACTTCTTGAGCTGTGGTAAGTGTCGATCTGACGAACAAAGGTATACAGTGAGGATGAGTGTGTGATCATATCCTTGAGATGGGTCACACCAGTGAACAAGAGATTGGTATCGCACTGCATGTATTAGAGAGTGCGTGTCTGTGGCTGTGCTATCCCAGGACGCCCCTGACTCTGACCTTGTGAACATGCACACTGTTTTCACACCCTGCAGGGTGAAGTCAGTGAGAGAACAGAAAATCCTAAAAAGCTATAAAATGTCTGATGCAAATTAACAGTTGTGGGCAGGTAATGTTTCCTGTGAAACTCCTAATGCTCACAATGCCACATACAGACAGCAAACTATTCAGAAACAAGCACCTTGAATGAATGAATGAATGAGTGAATGAGTGAATGAGTGAACAAACAGAAACACACAAATGCAGCTGCTTCCAGAGAGGGCAAAGCAGTCTCTCAAGAAGGAAAGATTAAGAAAATCCTTTGAATCATACGCTGTGGCCTGCGCAGGCACCGAATCAACACCTGTGGGACATTTTGGAGCGATGTGTTAGATAGCGCTCTCCGCCATCATCACTGGAACGCCACATGAGGGAAAAAAGGTTCCAACTATTTGCAGAATCAATACCAAGGAGCACTGAAGCCGTTTTGGAGGCCAACACCTTGCTTAGACACTTCTCCTTTAATTTGTCACCCATCTGTAAGTCACCACTGCAGGGAAATGGAGCTGTTGTTCTGTATATATAAAACGCTTGCTTGTGTAAGTCATAATTCAGAGCTATATCATTGGAAGGCAGCCTGTACCCGGTTTGCATTCCAAGGAAAATGGATAGCCAGTGCACAATAAATTACTCCCACTCTGAATAAACTGCTGTAACACGGATCAAATTGCTTTTTCACTCCAAAGTGTACAAAGGCACAACAGCCACTACAACCATAGCTGAACATCCCTCATCTGGTGTAAGGCTTTGCTGGAAAAACAAATCCAGAGCAGTACACACAACAACAAGAGCCTCTCGGTGACACAGATAGTAATCTCTGGCCGCAGCACTACATTTAAACCTACATCTGTTCGACTCCGGCTCACACAACAGCCAAATGTGCAGCCAGAGCGCTGGGCCGACCCAGTCAGGGAGGCACACGATAATAAACACATCTTCACACAGCACTGACAGATTTTCTACTGGAGTTTCATGCAAAAGCTCAACACACACACAAGGTGGGACAACGTTGAAGGGGCTACCGCTACGGTTCAGCACTCACCTCCAGAGCTTCAAGGGTCACGAACCCTGTGATGGAGAAGCCATCGATGATGTCCTCTTCAGCAGAAGTAGACTCCTTTCGCTTTCTTCGCGGGGGCCGAGGGCGGGATGAGGAGGGCTCCCTGTTGCTCTCCCGCTCTGAGTCAGAGGAGAAGCGAAAGACGGAGCCCTTAACATGGTTGTTCCTTATCCCATTTGATCTCCTCTCCCGATCCCTCGCTGACCTTGACTTCCTCTTCTTGCGGAGGCCACTAGATCGAGGGCCATCCATGTCCTTCATAGGAAACATCCAGGTAAACCCTCTTACAAAGAATCAAACTCTTCAAGTGCCAAACAGTGGCACTGTTCGACCTCCACTCGTGTGAAATCCCCCGAGGAGAATCACCGCAATATCCAAGCAAATGTTGTCAATGTATTAGATCCAGGGTGACCATGTAATATCCAACAGATGAAGCCTTTTACAGGAACTCAAAACTGCATTGAGTCACTGAACCAAGCTAGGTTGCAAGCAAAGATCCCCAAAGGCAGTCCATCAAATCCTACAACCGAGGTGTAAAATGATCTATTAAACACGTTATCGCCAAGCTGTCAATTCCGCCAGAGGAAGAGCTTTTCAAGTTAAAGCAAATATCTGCTCAGTGAACATGTCACGCCATGGTGAGTTGAGCAGGTGATGCCACATCTTTCTTCTCCAGTAACCTACTCCTTTTACCCAAGGTCAGCAAACTTTCCCTCCTGCAAGACCAAAACAGACAGAGAGAGAGAGAGAGAGAAAGAGAGAGAGAGAGCAAGCATTTGCAACATGTTCACTCAGCAAGTTCAATTGTGCATCTAGTCAATGAGACACTTTCCAAAAGGCGATGTACAGTATACACAAGGCTGGTGCCGTTCTATATAACACAAGACGAGTGTTTCATTAGTGCAGCTACAGTCTCATCTGCTACACATAACGTGTTTTCTTACACTGCCAGGTCATTAAGCCCTGAGATGAGATGATTATGTGTTGTAAGTGCTCTTTTACTGGTGTCTCTACAGCTTTTGCCAAGCTTGTAACCTAAACCGTCTTTTTATTGATTCAATTTATTTAATTAATTACGTACCCGAATTTTCTACCTTGCTACTTTGAGTCTTAAGCCCATCAACGTGAACTTCTTGTCGCCTTTGGTCACTGTTGAAGTAACAGAGAGAAAATCTAGCATGTAGTGCAATGCTGACTGCTCTTTGGCCTGAAACAAGGCTTTAATTCAAATGTTGTATTGAGAACAAATGAGTGTCGGTGCACTCTGTCCTTCCACTTCTAATTTGCTTCTTATATAAATTAATGCAATTAGCAAAGTTGTATTTCGGTACTGTACATTTCAGTAGCATTTCCAGGTTTGACTGACTATGTGTGGTGTAACATCTTCAATATTACAGTTAAATCCTTCTGAGGCGCCCACATATAGCAGACAAAGTGGTGATTTAAAAAAGCTTCTTGCTTGATTGAAACGATTCAGACCTGTAAACATCCACCAGACATCACTTATCATATTCATCATCACTGCCTTTCTCAATTCACCATTCATTTCTTTCAAAGTATCACTTTGGCTCGCTCAAACACTCCACCCATCAAAAATGTCCCTCTTCCATGACTGAAAGCAGGTCTAACTCAACAGGGACAGATTTTAAACACACACTGTGAGAAAATCAAGACAAATGTCAAAACCTTTTGAAATGCCATTCTGCACTTTATTATAGAGGCTAGCAGGACATGCCCTCACTGCCTGACAGTGAAGGCATCTGGCTGCTTTATGATATAAGGATGCAACATTCAACAGCTTGCAGTCTTATTCTGGATCATTCTCAAGGCATAGCCTACAGTCTAGGCCTAAAGCCACTGAAACTCTCCCTAGCATTGTAGTGTAAAAGCACATATGGCCTCTCTGTGTGTCCAGAATATCAATTCTCATCCATTACATCATAGACATGGTATTCTATGTGGAAGAAAAGTGAATCAACAAACTGCAGCCTTTAATAAAGCCTTCCTCTGAATTATCATACCTCCAAATGCTGGTGGACGTTTGAGACACAGAGGAAAACACCTTTTGTGCATCCACACACACACACACACACACACACAGACACCAGTCTGTCACAGTCAAGCACCATCTTCAACTTTACATTGTCTCCTTGGACACAGGTTGTCATGTAGCTCACACGGGCTCTGCAACATACATGTCGCCCTCAAATGTTCTGCTCCGGCCTGCGAAGTCCCCAATGTTTCCGCCATGCCCAGTTATAATCATTCACAAAAACAGGCACATAATCAAATGGATACATAACAAAGGCACATCCAGCATTTAACTCTGCAGCAGCCAATCAAGATCCATGCAGATGGTCTGCCTTCTAACATGCAAACAAGGTAAATGCACCTTTACTATAATAACGGTCCTAAACCTTTTTCCAGTACCTATGCCTTTAACCTGATGCCCCGTGCCAGCACTTATCTAATGACACACACACACACACACACACACACACACACACACACACACACACTGCACAAACAGCTCCCAAAATATGGCTTGCTGGAATAAAGAACTGTATTCTAGCACTCGCCCTGGCTGCTCTGGCTCACTGGGAGACTCTTTCCCTTGTGTTCCCTCTCTGTCAGCAGGTCTCCGGCTCGGAGCTCCAGTCCAGCCCGCAGCAGCAGCAGCAGCAGCGGACTGCCACTGCCTCCTGCTCCGGCTCTCCAAGCTTCATTTTCCACTGTAAGACACACAACAAAAGCAAGCCTCTCTCTCTCTCTCTCTCTCTCTCTCTCCCTCTCTCTCTCTCCCTCTCTCTCTCTCTGTCTCTCTCTTTTTTTGTGCTCCAAGACACGTCATGCAAAACGAAGAAATGCAAACCCTTGCGAGTGGGCAGGGACCGTCCGGAGAAGTTGCAGGCCTTCGGTCACTATAAAAAGATAAATCACAAGACGGTTCGGAGCTGACAAAATAGATCCCGCAGAGGAAAACCACAGGGTATCTCCTCCTCCTCTCCCCAGATCCGAGCTTCAGGATCCCGGAGAAGGGGGACCGGGGCGCAGTGATACGGCGCTGCCGCAGTGCCGCTTTACAGGCTGCACGCTTCTTCCTCAGCGCAAATAGTGCTCTGTGGACATTTAGTCAGCTCCGGGTTTAGCAGAGAGTCTGTGCAACCACGAACATGGCGAAGACCGAGTCAGAGAAGCCTCCTCACACCGTCGGAACACATTTTAAATGGCCTTTAGTGTTTGGTGTGAAATAAAATATCCTAGTGAGCACAAGTGAGTGCACGAGCACTACATGCAAAGTTTGTGTGTGATGATAATAAGAATAAATGAGGTTTCTTTGCGACAGTGGTAGGTCATTATTTAATGAACCACAGCCTTGTTAGAAAAGCTGTTCAGACAAGGAGGTGCAAAAATATGCATTAATTAGCATAATTATTACAACAAACAGGAAATTGAAAAGTATGCTAGTCAGATGCACACAGCTGCCGAACAAGCTCAGCCGCTAAACCGGGGAGGGTTTTACCCCAGAGGGCAACAAGTGGGCAAAAAGCACGACATTCATTTACATGTACCAGTGTTTGGTGTCATCCAGATCACTGAGGTGAGGAGTGAGGCTGAACTCTGTAGCTCAGGTGTCAGCGCATCATTTGCTTCATGAAGGTGCCTCTGAGGTGTCTGTTGCCTCGGGGACACCCAGGGCCAGCGAACAGTAGCTACCTCAACAAACACAACCACAGCTCTGACCTCACAGTAACACAGCAACCAAGGCTAAACTGCAAACTAAGCACGGCATATATTTGCAGGGTAACCACTTGGCATTTGAAGAAGAAATGACCTTGTGCAGCAGGTCATCACCATATGATTCTAGTGACTCACACCCAGGAACCCAGACTGACTAAGTGATTGCACCTGTGGAGCATGTAGTTAAGCCTTTGCAGTGTCCATGGCATTGCAACAATGCGGTGCATTGTAAAAAAAATAGCCTACCGCGCTACACTGGATGCAGTGATTGATTTGAAAATGCTCCACATTTGAGCCAACGAGTAACCATAAAGTAAGCCCTCTGTGGCTGACTGATGACTGCTGCATGATTTATTGTATTGATGTTGTGTTGCCCTTGAGAGAGAAACATTATTATGTGAGAGTGCAGTAACTCAAAATCCATAGAATGCAACATTTGGCAGGAATGAATGTATTCACACAGATTGCTGCGGAGCCGTGTAGCTTGCTTTACAGAGATCTATTTAGGCAGGTCGTTCAGGAGTCATTCTTGAAAAGCACTGTTGGCTCAGGCCAGTATTAGATTTCACCAAAAGAGTCAGATGCCTGTCTACATTTGAGCAAACATATCTCTAAATTTAATCTGCAGCGTTTGCATGAGTAACGAAGTTAAATATATAGACTGTAGATGAATGAATTGGTTAATAAAAAGGAAACTGACAATGGTTTTGATACTAATCAATGAATCAGGTAATGAGCTGGGGGGGTCTTGGAAATCATGATGAGCATTTTTCACTCTCTCCTGATTCAACAATTAATTAAAAAATAATTTCACAAGAAATAATTAGATGAACTGATACTGGGGCTGATCAGTGGCTGCTGTAAATATGCAGCACATACAGTGTGGGCTCTGTCATCAGCACTGAGTGGATGCCTTGTAGCAGATGTCACTCCAGCATGACACCAACGCATATTGATTTCTAAGTTCATTCATGGGATGAGTATTGGTATTAAAAACCTTGTGAACACCACAGTGTGAATCTGTATGGTAGCAGTGGTATCAATAGTGATCGCGTATGAATTAGTGGGTGAAAGAGAGGGGCACTTAATAATGGCTTGTTGAGCGTACTGTTACTGTATTGCCATAGCCTCATGACACTGATCAAATTTAAAGAGGGAGTGAAAAATGACGGTGTCACATCTCTTATGAACAGGAGTCAGCGATTGTTTTCGGCGTGGCAATGAACTGGTCCTCTGCGAACAGGGGGGGCAGGGGTGGGCTGTGTATTTTTAGCCTGGTTTAATGATGCAGAGGCTGAGTGGTGCAGCTCAGCGCTTGCTAAAGTGCCTCAATTCCCAGTGCCCGCTCGAACAGGGACCCCAGCAGCCTGTAAGAATAATGCCAGGGGATACACATGCACTTGACCCTGTCTCATCCTCTAGGAGGAGTGTCCTTGTGACAAAGTGGCATGGAAAGGGAGAGACGACAGCAAGGCAGCCAATTCAGCTCTGCCGGCCTCTACTCATTAGGTGGGGAAGACGAATGTGCTGCCCTACCCTCCCCCCTGCCTCACCATAATCAGCTTTAATTACACCTTCACCCAAACTTTCTCTGCTTCCACAGCTCCATTCACTGTCACACAGCACTCTGGGTGTGTGGATTTGAAAAAGTCAAAGTAGGACTGCTGTTCTAGCAACAGACATATATGATCTCTATCGTATTTCACGGCAGCAGCAGTCTCAGCAGCACTGTGAATAATAATGACGATGATGCTGTCAGGTCTGTAACGGTGCCGCTGACCGAGGCTTCCAGTGTGCACAACTCTACAGCTGTTATAATGATCCCCTGACCCCCATCTGTGACTGGCTTAAAGGTCAATCCCAACAACGGAAAACATAAAACTGGAGGAATAGGAGCTGAAAAACAAGAAAGCATATTTGCTAAAAAAAAAAAAAAAGAAAACGAAATTGACAATGTGTTGGAAAATATGCTTACATAAAATGTTTTGATAAGCCAAAAAAATCCAATCAGGCTGCAGGTATTTTCCACATGCCGAGCCTGAAAAGAGCTCATAATAGGATGAAGCCCTTGGGAGAAGTCAATCACAGGCCAGACACTCTGCAATTGGTGTTATCTTGGAAAGAAACAAAATGCATGTCAGAACACAAGGCTTCACTCACTCTCTGCCTCTTCAGCGCTTCACTCAGACAGCAGATGGTGGTAATTAGTGAATCAGATTCACAAAATAGAAACATACTGTACACATCCCAGTATTATCTCACACCTGCCTGTTACTAGTTTTTGTTTTACCTTTATCTTATTTGTGTCCACCTTCATCATTATTATCTTGATTTGTGAGGAAGGAGACTCAAGTGGGATGTAATGACACTTAGAGCACGTTGAATAGCTGGGTACTTATAGCTACATAGAGATTCTCAATACAAGAATGAGCTCATTTTCCTCCCCTACAGATCAGCATACAAGCCCTATAATAGCCCTTATTACTTGCACTGTGAGTGCAGAACAATAGTCCTTACTTAGATACGCCCCACTGTCTTTTCTTCTAACGTTGTTCTTTCCTATTACAGCCTCTTGGCAAATATGATTTGCTGACGCTATTCATCAAAGGTATAGCAGGGACCTCAGTGGCTTAAACACACGTGTAGGAGGTTCCATTTTCATCAACAAGTAGCAAATACCCTGAAAGTGCATGTTAATACAGGCCAAAGGCACATCATTTTCACTGCTAAATTGTGGCACATGACCTCCTGTTCAAGAGCTGACCTGAATAATGAACAGCGTCAACGTGTCCCCGCTGTCAGGTGAAAGAAAGAAGCGGTGCGTACGGTACTACAGGATAATACGAGAATATGATTCACTGGAAGGACGGAACTGTTCTCAATGCAAAAATGCGAATTGGAATGACTGATTATACAAGATCAATACGACTGAGGCTTGTACCTGTAATGATGACAGCATGGACTGAAAAGCCTCTGGTCTTAATATATGGGGCCTGTCAAAATCCTCACGGCTCGTGGTTCCTCAGCTGGCTCACACGATCAATCACTGTTGACTATTTGAGCATTGGACAAGACTCACATTTACCATCAGAGAAGTGAGGGACAGACATTCATTTCCAGAAATATACTGATTATGTGTGATGATCAAATCAAGGTTTAAATTGCAATATGATCAATACCGGTTGATATGGAGATGCTGATACAATAACATCTTTATAAGATTTAACTTATTACAACTATACCTGCATGTATGCAGAGCTGAAAAAAGCCAAAGGATCATTAGAGTGTTGTCATGTATGAGAACACAGACCCGGTCATGCTGCCATCATTAATGTCGTTTGCAACAACATGACAAGTCCGAATGTCTGCTGTGAAAAAAAGAAGTGAACAAACATCCACGAGTTGGCTCTCACAGGATCTTTTCAGTCTTAGAATTAACTGTAGCATAAGTATTTAACGCAGTCTGTTAAATGGCTGAATTGTTCTGCTTTAAATGCATGCCAGGGTTTGATGTCAGTTGTTTTGAAGGTCTCTTTATGAACTCCCCCTCATTTGAAATGCCAAGGATGACCTTTCACTGAATGTTTCAGCTCTAAGAGGAGATCATTTCCTCGTGTATTCTTTATTTCAGCAGATGAGTTGATGCACTTAAGCTGTTATTCTTTTTTCTCTCCCGGCTCAGAGAAGTACTGTAATTTTCCATATCTGTCATCTGTGCAAATAAACCAAAATCACTTCCAAATATAATCTCATGGAAAAGATATAAAAAGGAGATGGAAACAGAAAATAACTCAAAGTTGACGTGCCGCTATGTTTACCTATGTAGCAATGGGGAACTAAAATAAAACCCTGCTGATGAGTTCCATGAATGACAAGCAGGAATATTGAAAATGATAGCTGACCTAATAAAACAACAGCATATCTTAACACTACCGATGTTGTCAGACATGTATGCGCTGCAAACAAAACAGTAGTCTTCACTCGAACAGCACATCTACAGCTCAATTACAGAAACAGTCAGCCCTAACTAATTCATGAGACGACAAGTTCAACATCAAGTTCAACCACTTGAGATGAAAGAGAATGATTTCAGCATGCTTTGCTTGTGTTGAGCCTGATACAAGCATGTGGTTTAAATTCCAACATAATGAAGCCATGTAGGTCTTCAGAGGGACTGTTTCTACCATCACATTGTCAAATTCATGAATGTGAAGGTTCCAAATTAAAGCTCACTCTTCGACAGCATGGTGTGTAAATGATCCTTGGCCATGGATCACTTGTTCTGCCTTCTGTTCTTATTTCTCAAGCTGTAAATATGAACAACTCGCTCATTGTTTCCATTACCATGCCCAATAGCAGAAAGGTAATAATTCCCTTGTTTCCAGATTTCCAAACCTATGTGGGTTTACGTCAGGCTGTCACTGACATTAGCCCCATTACTCCTGGGCATAGAGTCTCAGACTGCACCCAACGTCGCTCGAACCTTTTCAGCCCTCTTCCTTGATCCCACTTTGCAGATTGCATGTTACAGGAAGCCTCACATAATATCCTCTATCCTGTTGTTAACCCGGGTGTCCCTTCCCCCTCCTCCACATACAGAGGCAGGCTCCTGAAATCAGACTAATTGTGTTGTTTTCTACGTTTTAAACTTTAAAATGAAAAATGGGGACCTGGTATTTCATCGTGCAGGAGAGAGAGTGGTTGGTTAAGCCGTGAAGAGGGGAAGGTTGTGTGTGTGTGTGTGTGTGTGTGTGTGTGTGTGTGTGTAGGGAGGGGGTCTTTCTGGAATGGGAGGCAGGGATATTTTCCAATTACTCGTCCCCTTCTCGCTCCCATCTCACAGGGCAGGGGAGGCAAAGTCAAGCTCGTTTATTAGTATTAGGGGCTTGTTCCCCCCCGTCCCAGGCAGCCCCCCCCTCCCTCTCTCCCCTGCAGCAATCGTGCAATGCACACAATATCACCCTAATAGAATTTGTAAGCCTCCAAATGAAGTGGATTGTAAAAGACAAAATGAGAATTTATTTTTATTTTTTTATTTTTTTGAGGTGGGGGTTTCTGGGGGGGAGCAATGGATGAGCGGGGGCGGTGAAGTGACAGGAAAAGGAGAGAGTAGGAGGTGAATACACTATGACTCCATTTGATTCTCATTTCTCTCCCACTGCAACGAGTTGCCGGCTTGCATTATTGGAGATGAGTCGTTTCACAGTCATTAATTTAGTGGCCCACCTACTGGAGCAGTCCATTATGGAAGGAGCCAGCGTCATCGGAGCGAAACCTCAGGGGTGACTGTGCTTTTACAACATGTGTTTCATTAGGTGCCCATAAACACACCATGTAATATAAATATGGAAACTGTTAGCAGTGATAAAAAACAATGGTCTTTGCAACAACAGTGGTCCCACAAATATCACAGACTAGCAGAGAGCCCCCGGGGATAAAACTTGTAATGCTCATGTTTTCTATTTCCATAACGGAGAGGCATTGTTACCGAGGATTTAGACAGATTATGAGGATCAGAAGGATGATCTCTTTGCAATATACTCTTCTTCTGAGGCTTTTATTTGGTGCCAGAATGATACAGCATGTCATCAAAAGGACACCAAATGTCAAAACAGAAACGTAAGTAGAACCACTATGAAAAGATGCCAGTCAGACCAGTGTGGTGGTTGGTACAATGTTCTGATCAGCATCCACCCTCACACACTTACACATCCTTCACAGCGGATAAACTAATGAAGGCTCAAAACAAAAAGTGAATAACTAAACAGCCAAGGACTACAAATTGGAGTAATCTTCAGTACATTTCCAATAATTCGTTAAGATTAACTAAGAGTAAAGGATGAAAAGAGGATCTGAAATAGTCAAAAGTAATGGGCAAATGGTTGTATGATAGTTTTATGAAAATATGTTTTAACAATCAAATGTAATTAATAGTGTTAAATAACATCCAGCTTATAGTCCATTCCAGAGAGCCTGTTTGAACGGTGCAGATGTAGGGCTGTCTGACGGGTGTATGTGACAGAGCTGTGGTGATACGTCTGGGAACCAACACACTCAGTGGACACGCGTCAGAGGGCAAACCTGTTTTCACATGCCATCTTGCAAAGGGTCACAGGATCAAAAGTGGAGCACATTAAAGTGGGAGCCGTATTCCTGTTTTGACTCTCTGTGGCTATCTGACATCATGAGCAGAGTCCTGTCGAATCCAAATGGTGTAAAAGGCAAAATAATGCCAAAGCATTTTTCCAGTCTTAAATTCTGTGGGGTGCCTTTGCCAATTCCTTCATTTCTTTTAATTTTAAGTGATCAAAATGAATCAAGTAAAAGTAAATGATTTGTCTTCACCGTCACACGCAATTAAAAGAGGATTATTGAGGGTGATAGTTTGGTTCCAGTAAAACCTATATTACACGCCAAGCCATTTCTCACCACTCGGATTCCCATGAGTCTGTGCAGAATGTGTGCTGCTGGTGAACAACGAGAAGCTCCATCTGTACTGGCTCAGTCTGTCTCAGCCCCGATCTCTTCCATATGCCAGCTGCTGAAAATATCTCTGTCTCGACAGAGCTGGTCTGCTGTGTGCTGCACTTTAGATGAGCAACTCTCAAGGCACACTTTCTTTTTTTTATTGAGATTAATGACAACTCTGAAGTATTTACAACTTAAGCTCCTTCCTGATGCTGCCGGATGCCAGTGGCTGTCAGCCGGAGGGATACAGTGCAATTTGTGGTTGTCTGCAGAACAAATTGATTCGAATCGAAAGTTTAAAATGTCGTTTGGCTAATATGGAGCGACTGACCTCTATTCAACACAAATTATATTTGCATTGTGTGGGATGGAGGTCAGATGAGGCTAAATGGTTCAAGCCGGCATTTGGAGTACAGTTTGATTGGGAGCTGTCATTTTCCAGACACTGTAGGCTCAATTTCTTATTAAAATTAAGAATTACTAATCATCACCTGACAAAGCAAAACAGTAAAGGAGGAAAACAAATCAAGAAATCGACTGCATGACTGTGGATTGGGGAAATATTTGTAAAAACCTGCACACACACAGCTCCACACAGCTTCCTGAACATTTGTTCAAACTGGTCTAGACTGTTGCATTGGCAAAGGATTTCTGCAAAAATTGCTAAAGACATCATGAAACATAAATCCTGTTAAATCCTTCATGAGAGTGGAAGCGCACTAGTGGAGCAGAGAAATACTGTTGCACCCAAAGCATGCTGTATAGGAGAGACAAAGAGCAGTCATGAACAGCTGACGCTCAAGCAGTAACAAATACACATCAATCACTGGAGTGCCACTTAATTATCAGATCAGAAGGATGATCGAGTTATCCTGACTTAAACCTACATAAAGGAGGAGCTGTAATTTCACTGGTAATGCTTATATCGAATCAGTCAAATCAACTCATGTGAGCAGATGACAAAACCTGGCAAGGAACCACTAGTTTTCATCCATCAAGGCAGAAAGGAGCTGTTTATTCTGAAGGTGAGACGCCTCAGAGTTACGCTGCAAGGGAGTCAAGTTTCTTTGACCTTGCAGTCGGTGTGAGTGAGCGAGTGCACGGTTCACAGGTTGTGTTCCTGCTGCTTTGGTGAACACTGCGACGCTCCAAAAGCCTCTCTGCACTGAACCTAGTGTGGAATTCTCAAATCAGATGAAAAATGACTCCGGTAGCTGTGGCGTCATCTGCTCACATGCAGCACACCACTGTAGATAAAACGACAGTCTCCTGCTCAAGGGTCTGGAGTATTTATTTAAATTTTTTTTACAGTAAGTGGTTCACTAATGATAATGGCCTCAGCCTGAGAGAACAAGATGCAGGGTAGTGACACCTACTCAAGGAAAACAAGAACACACAATCAGTTAAATCTGTTAAAGCAAGTAAGAGATACAGACTTTTATTTTCTGTTTCTTTTGATGATACATTATTAACAGTTGTGTGTAAAAGGGCGACATCTCAAGGGCATGAACGCTTATCTGACAGCATCTGTTTACATGCCGACTGCCACCGGCTGAAGATGAAACTCATGCTGTACCAGAAATGAATTATTTAGAATCCAGGTTTTGGTGGACCCCTCCTTATCAGAGGAAGAGAGTTTTCAACTCCTCTCATAAGAGTGGTCAGATTTGCATGACTGATTCTACTATCAAGAGATCACTAATTAGTTATCTATTATCGTGAGCTACACTTTATTCATGAGATGATGAATAAATTAGCTCATCTAGTCAACACATTGCAGAAGCCTTCAGCTCAAGCACAATATGTGACAAGGAGGCAGAGAGCAGCTTCTGCCTGCGGTAGACCGTAGGTCATTGACCCCTGGTCTCTCCTTTATCTGACATTGTCTGCCACCACCTCGGCTTCAGGCCAGTAAACTCCGCTAAGGAGGACTGTGCTCCAAGACACTGCAACAGCAAAACACAACAATAACTTACAGCTAGTTGTAATATTAGGGAAACAATTTCATTATCACCAGATAAAGATACAATAAAGATATGATCTAAATAAAACAAGTGTCTTACATCTCTTGATAATGTATTTCTAAATTGATTACATTTGATACAGTATGTGTTTGTGCCTGTGTGAAGCCTCTTTCTACAGTGTGAGCAATAGTTCATAATATATTCAGACTGTACGTAGCACAGAGATCCACATGAAATCATTTTTCATTTGAATCACAGTGATTCTAAAGAATTCTGTTAACATTTAGCACAAGGTCTGGCTTTTTGGATGTGCACTGGAAAAATGTGAATAATATGTTACAAGGCCAATTAAGGTCTATTAAGCAGTTTTGATTCCTTAAAAACATACCGAGGGTTGCCATGGTGATCTGCCTCAGATCTTATGTAAAGAATACAGTACATGTCTTTTTGCTCTTCATCTCTGAGATTACAGGTTGTGATCAGATGCAGCTTGTACCTATATGCAGGCCTCTCACAGGATACTCCTGCAGGCTCTGAAGGACCCATATGGCATAATGAATACATCGAGGAGGGTGGGAGTATTGACTGCCGGTCTACCGTACCTTGACACCTACATTAGAAGAGTATTTGACAGGAACGCTGGAAACAGCACTGGACTCTAAATGGCAGGCTACAAAACAAATTGAGCGCTCATGACAGATGGAAAGCGAAGCGGTCCAATCTGGCAAATAGACGAGAAATACTGCAGGTTGTCTTTTGCCTGGCAGATTCAAGATGCCGTTCAGGTTTTAAGTTGTGCAGATCTGAGCCCTGAGGAGGATGAATAACCCTGTGTGACTTTATCAATAAGCCATCTATCATTAACTGTAGCGGTTTCAGACTTCTTGAGGAATGATATTGAGGATTATTAGATTCCATCAAATCTCTTGCCTACAGTTCCAAATCCAGCTCTCTTGCCTTTGTGGCTGGACTGAATATCATTTGGGGAAATTGTATTATGCCCTGCAGCCTGAGAGGCTGTTCTGTATCCATTAGATATCCTGTAACACCATGTAAAAGTCATTTGAACTGTGTGAAATCTCGGAGGGTATGTCCACCCATATGTACAATAGGGAGGGCGAATCATTTGAGCTCAGCATTGAACAATGGATCTCAGGAGGAGTTTCCAAGACAAAGCTGGCGCTGGTTGCTTAGCATATTAATGAGAACCATGCTTAAATACTGTGAGCATACCATTAGTCACACACATTATAATTCTCCCAACCACATTTATCGGAGCCAATGGAAATCTATATCCCGCTGTTCTTTTAATTGCTCTAGCTGAAGAGGTTCCTCCAACTCACTTGTAAGGTCAGCATCACAGCTGGTGGAGAGAGTTTAAGTGGCTTGAGTGAATCACATTTCTGAGCCAAGCAGTCAGAAAAGTGGATGATTTTATCGTTCATACCAAGAGGTCTATCATTTAAAACAACATATAAAGAATTATAGATGCAGTAAGTTAGCAAAACGTTTGGCTCGATGGTGGGCATGTGCAGACAGAGAAAGAATTCAGCAGTGCAGCCACAGCATCCTGAAGCCATGAAACCACCAACACTACTGAGACACTACCTGTTTGATGATTGCCCATTACACACAGAGGTTGGTGTTGTCACCAAAATGTCTGTGTAGTCTATTGTCTGCTGGAAAAAATATATGTAAGCAAATAATGTCATTAGTCCACACCCCTTCAGAGAGACCTTCAAAAATCATTGAGAGTGTCGTGAGGGTGAGGGCATAGTACCTAAGAATTACTGGTTTGTAAGTAAGCTGTGGGCTCCTTTTACTTTGAGTGGCAATATTGTGGACTCCAGCACCCTGGAGTTTGAAATAACTTTGAGGTTAAAGTGCTGGCGTTTAGCTGTGAGGGTGTATGGCAGTGTTCTATATTTACACAACTTCTACACAGTCTATTGGACGTGGAAGTGAATGTCCTCAAATTAAAGTTATATCAGCAAAAAGCATTCATAATTAGCATTGAAATTCAATTAATGTATCATTCTAAAATGAATTTGGATGAAATTTAATCAATTCCCCGTGAGTGTCTCTTCAACATTCAGATAGCGTGCTCCTACTTGTTGCTGTAGTTGACATAGCAACAGTCTTCATAATAGCTAATCATCATAGCTTTAGGTAATAACAAAAAAAAATTCCAGTTGAACAGGCAATAGCTTTTAAAACTTTTATGGAAGTGTCTTTTACTTTAAGTGAAGCTTTTACTCAGTCTGAACAATGCGACCACCTGCGTGTATCCACTTACCCCAGCACATGTATGCGTCATGCTCCCGTGTATTTCTTCCTCCTAGGTTATGACTTCAGTCCCGTGTGATTGCGGTGGCTGCGACGGGGCCACGAGGCCCGGTGTAAAGCCATACATCATGCCACTTCAGCTGAGAGGGGGGTTGTCAGGATGGCGTGTGTGAAAGAATTTCTGTCTGATGTATCTGGAAGAGAAGAAAAAAAACAAACCAGCGAGTGAAGAATAAGAACAAAGAGCCTGAGGAAATTAGTAATAGAAGGGTTGGGGATGGAGCGAAAGAATGATCAACAAGGGAAAAGCTCAGTGTTGGATTAAGATCAGAAGAAGATTACAGTGTGATTACAGAGACAACAAGCATTACTATTAGCAGAGCCCCGACAAGGCAGGGCAATTGCCTGAGTAATCACAGGATCTACAATTTTAATGTAAAAGCTTAAGAAAGCACTGATCAGTGAGATAAAAGAAGGGTGCTAGCTGCTAGACAAGTGTAATGAACTCTTTTCACTCCCTATCACCTTGAGTGCTTACTGTAGCTTGAAATCATTTCACATAAGGCACTGGTGCAGCCTGAATAACAGGCTCAGGTTCCTCTATGTGCATTTCTCCCTCTTTTTGTCCATACTGACAAAAAAGCAGAGGTGAGATTTTGTGTTTCCGTTCTCATTCTCAGCCCGTCCTCTCTGAGATGACAAGATGTCAGTCATGTTTTATTCAGTTTCATCCACGTCCTTGAGCAGAGCAGGAGCCGGTGCAGACAGAAACACAAGCAAGACGGCTTCATTTCAAGAGAGAAAAAGGGACAAGATGAAAGCTAGGTAGTTTTGGCTGGTGCTCATTCTTTTAGTCCTTGAGCAATGATGCACTGGCATGGTTTAAATAAGACATTCGTACGGACCTTCAAGTGATGAGTTGCACTGCCAGTCTGGATGAAATGAGAATTAAAACCTTTTTATCTGTCAAACACTATGCAAAAAAAGAAAGACACTATGACAAAAAACCGTCACGTTCTCCTGCGCTGAAATGTTTTGATGGTGATTGTAATCCTCACGGAGGATTTTAACAGAGGAAGAAATGTGAGGACAGAAATAAAAATGACAGGAGTTAACTGAAGTAAGTCTGTAAGAACAAAAAACAGTTAGAACGGGGTAATCCAGTTAAAAGTTTGGCTTTTGTACCTTGTTTGTATGCACTGTGTGTGTGTGTGTGTGTGTCAGTGTGAGGATGCAGGGAGAGTAAGAGAATTGTAGGCTATCATAAGCAAGCGGCTGTCAAATTATCCCTTCACTGCAATTACACTGCCATGCATTTCACCACTTGTCTGTTAAGCAACAGCCCGCTGTCTCCTGTCAAACCTTTGCCCACCCCCCTCGTGCTTGACAGCGTCTCAGCTACAGTCCAATGAGCCAGGTGTGTGTGTGTGTACAATGTGTGTATGTTAACTACGCAACCCTGCAAATGTAATGGGCTATGTCACGGAGAGAGAGCGGGAGGGAGGGAGGGAGAGAGAGGTGGAGGGAGTGACAGAGGAGGAAACAAAGCAGCAGGACGGAGGCCAGGTTTCTCGGCGTAACGAGGCCCGTGCATATTGTTGGTAGATGTTGCATCACTTTGGAGCAGAAAAAGAAGAATAGCAGCTTTAGAGCTGCCAACGCCAGAGCTTTGTTTGCAAATTGAAGACTTATAAAAATGTATTCTGTAAAGCACAATGGGGGAATTTCAACACAACACGCAAGTAAAAACAGATTTTGAACATCTCTTTATGGCTCTTCACAGGGAACCATTTATTTGTCACTTCAGTGCATTCAGTGCATCCAGTGCATTCAGTGCATCCAGTGCATCCAGTGCATCCAGTGCAGTCAGTGCAGTCAGTGCATCCAGTGCATCCAGTGCAGTCAGTGCAGTCAGTGCATGCTATTTTGGCAGTCAAACACTGATGTCACAAGTTTCATACACACGTCTGACTGCAACACATCTGAGCAGTAATAGGGACGAACATCCCTGCCAAGATAACCATGTGGCAAATAGTGGCTGTCTTTTTTTGCTGAGCTCATACTCTGATTCATGTCAACAACCTGCTGGGAACTGAATGAAATGGTGGCTGTTGCCCTTTTCTATTCGGTGTAGCGACCTCTGCTTTGATAGGGTGAAGCTGACAACCTCTTTTGCTCGTCATCAAGGAAAAACTGAAGACGACGTTGACCCTGGAGACTGTAACTGCTGAGAGAATGAAAGACAAACTAGAGATAAATGTCAGCGATCAAAGAAGATGTAAACTAGATAAAAGATGAGATTAGCATACAGCTGAGCAACACACACACACACACACAATAACTCATTACATTGTGTTATCTTGAGGCGTTCTATCAAGCTTCCTGCACAGCAGCAAACCACAGGAAAATGTCATTCTGTAAAAGCACTCTTCAGCACAGCGTGGTTAAAGGAGATGGGAGTGAAGTACAGTAAAAAAAACAGAAGAACTGAGGGAGTTTTCCATAGATCTATTTCACATAGATCTATTTTCCATAGATGTAATGTATGTGATCTATTATCAGTTTGAACCTAAATATCTATTTACCGTATCTATACTCATAGTGTCAGTGTTCATCCTACTATCAATACATACTATTGATTTAGCATGAGCTATTTATGTATTAGCACACTTCCCAGCATGCATCACATCTGAGCTGAAACCGAGCCTCACAGGGAGCAGTGCTGGGCTGTGAGGAGACTTTGCCACTGTGGTCACAGTCAGGTCACCTGAGGCTGGAGGGCACAAAAAGACATTTTCCCCATTCGGTGTAAAACCATGAATACATTTCACAATTACATTTTCACACTCACAGTTGGAGGTATTCATCCCAATAAAAGTTTAGTTTCAAACAGCCATCAGTAAATTATTTTCACACAGCAGGGAGAAATCAGTCTGGACTGTCATCTGCAAGTGATGCACCCAAAACTGCAGATTTCTAAAGGACCTTCTTGGAGTGATCTTGGAGTCCAGTTCTTTTAATGCATTCATGTTTGTTCTTTCTCTTTTGAAAGTGTTTAACTTTTCAGCAACTTGCTGGTAAATGTTTTTAGCCTTTATTACAAGTAGAGAGATGAGGAAATTAGAGCAACACAGGCGTCGAGTGAAGCCACAGGGACAGCCTGATTTCTGTTTAAACCTCTACACAAACCCTTCTCTCCTCTTGTCTGACTAAAATGACATGATGCTGTGTGTCTCTTCAACAAACATCTTTTCTATGTTAACAAGACTGTGAATTAACAGCTACATGAGCTGCATCCAGGCACAGCAGTGCTTTAAGCCAAATGGTAAAAATGCTCTCAATCACAATGCTAAAATGCTAATGTTTAGCAGGTAATGTTTAGCTGGTTACAGTTAGGGCTTATGGGAAGGCCTGGTACAAACATACCAGACATTTTGACCAGATGATGGTGCTAGATGAAAGATCAGAGGGTCACCAAAGTCATTAGGATTCATCCTCTGGGCACCACAAATGTCTGCACTGAATGTCGTCGTAATTGGTCCAGTAACTGTAGAGCTCTTTCATTCGGACTCATTCATCTGACGGATGGACAGACACTGCCATCCCTACAGCTTAACTGTCAAATAAAACACACTGCTGGCCATGCTGATTAGCACACACAGATTCACATCCTCCAAATTTAACTTTCCAAAGCATGTACACACGAGCTATGAGGAACACAGATCCCACCAGGAATCTCTGCTCTCAATGAACAAGTATGAATTATGTTATCAAAGTCATTCTAAAGTAAAAAGCATGATGTTGATTCATCAAGAAAAAAAACAAAACAAAACTGCAATATGGAGAAATTAATTATTACATCGTAAATAATGACAACAGAAAAGAGTCGGCTGTTATTCATCTTGAGCCATGACAGTACAAATGCTGCTAAACTGTCTAATCCCTTGTTGTGATCACAATCTAACAGACTTTCTTTTATGTCATTTTTCACACATCTAAATGATTGTTCTTTTCTGCTTGCATGCAGAAAGATCCCAGTCTTTCAATCTCAAAGTGCCAAGTAAACCCAGAACGCTTCGATATCCCCTTGATGGCGTGACTGACAGCATTAACACTTTGGAACATGATCATCCCACCCTTGAGTGCAATCAATGCACATCTCATGTAAGCATGTCGATCTAGTGTTTCCAGACTGATGCGTCTGTAAGTGCCTGTGCATCTGTGTGGATCAGCGGAGCTGCAGCGCATGAATAGCTTTGCATACATTTACTGTTTTGAGGTAGTAGTCCTGCATTCCATGTCTTACTCTTTTTTTCTCCTCTCACTCTTTGCAGGCATTTGTCAAAAAAGCACACAAATTCAGGATACCAAAAAATGAAAGCCCACTGGAATGATTTCCAAGGTACAATGGAACCTGCACCAAGATATAATCTAACTTGATCTTATCGGAGGTTTTTGTTGAGAGCAAAATGTTGCAGAGTAACATCTTAATCTTGTTTTTGACTTGTGAACCAGTCGTTCACTCCCAATGTTGGAGCGTTTTGCTTTTGGCTGTCCGTATAGCTTTCTCACAGGTTGCGTCTCCAAGCAGACAGGTCATAGATCTACTGCACAGAGGAGCATATACAAAGAAAGCAACATTATCTGTGCGATATATAGCTCATATGATGCAATACGCCTGAAACAAGCAGACAGAGCAACCTAATGGTGCAACAATGTGTGGGAACACAGCCCCATAAGGTCTGCAGTGTCAGTGTTTTTTACATTTTCTGCAGTTACATGGTTGTTCTTTGAGATATATTGTAGCTTTCTTGGTACATATAACTATTATATCCTATTGCCATTGAATGACTTCTCCAAAGCACTGTACAAGACACTTGAGCAGGATGCCTGAGTTACTAGGTGCTGACCTAAGCAGGATTTCTCTGTTTGATGCATTTAGTCTGTACAAATTTATTATTTTAGTTTATGAGACTCAAATAACAGAACACAGATCTGCAAACACTGTTGTGACTGACATAATGCTTAACACGAAGACATGACAGAAGGATGGCGGTATGCCTCTTCTACTCTTGAATGGCATTTAAAAAAAAAAAAGATGAAACAGACCTTTGCACTCATAATATTACTACTACTCTTCAAGCAATAGCATTTTCAATTTTCAACTGAGTCACATTCCTGACAGCTGCTTTATGAACCAATGTGAAATTGCCTTCATCGACTTGAAAGCGCCAAGCCACTGATGTCACCTTTTGTTGGCGACATTCACAGAACATACTGTATTAGGTTAGGTGACAGGGGGTAAAGTAATTAAAGGGATACGACATTTTGAGAAATAAGCTTATTCACTTCTTTGTCAAGAGTTAGATGAGAAAATTGCCGCTCACAAGGCTGTATGCTAAATAATCAGCTAGCAGAAGCAGCCAGTCAGTTTCTAGACTGGAGTAATAATGTTCTTCCAGCCAGGTTAACACAAAAAAGGGGACGCCACTGAGTTTATATATCAAAGTCTGTGTTCAGGTCTGGGGAGTAATATTGCCAGTGTTGAAGAGTAACAGATGACATATAACAGATTTATGGAAAAAAATATGTGCTTAAATTAAAGTTACTAATCAAAATGTTGGTGATCTGTCTGTCTGTCTGTGTCTGTCTGTCTGTCCTTTATTTATATAGCGGCCATTCACAACAGTGTTATCCTCAAGACTCTTTCCATAAAGAGCAGGCCGAGACCAAACTCTTTCATTAAGAGAGAGACCCATCGATTCAAGAATTCAAAATGAAGGATTCAAGACTAAGACTAAGACCTATCAGTAAAAGTCTGACAGCACTCAGTGTTGAGCGCTGTGTGAGCTTTACTCTACTTTAAATGATTTTAGGCTTTATTGCCCAGTATAAAACAGTTGTTAGAATAGTAATCAAACATAATTAGTTACACTACTTTAACTAATAACTAGTAGTCTGTAACCTTTTATACATCAAACATAACCTTCCCCACACTGACTACTGCATCTGTGAAACTGTCTGAAAACATTGATTAGGAGTGAAGACTGCAACAGATCTGGCAGTCTGGAAGTGAGCTTACCAGAACTCTGTAGCTTGCTGCTCATTGCTGCTTGAGGCAACATTAGACCTTAGTTATATAACTTACCTAAATCTACGACTGAAACTTGGAACCCAAGTTGCATTGTGGGTAAGCACCAGGTGTAGGCACCAGGTTTTTGACAAGGAAGAAGAATGTTTGGAATAAAAAAGAAAAAAATGTTCATCTTATTTTTACAGGTGCACTTTTCAGCAATAGACCTTAGAGAATATCTTACCTGTTAATGTACCATGTGTCTCTGAAAGATGTAAATAATCAGGCATGACTGTTTAATGTCATTCTACTTTGAGGTAAAGGAGAGAACATGCACAGAAACCCCACAGCTGGGAGGAAAACCACTTTGTTTGTGATATGTTTGGCTTGTTAAACTTGATGTGAAGATCTGAGATAATGTTGTGTGATTAGTCTATTTTTATTGACAAGCTGTCACGCATACTTGAAAGTAGTAGTAGTTGAAAAGTATTTGGAAAAAGTCCTCTGAGGCACCTCATCCTAAGGAGAAGTTGAGAGCACAATCCAATTAATTATCAGGCCTTGAGTAAATAATTTGTTTAGTGTCGTATGTATTTAATAGGGCAGAGCACCTGTGCTGCCTAAACAGGACCAGTCTGGAGAGCAAAACGTTTCAATGAGGCCATCCAATTCACACAGAGGTAATGAACCTAAAAGCTGATCCAATTCCACTAATGGCTTTGACTGACCCTGGGCATAATGCGTTGTCACTTGTTTAATGGCATATTCCAAACCTTGCATTGGGATTTGATTTTCAGATCAGGTCCTGAGTGAATCATTAGGGATGATAGGGACACACAGAGGAGGAGGAGGAGGCTGTAAAAGCTAAAAGGCCTGAGGCAGACGGCTATCAGTCTTCCACTGCGAGCTCATGCATACTAAACATCTGTGCTGCTCTAGGTGAAGCATCTGAAGCATATGGCTCTGACAGCATCACCCTGTTGATATTAGGCTGCTGTATTACTGACGGCCGAACTGATCTCAATCTAAATGCGACTGACTTTGAGGACAGCATGCTGGCGCTGATGATGACACTGAAAAGTACAGATGAAGAGCATGTACAGTATGAGAGACTGTGATGTCTGGATTGCATCATGATGTTTTCTGTTTAAACCTCCTCCTCACTAAAACCCTGTGGAGCATATTCTGGACACTGAGATGATCTTTGCGGGATCTTCCCCAAGTCATGGATTCTGAGGTTATTTATGCTCTTTCACTCATACTAACTGCAATATGGAGTTTTGTTTGTTGTTTAACCATGTTGTAGGAACACAGCTCTGTGAGATCAGAATGTGAATTGGGAGTATTATTGATTCGTTGTTGCTTCTGGGAACAATTCATGAATTATTAATAAGGTCTCATGCCTCGTGGTTATTTGCAGTTTGCTTGTCGTTTAATGAGACGTTTGGGCTTTTATTCTGGTAGATGGATGATATGTCAATCTTTTCTTTCAGCATCTGTGCAATTTTGTTTAATTTTATTAACTTGGTAGCTCCCGTATTGACACAGAACATTTTTGGTCTGCATTACAGAGCTTCAATTTACCTGAAGAAAAAGAGCGAAAAGGCAAGGGAGAAATAACCTAAAGCGAAGAAGATGAAAATAAATCACCACTGCACTGCCCTAGGCTCAGATCACAACCAGGCCTTGCGTAAATGTGCAAAGATGAATAGTTTGCTTTTGCTCACCTGGCTCCCACCTCAGGGAACTATTTGCAGAAGAATCTCTCACCACTTTCCCAGGTTATCTCCTGGAGCATCAACACAGCACCTCACTTCTAATTTATTCACATTTCAGGCACCATCCACATCATCTCCAGGGGGAGATGATGGGGCCTGTTCACCCACCTGCCTGCCTGCCTGCCTCCCTAGAAACACATTAAAGAGCTCAGAGTTTAAATCTTCTTCCAGGAGATCACTCAGAGCTCCCTGTCGACGCCTGTGAAGCTTCACACAGATCTCAGTGCCGCCAGGCTTACCCCGCAATACAGCAGCGTGCTGACGGTGCACCGAGCCTGACGAACAGCTGAGAGAAAGTGAAAGATTGAGACGGAGAGTGAAAGAGAAACATGCTGCTGTCACTGTAAATAAATCCTCATCGCCGGCTGAAAGAGCCTATTTGCCTTCTCTAACTTGCATCTTAATGTTGGAAGTCATGTGCTCGTGCGTTGTTGAGGACGTGTGGAGAGATGATGCATGCACAATGCTTTCTGCTAAATTTCACCCATGAGGTTGAGTATTAACCCAAAGTGTGTCAGTGGTACAGCTGTCACGCATTTGAGTGAGAGCTCTGCCTGAGAGACAGCTGGGTTAAGGTTAATTTAAAAGTACAGTTTCAAGTGGGTGTATGATGGTATTTATAACAGCAAAATGTGTTTAACTGATTACTGTCACTCGACACAATGGCATCTATTAATTCTCACTCTCGCTATAAGCTCAAGCGCATGTCAAAGTATAGCATAGCATAGCATAGCATAGCACAGCACAGCACAGCACAGCACAGCACAACATAACATAGCTTAACATAACATAACATCAAGGCTTTGAGAGAAAAACATGTATATTATTCAAAGGATTTGTTTTTTATGAGAATGAGATAACTCCTTTAAAAACCGCTAACCGCTCCTTTTTTAAACCACTTGTCATATCAGCCTGGAGAAGAATCTTTAAACCTTTACTTTGATTATATGATTTGAATTAAATGATGTGAAGCAGTGCAATCAGTGCAAACAGAAATCATTAAGTAGAGACAAAGCATTAAGTGTACCATCTTAATTCATCCAAAGACAACCATCTAATGTCTGTACCAACCAGTCTGAAATACCATCTATTGTTGCAGCTATGCGGTGCCAAATCATACTCTGAAACTTGGCTTTAACAATGTGTAATGATCATTAGTGTATGGAAGCAAAACACTGTTTATGAACCATAAATGCCACAGTTACAACCCTGCCTAATAGCTAAGCAGATGATTTGCAATAAAGGCTTTAAAGTACTCTGGATTAAATTACAGTTGGGAGAGAGCTGCATTCACAGCAGAAACAAGAGCCTGCTCCACTGCTTGCATATTATATTTCAGGGCCTGTAATGTACTGTTGGGTTGGAAAAGCAGGCAAATGAGCTAACGCCATCACAGCTTCTCTCTGGCTACCAGATAACACAGAGCTGTTAGTGTTTAATGCTCTAACAAGAACACATGTCAAGGGATTTTAAAAGTCCCCTAGAGTGCTTCTTAAAAAAGTCTTATCAATGTCATCTACCTCATTCCCTAATAAGTGTTCAGTCTTTGCCTGAGGAGCTTTCACTCTCCTTCAGAAAAAGAGGATAGGAGTCGATCAGTTCATTTGCACAGGCACTGGGAACACGTTGAGACAGAGATGTACAGTGTGTTGTTGCTCAGCCTCAGAGCTTCTGGGTGGGTGGATTTTTTTCTGCCGTTGAATCTGAGCCGTGCCTGTACCAGGTCTCTAGGCACTGTCATTACGTGAAGAATATGTCATTTAATTATGAATCTTATCTGTCATATACCGACTTTAGGCCTGTGGATTCTGTGTAGGATGACCTCTAAAGAATAGAGAAAATCAGCAAAAAGCAAGACGAGCTTTGTCGGTCTAATGTGGGATGTACATGTATGAGTGAAACAGAGACTAATTCATTTTGGTGACCACTGTGTTAAATGCCAAACTTAAATCATTTTGTAAGAAAAAAAGAGTGCTTAGCATAGCTGCTGGGATGTGTGTAGGAGTGTGAAGTTATAGTAGTCCATGTGAAGGTTTCGCTCTGCCGCCCAAAGTTCAACACACCGAACTGTAGGCGGCTGCCTGGCTTTGGCCATTCAGACTGAAGGAGCTGAGCACTGTGGGTCAAAGAAGAGCGATGGAGGAGCTGATAATACATCCATGCTGATAATGCTGCTTTTTGATGTGATTTGCAAGCTAGTTGCACCAACATGGTGGAAACGATGTGCTGTTACACACTCCTGCACCGCAGATGTTGGTATGTTTGCGATCCACCATTTAAACTGAGAGAGAGACAGTTCTGCCAACACTACCATGTAATTGCAGCCTTGCGTCATAGCGGCATGTTAAAAATGCTTTGCTTTTCTAGGGAACCTTCTTTCAAGCAGGCAGCTGTCGGGGCAGCTCTGTACAGCGGCGTCAGTCTTGTTTCCCAAATCACAGTAGGAAATTTGCATTTGCAGCGCTTCTTCACATCAAAACAGCAGCTTTTACAAGCTCACAAGCTATTTGTCCATTGATGTAAGTCAGGGTTGGAAATACGGGGGAACTTCTGTCCTAGGAGCTCAGCTCCTCTGACAGATGAGCTCAACAGAAAGTATTTTACGGGGAGCTCTAAAATGTCCCATGTATTAATTCATATTTTCCTGTATATTTACGTTCCTAAATAATAGGCTAACAATAAAGCACTTGTCAACATGCATGTTTATGAGCACAAAGCAATTTTGATGGTTTGTGTCTAATAAAGGTAATGCTGTCTGCTCCTGCTGTGGCCACATCTCTGGCTGAGAGCACCTTCATACTTGTGATATATGAACATGATGTATTGCAACGGTGAATGATTGATGTTTGTTTCTTTGTTGTTCCAGGCTAAATATTCTCTGTATGAATTGAAATGTATCAATGGCATTTTTTGCACATAAGCAGGCACATTCATGTACATAAAGTATCCCTTCCAACCCCAGAGAAATAAGGCTCCCAGAGAGCCACTGTATACCTCATAACTGGTGTTGGTAACCTGTCATTCCATCAGAGTGAAGTGATTACAAACTGCATTATTGTCACCCTCTGAATGAACCAAAAACATGTAAACAACAAATTTCTTCCAATATGCAGTCTGTGAAATAGTCTTGTATTAGAAAGTGAATGTTCTCACTATCGCTGTCAAATTAAAAGGTGAGGCACATTCTGAAACTGAAAAAATACCAGAACATAAAGCATTTATTGAAGACATTCTAAAACATTAAAATAGTTATGCATTAATAGAAGAAACTAGCTTTATTTTGCAGAAAGAAAGCTTTTCTCCAGGCCTTGAAAATCTGGTCCTTAAAAACTATTTTACGTTTGGTGGTTTAAAATCATCGCCCACTGTTAAAAATGCATCAGTTAAAGTACAGATGTCTCAGTCCACTTTAAAAAATGATATACCAGGCAGCATTAATCATGAGACCTTAACATTTAACTTCAAAACCCTCCCAGCCGCTTGAGACAATATAGATCTGAATTATAATGCCATTCACTTTGAGCTTTTACTGTCAATTATTAGCTCTGGCCATTATGAAGTAGCAGCCAGGAGAGGTAAGAGATGAAAGGACGTTCCTCTTTTCTTCTCTCACACCATCCTCCCGCCTCCTCCCCTACCTCCTCCCCCACTCCTCCCTCCCTCCCTCCATCTCTTAAGGGCTTCTCTTTGAAACATGGCTAGGAGAAAAGAAAGCACAATAGGTGTACCATCAAGTGACAGGTGCCCTTGTTGTGCCTTTAGCTCACACTGTGAACAAGCCCTCGGCCGGCACCCTCATAAAACATGAAAGGACTTGACATGTGTCCAGAATTCTTCAATGGAGTTTCAAGCACGCAGTCGCAGCCTGAGGCAGACAAGGACGCATGCAGGTACAACCTCATGTAGACACATAGCACACACACAAACAAGCTTTCCCTTCAGGTCACGAGGCACATGCCTGAAGAAAGTGAACACTCGGAGCTCACATTAGGCGACCGGCATGTTGAATGTATTGCTGGGGTTTTATTATACTGCTTTATGTGAAAGCAGAAAGAAAGCGCCATGAGTTATTCTAGTGCAGCCTCTCCGCTGGCGAGGAGGATCGATGCGCTGCCATAGATTTAATTGCATGACAGACAGCTCTGTTTCTTCTCTGTGCTACAATATGTATGGTACGTCAGTAGAAATCAATGGGGAATATGGTATCACAATTCCGCTATCAAGTGGTGATTGTGCTTGTCTGATAACTGTTTGTCAGCTCAATGGCTGGCTGGTTCAATTATTACATTTACTGCTATTGATGTCGCATTAGCTTTCATTGCTCAGTGGCTTGCTAAGCAGCTGTTATGCAAACCGTTGACTGCATTAACAGCTGTGTGTCAGATATGCAGTATATGGCGCTACTTTGAATTGAGCAAAGTTGACAGAAGGTTAACTCAAATCAAGTTTTGCTCGTGGGTCCTTGAAGATGTGTGAGATACGCTGGCAGACGAGGTTGGTAAACTGGATTAATTCTGAATTGTCCTTCTGTCACTACACTGTCAGCTCCCCTTTTAAATTATTCACTCTTGCTTTTTGCCCTCCATCTGCCACATATTGCTGTGTAAACTCTCCCTGACCTTTGGCAATCCCCTGCGCATTCATTCATGAAATGCATTATTTATACTAGCACCGCCACATCAAAGTTATTGTTTACATTAGGCTGTAAAATCCTGCAACGTGCCATTGAGCTGCAGCTAAAGGTTCATGTGTTATCCTACAACTCATGCAGTAATAGCATATGGAGGGGAAGAACACAAATGTTGGGTGAATATCACTCAGATACAACAACAGTTCATCGACACGGTCTCAGCGCTGGAGGGATTCAACCTCCCGCTTTGATACATAGCAGCATGACAACATCAACATCCACTAAATGAATAGGATTTATACACATCTCAGAGAAAAACAACAGCTGTTCTCTTTCATATGGTAAATGCTTGTCTGTGTGCAGTCACCAGCAAATACTAAAAGGTGTCATGAATATGTAGCTATCCTCTTACTCCACACTAAAGGAGGGTTTGCACTCATAATGCATGGAAATCCTCACCCACTTAATTCCTGGTGCTTAAGTTTGACAGACAAAATCCTGCTGGACGATAGTGTTGGCAATCTAATTAAGTCTGGAGGAACTTCATTCTGTGGTCACAGCCTCATCTCTCTGAGAATGTTGCTTTCAATATTTCTCTGATATGGTGCATTCAAGACACAGGTAATAAAATCTGTAAAGAGGGTTCGACATTGGAAAACGACTACGACTACTGGTATTTTACTGAGCATCAATCACAATACAAAAATGTAACACACACACTAAGTTATACTCACAGTAAGACTGGACCACATGTTCAACACAACATTTTTTTTCTTGATTTTAAGTTTTTGGTAATAATATCATTCTGGATAGAACTGTATTTTATATTTTTCAATAAGCAAATAAAAGATTATTCCAATATTTATACAGTGAAGACTGTGCCTTTGACAAATTCAAGAAAAGAGTGGATGGCCCCGGGTATGAGTGTGACAATCCATGTTTTTTAAAGCTGCTTCTTTTCAGCTCTAACTGAAGATTGAATTGAATTGAATTGACTAAGATTGAATATGTGTCTTCGAGGGCCAGGTACCTTGACAGAGGTTTAAAAGTATTACACAAATGGCGCTTGACAAGATTGGTTATCTTGGGTAATCGTTCTCTCTTGGGAATGTAAGATTCAGTCATTCTAAAACAATATTTTGACTTTTTTAGAATTGGCCCTCTTGCAGTGAGGATTACATGATAGCTTTAAGGTCCAGTCACTGCACACAGCAATGACATTACAGACAGAAGCTTCTTGTTGTATAATTTAGCAACATATTTAAGCGGTACTTTGAATGTAGGCTGGCTCAAGGGAACTTGAAAAATCAATGAGCCACAGAGGAATGTGCGTACAGCTTTAACTGGCTGCAGAGGCAAGATTTAAAGGTTGTTTGACATGCACAAAATCCTGCATCAACCCTCCACCTCTTCAAGGATCAGCAGTTTTATTCATAACCATTTGTTTGTTACAGCCCACGGTGAGAGCACAGCTATTGGCCTGTTGTCAATTTTAATACTGTGAACATAACAATGATGAGTGCTGCACGGTGTCCGCACAGAAGCTGTTACAATGTTCGCATTCACAAATGAAATGAGTCTATAAACAAAAACTACAGATGACAGGGGTGAAATAATAGTTAACTCAGAGCTTCACAGACATTCAGTGACATTATGTTATATACAGTTGCAAGAAAAAGTATGTGAACCCTTTGGGATTACTTGGATTTCTGCATAAATTGGTCATAAAATATGTTCTGATCTTCATCTAAGTCACATCACTAGACAAACACAGTGTGCTTAAACTAATACCGCACAAAAAATGACAAGTTGTCATGTTTTTATTGAACACAACATGTAAAAATTCACAGTGCAGGGTGGAAAAAGTATGTGAATCCCTAGGCTAATGACTTCTCCAAGAGCTAATTGGAGCCAGGAGTCAGCCAACCTGGAGTCCAATCAATGTGATGAGATTGGATGTGTTGGTTAAAGCTGCCCTGCCCTATAAAAAACACACACCAGTTTTGAGTTTGCTGTTCTCAAGAGGCATTGCTTGATGTGAACCATGCCTCGCACAAAAGAGCTCTCAGAAGATCTACGATCAAGAATTGCTGACTTGCATGAAGCTGGGAAGGGTTACAAAAGTATCACTAAAAGCCTTGATGTCCACGTGTCCACGGTAAGACAGACTGTCTACTAATGGAGAAAGTTCAGCACTGTTGCTACTCTCCCTAGGTGTGGTCGTCCTGTAAAGATGATGCTCAATGAGGTGAAGAAGAATCCTAGAGTGTCAGCTAAAGACATGCTAACATTATTGTTGACAAATCTACAATAAGTAAAACATTAAACAAGAATGGAGTTCATGGGAGGACACCACGGAGGAAGCCATTGCTGTCCAAAAAAAACATTGCTGCACGTTTGAAGTTTGCAAAAGAGCACCTGGATGTTCCACAGCACTACTGGCAAAATATTCTGTGGACAGATGAAACCAAAATTGAGTTGTTTGGAAGGAACACACACACGCTATGTGTGGAGAAAAAGATGCACAGCACACCAACATCAAAACCTCATCCCAACTGTGGAATATGGTGAAGGGGGCATCATGGTTTGGGGCTGCTTGGCTGCCTCAGGGCCTGGATGGATAGCTGTCATCGACGGAAAAATTAATTCCCAAGTTTATCAAGACATTTTGCAGGAAAACTTAAGACCATCTGTCCGCCAACTGAAGCTCAACAGAGGATGGGTGATGCAACAGGACAACGACCCAAAGCATAGAAGTAAATCAACAACAGAATGGCTTCAACAGAAGAAAATACGCCTCCTGGAGTGGCCCAGTCAGAGTCCTGACCTCAACACGATTGAGATGCTGTGGCATGACCTCAAGAGAGCGATTCACACCAGACATCCCAAGAATATTGCTGAACTGAAGCAGTTTTGTACAGAGGAATGGTCCAAAATTCCTCCTGACCGTTGTGCAGGTCTGATCTGCAACTACAGGAAACGTTTGGTTGAGGTTATTGCTGCCAAAGGAGGGTCAACCAGTTATTAAATCCAAAGGTTCACATACATTTTCCACCCTGCACTGTGAATGTTTACATGTGTTCAATAAAAACATGAAAACGTATCATTTTTTGTGCGGTATTAGTTTAAGCACACTGTGTTTGTCTAGTGATGTGACTTAGATGAAGATCAGAACATATTTTATGACCAATTTATGCAGAAATCCAAGTAATCCCAAAGGGTTCACATACTTTTTCTTGCAACCGTATATATGATACATACAGCACATATAGTATGGGTTATTAAACGCTGAGGACACTTCGTTTGACAGTTTATAACCAAATGCTTCCATTCATTTCCTGTTTATGTCTGAAACTACTAAATAATTTCGAAAAGGAGGCGCTGAAGGGTTCAGTTCTGCAGTCAGCAGGAGCACAGCAGAGCCTAAAGGTACAGTGCACCATTATGACAACTGTCATTTCAACATGCAAACGAAAGACACTTCATGAGCTACTGTACGCATGAAAGCAGTGCCGTTATTTTTTTATGTAAAAGCTTTTTTTGGACCAAAGCTGGAAGGAAGACACACAATTAGGTCGATAATTAATATGTGATGAGTCTGCTAATGATGAACATACCCCATGCCTATTAAACCGACAAGACTTAATTAGGTTTCATAAATTCTTCACAATCCACAGATGCTAGATATTCATATATTAGCCTAATCTTGTTCCGTGTGTGTGTTCAGCTTTCTCCTTTCAAAATGTTGCGGAGACTAAAGGAACCTGGCATTTAATGTAGATTCCTCAAAGTGATTTTGACAAGTGAATCAGGCAGATACCCAGTACAGATCAGCACTGACCCACCCAGACAAGCACTGCAGGCTCCACAGCTCTGGCAAGTGCAGATTTCCATCCTGCAATAAAGATCCTGCATGCTTGCTCTCGTGAACCTCTTGTTTAACTGTTGGTACAAAGAGTTCTGCTCATATTGACTGTTTGGTTTGAGTTTAGTTACAGTTGTAGTAGTTTCTGTCTCACGTGCAAAAGGGCTTTACATCAGTAAAAGAAAAAAAATACTGTGGTTCTGTTTGATTCTGTCTAAGTGTGACACAGTCAGCTCTATTCCAAACCTGCACTCGTGAGGTTTAGGTAAATATTGAAAACCAATAATGGCAATGTGAGAGTTATGATGAAGTCAGATGAAACATTTATTTAACAGCGGCCCTCGAAATAAACTGTAACATAACCACTTAGCACTCTTCCATTCAAGTTACACATCCTCCTGTTGGTACCACCTGATTTGCACATCCACACCACACAGAACAAACAGCCTCGCTCTCATCCCGTTTCCTGCATAGCGGCTATAATGAATCTTTTATGATTTCATAATACATCCAATTATTCCACCCCTGTTAAAATCACAGCGCACCACCTGGAACCACTTTGGCTTCCCTCCCTTCTAATTTTCCTGCCTCATTTGCTTGCATATTCTAGCCATATATGTAAATGGAAAAAACCAATCTTACAACACTGGGAGAGGAGGAAGGAATATTTTAAGGGTCCTTGTTCAGAGGACAGGGCTGATCATGCCCAAACACTTGTAACACTGGGAAATGCTCTTTGTTACAGTGATGTCTGCTAATTCAGCCTAGTGCTGTTCCTATTAGATCAGATAGCCACAAGTAGCATTTTGCTTGTGTTATTTCTATGTTTAGTGAGAGAGTGGCAGAGCAATACACTCAAGCTCAAATGAGAAGCCTTTGCAGAGCAAAGCTGAAGAGATTGAAGGAGGAAGGAGGCCAAGAAGCTGCAGCAGCAGCAGCAAGTGCACATTTGGTAATGGCTTCTTCATAAATGAACTGATGGATTAAACCTGTCTGTCTGAGTAGCTGCTTCACGATAAAACACAGACAGCAGCAGCAGCAGCAGCAGCAGCAGCAGGAGGAAGCATGACAACACAGACAGTTGCCTGCCATCCTGCCTGTTGCGCCACTGCTCTGCTGCATGTTCAAGTCTGATTTATTCTGAAGAAACTGCTTTTTTTTGCTGTGTGATGTTTTCTCTACAACTGCAGTAACATTATGTTGTCAGTACATTGCTGCTATTTTCTGGACTTATTACTTGGACAGTTCAGTTTAGTCCCATTAAAATGATGTCTTACTCTAAATTTCATAATGCATATAAGCACTTACCCACCATCAAAGGACTGCACCAAACATTGCTCCTGACCTCACGAATCATGCCCATTTTTTGCTTGTAAATACAAATCAAAAGTCTGTATAATGATCGGTTCACTCAGCCTGCTATACATTTCTCAGTGGTGATAACGTGCACATTTTTGAGGAGGTCATACAGCTTGACAACCCAACATCCATCACAGACATCAGATTAAAAAGAGCACACAGTTACCTTCAGCATTAACCAGCTTGCCACCAGCTTATCTTGTGTTGTAGCAGCAGCTCAATGTTTCTGTGGTGGCAATGATAAGGACTGATGTTTAACATGTCAGGATGATGACACAGGTTAATATTTGCACAAATGATAACTCGACAAGCTGATTTTTGCTTTGCTTTCTTTAGTTCTTTAGTTGAACTAGTAACTGATTTAAAATCAATTCACCCAACTATGTCATAAATAATATTATTATTAATAAAAGATTTCGAATAACAAGCTTGTAAATAGTTTTCTTTTCCTAATGTGCTCTGATTCCTTGGTATCATTGGGAGTGTGTTCTTTAAGTAATCCTGGAGAAAGGGCCTGGGCATTCATCCATTTTACTTGTTGGTCATGGGTCCAAACAGCCAAACAGGAGGTGAGAACGTCTGAGAGTCTTAACAGTAGAGGGGAGTGACTAGAGCGGAGTGGGGGGGGTTTAAGTACCCTAAAAACGTAAGGTTAATATTTCTGTATGGTGACAGGTTTCACATGGAAATTGCTTTATTATGCGATGCTTAACTACTGGATTGTCAGGGGGAGGAGCTTCCTGTAGGAGCTACTCCTGGTGGGTTGAATACTGGAGTTCAGTTGGTACACTGTTTATAGTTCTCATCCTCTACCTCACCACAATGAGTCTAAGCTGCTTTTGGTGTTGTGTAAACTTCACATAAATCATGCAACGGGACAGATCACTCCAGCCGCCATGTGTCCTCCTTCCACCACTCAGCCAATCTTCACAGGCAAAAAATAGCCTTTTTACTGTCTTATGTCACCAGATGGATCAGGATTTGCTCCAGTCTTTGATCCTAAACCAAAGACATCTCAGTTGCCATATGCTAGCTGTTTGAAATGGTAGAGCATGCGATAAATGTGAAAAGATCAGCTGACTGTTGCAAATAGTGTGCATGAGCCATGAAAATGGTGTGTCCATGGTTATTTCTAAGGAATGAAACATTCTCAGTATTAATCATGGCCACAACACGTAATCTGTGCTTCAGGTTCATGCTCATTTTTCACAGTACTTTGTAAGACACTTTGCTTTGCATTGAAGCAATCACACACTCCACTACTCAGTTCAGCAGCATGCTGTTTGCTCCTCATGCTTGTGGTGTTTTCATCCTGCAATCGGGTTCACTGGACGATGTATTCTTGGTATCGTATTTAACACAGCGAGAAGGGGAGTAAGCATACAGACCTTGTTTTGTAATATCTAACCACAGGCAACGTTAGTGACAATATGGCTCTCCAGCTGTTCATAGCTGCTGCAGAATTAGAAAAACAGCATCAATGCCCCATAGTCCAATTGCATGTGCTTCACATCACATTCATTATAGGCCCGTAGTGGTCCACATTATAAAGGATACTCTTACATTCAACCTAGATATTAGTCGTTAATCAAATATTTAGCACTTTCTTTAAACTACTCCAAAGCTACCTTAAGCAATTTTTAACTAAAATTGCAGGAGGTTTTTGTTGTGAGCCACTTTATAACTGGAAGAATGAACTGGTGGTGCCTGCCCCTTGGGCAATTTACCTTTGCAGAGTAAATTTAGAAATGCTAGCACCCTTGTTCAATTTACTTTACATGAGATAGCTTCCCTTCTCCCATAGGAGTCCCACCAAGGCTGCTCACAAGTGCTCAGTCGCACGCTGCAAGGATATGCTGTGTGTTCTCTTAGTCATCAGTCACACAGCTGAGGTAGATCATTGTTTCTCAATGAACTATGCAAGTCAAAAGTAAAGCCTGTATAACTAGCTGAAGTGACCTCATTAAGATGGATTGAAAGAGAACACTCGGATAAACATCCGAATGAAACAGGCTCCTGTTGAGCTGCTCATTTTTATGTTACTGTGTTGCCTGTAAATATCCAATTAGAGACTGTATCAAATCTCCCAAGAGAATATTTTTTTTTACTTTTCTGCTCTCCATCTCTCCCTGGAAGACCTAAGCAATATAAATCAAGCATATTGTACATAATCACATTGGATCCACATGCTTCCATTAATAGGGCTTTTATCGGGAGGGGTATTCATCTCCGCAGTAAATAGGCCTTTTGAGGCTGCACAGTGCACACACGCTTCCCACTTACTCCATGAAATGTCTTAGTTTTTGCGTACCTGAGGGCTGTTTTGCCCATGTGACTGATTCAGTCTTGGCCTGAGAGCAAAGGGGGTGGAGGGGTGGGGGTGTCACTGGGAGTCGTTTGTCACTGTGTCTGCTGGGCAGATTACCTGTCAGATTAGAAAACGCCCCTGTCAGCCGCTCAGACAGGTGGCCGGCCCAGATACATCACGATGGCACTCAGCTCAAACACGACACACACACACACACACACACACACACATATGAAAGTGCCCTCATAACAAGGGATGTGCGTGCATGCTGCCAAATGGGTCTGCAGGATATTGAGTGTCGTTACATACAGCCTCACCACTTGTACACTCAGCAACAACACTACAACACTAAACATGGTCATTGTTATGGTAATCACACTCAGCTGCTCTTAACAGCTGATTATGATAGATCTAATAAACCAACTGCATGTGGTGTAGAGATGAGCTCAACGCAGAATGGTGTCTCTCTAGCTGGTGTTTTTGAGCACATGCAAACTAATTCTGTTTGAAATAGCAGAACTGAAGCTGAGCTAATATAAAAGCAATCAGTATCTTTTTCTGATTTCTCCTCCTGCCTTTCCTGCTCCTTTTCACTGTCAAAGCTTTCTAAATCTCCATTCAGCCAATAGCCTTCAGTCGGTGTTCCTTTATGAATTAAAAATTGCTGTGACAGATTTCAATTGGATTCAAGAAAATAGAGGTGAATATTTGAGGTGACCAATTCAAAACAGCTTTGACTTCATTTCCCTTCAGTCAAACACTTGTCAGTCAGTCAGTCTGCAGGAAGGCTACTAGTTTTAGAGGCTTTATTCTCTTTGTGTGTGAAACATTACAATATCCAATTACTGTGGACAAGCCTTCTTCTCCTATTGATTTTCAGGAGCACTTCCCTAAAGAAAACATTCACCTTTTGTCATTTTTAGACACACTAGTGTGGCTCTAGGGACAGCAGTCTGTCTGTCTGTCTGTCTGTCTGTCTTAAATATCTCAGCATCTATCTTGATGGACTGACGTGATGTCATAGAGAAATTCACGGTTCCAAGATGATGTATCCTACTGACTTTGGCAGCCTCTTTACTTTTTATCTACAGTTGTCACCAGGTACACATTTTAATTTGTCCATTACTACTTTGTGACTGAATACCTGCAAAACTAATGAGATTCCCATAAGCCCCAGCTGTACTCCGTGTAGAATACTAATAAGCAAATGTCTGCCTGCTAACATGCTAATCTAAATAGTGAACATGATAAACATCATACAAACATCAGCATGTTAACATTGTTATTGTGAGCATATTAGAATGCTGACATGAACAATGTGCTCAACAGCATGTCTGGAGACTTTTAGCCTTGTTCTCCCTCTAATGTTATTTCCTCCAAACCAGCACTGTTGGAAAAAACAAAGCTGTCACACGTTCACATATAAGCCACCCTTGAGATTTCCATCTGCTCTCCAAATGTAAAGAATATTTCGAGTCAACACAGACACCGTGACTCTTATTTTGGATGAGTAACTCGGAACTTCTAAGGATTTAGATGATTTTCAAAAGGGTCAGCTACATTACGGGAAGTCCTTTTAATATTTCATAGCTGAGCTGACAAAACAGTGCAGCCTGTGTTATGGTATCTGCAGGCCATTCTTCCACATAGTATATTTAAGTGGGTAAAGACTATTTTCCCGTCTGCTAGGGGATTCTGATCTAAAATGAATAATCCATGTGGCTTATCTGAGCTAATTTAAAACCTTTTCTCACTAATGCACTGGTCTATCCTGCAGCCGGTGTTTTCACAAAATGAATCAAATGTATACCCTTTTACTTAGTGTGGACTTCTCAAGTCGTTATTCTACATTTCCACTGTTTCGCTCTCTGGACACCTGTGAGACACTGAGATCTCCCCTATGTGCCAGGAGCAGCCTGTGTTTCACCTTCTCCTGTTGAAACCAACACCTGGGAGCTCTCTGTGGAGAATTAATGAAGTCCTTTGTGCTCTGACTCAACCAGATGATAAGAGGCTGGCCTGATGAAGCCTTAAAGAGAAACCAGCGTTCACAGGAGAGAGGGATCAAACAGGTCTGTGACTCAGTCATCACAGACAGGACGGCCACTGATTACAGACTATCTGCAGCACTCAGTAGCTGCTGGTGCATGCACAGACACAGTGATGTGATCCATTAGCACGCTGGGGGTGATAGCTACAGTACGTGCTTACCTTCAATTTATACATTTAAATGTGTTTGTCCTTTAGGAAGCTTTGTCATACTGACTCTCGAATAATGGAATCAAAAATACTGGATGAGCATTGGTCAAATCCCACATCAAGCCCTCGTTAGACTTAATCTTTATTCAGTGTCAGTACCAGTCAGTTTGTGAGACCTGGGGCCAGATGTATGTGCACACAAACCATGCATACGCCATTCCCCACACTTTAAGATGGTATTTATAAAAGAATGTGCACAACTCATGCATACATCAGAGCAGGAGTGCACACAGTCCTCTAGAGACAATTGCAGGTGATATGATAAGGTGGACATGTAATGTAGGATGAGAGATATGACATTGTATCCAGGTACATGTGATGAATTAGTGGTACAGCTGCTAGAAATAGCCACAGCCCTGCTTAACGCTTATGCATAACAACAGCTGCCCTGGTGCTGTTGGAGAACCTCACTGGTGCCACATAGTCAGCATAGTGCTGTTTGCTGTTCTTCACCTTGACAGGTCTACCGAGTGGTGGAGCGTGCACAACTGCCAATATGCAAAGGACTCATTAAGATCATTTCCACATCCATTTCTGGACGTAGAAAATAAGTGGGTGTGAAAATGAGCCTTACATGTGTGTCTGACTCTAGAAAGATTGAGATTCTAAAACTGAACACACACACACACACACACACACACACACACACACACAGTATATGCATATTTCTTACACATTTGAATTTCTTCTTATACATTTTTCATACCAGTTTCAGTTTCAGTTGTGAATACACACTGTTTTCTGCATCTGTATTGACTGTGAACACATGAAACACTGATCGTGCTTCATTCTTTTGGTGCATTAAATGAAAATGCTGGAGGAGCTTCTACCCCTTAATGACAATTGGACTGATGATTAATTTCTGATTTCAGGGTGCTCAATGGATGACAATATATTGACCCTTTAGCTTGTGCCGTTGGGTAAAACACTTAAGCCCTGTCTTTTTGTCTTTCTAAGCCACTACTGTGTATTGTCGCCGCTGTCCTTCTCTCTACTTCATAAACCAGCTCCCTGTCTGCTGTTAATTAGCCCTAATTGAATCTCATGTGATTCACAGTAGGGGTTTTACCAGCAGATTTGGATATCCAGCAGTAAGTCATACATTTCTATCTGAAGCTCCATTCAACAGCGATTTCACTGAACTCACAGAAAGCACTCCTTTACATTTTTAATGCTTGCTGTCTCTCATTACCACAGATCTAGTTGGGGTTAAGGTGGGACAAGTCTGAGTTCCTGTTGACAAAAGACACCATTTGTTTGAGTGGCCTTTTTATCTCTGCTTTGGAAGCCAATACTGCACTAGTCCATAATCTCTCAAATAAACACAGGATGGGTTTTATAACCCACAGCAAGAGACAACAACAGTAGGATTTAATTGCAGACATTTCTCTGTAATGAATCTAAATGTTACAGCAAACTTCCACAGCATAATTTCCCCTGTCGCTCTGCCACGGGATGACTACATAGCTTTCTTGGCTTTTTCCACCTCAGTACAGATCTAGTCTCATTTCCTTTGGGATCATTCATGTCTCTCATACTTTCTGTTTCTCTCCCAGTTTTCTGTTCTTGAATTTCAACTCTTGCTTACATTATTTTTCCGAGAGGTTCATTCAAGTCCAGCTTGGATCGTTTTCCTCGTAGGAGGTTACTAGCGAGGCACTGAGATGTAGAAACTAATGGCGTGGAGTGGTGTGGATACCAGCTTACAAGCAGTCTAATTGCCATTGAACTAACAGTCAGTAATTAATTGGTCTCTTCCCCCCTGTGGGGGCAGCGGGATGTGATGGGTGGTCTGACACGTTGTTGTGGCTACCTTTGCCTCTGTCATCAATATAAGCGCCACATCTAGGCAGCACATCATCTCCCTTGACGATGGTTCATTAGCTCCTATTACAGTGTCATTGCACCGCACTTGTCTGCATGCCATGAACTGTGGCAGGGAAGGAAATGTTTTTCCTGCCACTTGCACCAAGAAACTTTTTTTTTATTCCTTTGATGACTTCTAGCATTATTTCGTGTTATTATTTTGTTTTTGCACTTAGTTGTCTGAGAGTAGTTTGTCTGCTACTGTTAGGGCAATCATTTATCAGAATTTGAAAACCAGCTTTTAAAGAAGGAGGCCTGCCAGTGCCAGGGAAATGAGAGAGAGTGCCTCGTGGCAGCTCTACAGCATGAATAAGTTAATAGGTTGAAGAAGTTCATCTGAATACAGATGAATGTCAGCGTTGAATATGAGTGCTAAAGAGATCTTCAAGTCACTGAGGACTGCTGGAAAATGCTTCACTAATTTCTCTTTCTCGTACATTAGCAAATTAAGCACACAGGTGTTGTGTTTTCATGTTTGTATAAAAGGAACAATATAACATCTTTTATCACCAGGTGTATGATAAAGCCTTTTACCAGCTGAGGAGTTCCACACACACACACACACACACACACACACACACACACACACACACACACACAAAATGGCGCACAAGTCCTGTGAAGACACTTATCTTAGAATTCATTGGGGAGGAGTTGAGGGGGCGTGAGGTGGTCCACAGACTGTGGCAGACGGAGAAATTCATTGCAGGCTCTGCCATTCATACTTGACTGCACTGAGCAGCATCACTGTGACATCTGTATGACACGCTAAGTACATCATGTCGGCTACAGCTCAAGAGATCTGTCTACTCAATGAGGAAGGGCCAAGTGTGTGTGTGTGTGTGAGAGTCCATTCACTATTTGCCATTTACTGTATGCCAGTCAAATGGTGTGCATGAAAATGTGTCAATAGGTGTGGTTCACTGTGGCTGTGTTGAGATGTGAGGATATGTGTTTGTTCGTCTGTCCATGTGAATGTGTGTGTGTGTTGAGTGTGCAGACTCCAGTTCTAACACTATAGGGTGTCGTATTGAAGAAATAAATTGAGTGTGACACACTTTTAACTCCATCCTGCGATGCAGATAGGGGCTCTATTAATTAGCTGTTATTGGAAAGCTGAAGTGCTGTTGTAGCAGGGGCGAAAGCAGCGGGCTCCATTAATATTGGCATGGTGATTAAAGGACTCCAACATTCCAATCACTTGCATTGCACCCTTACACACGTTCTAAACACACACACACACACTCACACACTCACACACACTCACACACACTCTTTGTGGCGACTTCCCATAGACACCATGTATACTGTAACTAAAAAACTGACACTGACCCTTACCCTAACCTTAACCATCACCGAAAAAATATTTTGACACTTTTAGTTTTATCAGTGACAACATCAGAGTTCAGTTCTCCCAGTGGGGTTGAGCCAAAAGGCCCCACAAAACACTGTGGGCCTTATTCTGTGGGCGCTCTCCCAGTTTTCTAGCCCTATCAAATGTCTAATACAAGAACACACACACACGTACAGAGACGCATGGCTACAGAGATTCCACGTGCGGACCACAAAACCTGAGCTTGGCTGCTTGTTTTTTTTCTAAGGAGGTTGAATAAAGGCTCAGTAATCTGCTGCTTTTTAAACACACACATTTAGACATCTGCACTGCAAATCTTCTGCTCGCCGCAACTGCCACTCAATGAATCATTAAATGTGAACATAGTGACTCCACCGCAGTGGCCCCCCTATAGAGAAACAGGACAACGCAAAACAACATTACAAGTTATGTGAATATAAATAAATAAATCCAAGTCTGTGAGTACGTGTGGCCCAACATTGCAAAGAATGGCAACATTTATGAAAGAATGTAAACAGAATGACTGTGGGGCGCATAATTAAAGCACAATCCAGCCTAATTATGTGCAGTTATTGGACCTCACATTTTTTGTGCATGTTCACCTCTCGTGGTTGCGGTGATTTTATTTCACTGACTGTTTTCTATCATCATTGACTGCTGAATCCTCATTCCTCTAAACCAGCCAGGTGGAGCCACAAGTCATCAACCACTGCTTCAGTGTGTCATCACAAAGCAAAAGGCATCACAAAGCAAAAGGCGTTCAGCTAGGCTAAAAACAAGCCTTACACAGTCACACTTTGGCCTTCGTCCTGGCTCAGAAACTGACATCCATTGAAAGATTTGGTCTCGTTTTGAACTGGAGCTTCTGCAGATTCATTCCATGTCCGATATGTTCTGACCCACTAACGTCATGAATAAATCTCCACCACCAGTTGTTTTAAACAACTTTACTGAAATAGTTACAGCATACAACAATTTTAAGCAATCTCATGTATACAGCTTGAGTCTACAATTACAAAGACGTCACAAAGACCAAAGGTTGTGAGCTTAGAACGGTTACAGGTCTAGGTTAGGTTATGGTTAGGTGTAGCAGAGGTTCCCTGGCGAAGAGCTGCACTCTACTGAGTGCACTTTTCTAGCTTTGTACGTATTTGGTCGCAAACCAAAGTACTGGACAAATTAAAAACCATTTGACCTGATGACGGCACAGGATGGAAAGTAAAGTGATTACAAATGATTCTGAGGCTGACATGAATGCCTGAACCAATTTCCATGGCAATTCATCCAAAAGATGTTGAGACATTTAACTTAAAACCACAAATAGGCCTCATGGTGGCACTAGAAGAAAACTCAAAGTCAGGAGGATCTGTACTCTGGGAACCATAAATGTCAGCACAAACTTTTGTGCCAATCTGTTCAATTAATGTTGAGATATTTTACTCAGGAACAAACCAGTGGCTGACCCAAAAAGAATATCTTTGACAGATGACAGTGACTGAAACAGATGGGGAAAGCAGCGATTTCTTCCAAAGCAGTTCACTCCAAACACCAACACAAAGTCTGTACAAAGTTATTTCTTAATGCCTTTTGAAATGTTTCCCTTAAAAAAGGGAGATGTTGATGCCACGGCTCACTGTAATATCCAGTCAGTAGGAGGCAGGAGGAAACAGGGTGATGGATGACTGTGGGGCTGAAGAAAGGCTGCGTTAATGCTGCTGTAGTGTTCTTCAGTCCTCTGAGAAGATGAGGTCAGGGGTAAGGATGGGAACACGGAACAGATGAGCCCTGAACAGGTATAAACGATAGCAAACTCATTTCTGGGGGAAATGTCACCACACTAGGAGGTTAAAATAGTATCAGTGTATGCAAGGCCTAGAAATTGCTTAATTGTATGGGAGAGAGAATGAAAGTACAGACAGAGGTGGAAAAAATGTGTCAGCGTGAAGGAATAATGAGGGGACAACTTTGAAATAATCCAAAATTACTCTGACATCCTTATTTATAACCTGTATGTATTCTGACATTCACACTAATTGCCCCTGTGTCTCAGTCAGCTCTTTCACGTTACAACATCCAAGCTGTCCAAAGTGATTTATTACCCTGCACACATTTGGATTTCCTTCATTCCCCGTCAGAATATCTAAGACATTACACCGTTTTTTCCTTCATTGTCTTACTGGTGAAGATTCTCATTTCACACACACGGGACGTTTCCTGCAAGTTATCTCCCAACCATTTCAAATACAAACTTATTGAAACGCTGCGTTGTGTCATTCACAGACACCCACTTGGCGGATTAGTGGCAAAGAGAGGAAGCCATGTTTAAACAGTGGCTAATCCGTTAATTGAATGCAGATTTATTCAAGCCCCGTGCTTGGACTGGATTTAACGCACTCTGCTGGGAGCATGGGGGTGGGGGTGGGGTGGCGGTGTTGTCTGCCAGGCTGCCGCATATTGAAAATTGATTCTCACACATTTTTAGGAAGCTACTGTCATTTACATGTCACATTAATTCCTGCCCTGCTGTCCTGGTGAGCGATGCTGGGATTAACCTCGCATGGTTCTGCTGTCAGTGCGCTAAGACATCCACCTGACTGAACTGTGAAAATGACCTTCTATATCACTTTGGCTGTGTAAATGAATGTGACATTCAGGCAATCAAATGATCCTTCAGTCAATTATATCAGGTTCCCATCACTGTTATAGTCACATCACACTGGCAGAGTGAGGAGTGCGCAATATGTCATTACAGTACAAGGTTTCATTATCATTCTGCTACGGCTCAGACATGTTTATGATGATGATGGCAGACATGCCTGAGGTGACACCACCTCAGTGGTGAGCATGTTTTATGTGCAGATTTAGACTCATATTCTCCCAGTGAGCAGATATTTAGATTCAAGTGCATTAAACATAGTGTGCCAGGGTTTGATTACATGTGTGAATTGTACCCTGGGAAAATAAAACATAAAGTATCAGTTCTGAGCAGCTGTAGGCCAAGTTTTTATGTCTGACAGCAGTGACACAAAGCACATTTTTGAGGTGGAGCTCAAAGCACTTCAATTAAAGAAGATGTTAATAGACAAAGTACAGTGAAACCTTCACCTATATGACAACAAATATGCAGCATGACAAATCTGCTGCAAGTATGTTTTTGTTTTGTCTGTTTGCATGTGTGAAAATATGCAGGCACACCTAGACTCACAGCCCTTTAAAATATGGGGCAAAATAAGTGTACTAAACACATACCAATGGCTTCGTAAACTAAACATGCGGTACTGTATCATTTGCAAACTAGTGTGATGTGTGCACCATAGCGACAGTGAGGCCTAAAGGAGCTGATGGAGGGAAACATTTTGGATGCTACATTTTGACTTTGCGTCCACGCCAGGCCTTGTGACCCTGCACCCACTAGTGGTAGTTCTTCTGGTGACAAGTCTCTTTTCTACAGATTTGGGCTCTGACCAGGATTTTACAGCAAGCTGCTTTTTTATTGGTCCAGAAAATAAAAGAGCTCATAATAGCTTTTACAACACCAATATAAGTAATGATGAACACTACACTGTTGTATCAACATGGACCCGTTGGGTCCAAACTCTCACTGCTGATTCAGATAAGGAGACTTGTTTAGCTCAGTGTATGAAGACATATTCACATCCATGATCTCACACAACCCTTCTCTCAATCCCATCATGTGACGTCGGGCCACCAGGGTGTATTAACATCATATTAAATCGAGAGAGATTATTACATTTCAGCCGTCTCTCTCTCTCTCTCTCACTCCTTTCACCACTGTTAGAGCTTTAGGAAGCCTTACAGTATGTGCACACTGTGAGAAAAACTGACCTTCTCTTCCTTTTCAGAAAGAGAAGAAAAAATGTTTCTTAATCTGCTCCCTGCAAAGATAGAGAGCACAGTTTCAGCTTGTTTTGCGAGACTCACGTCCCAGACTGCTGTGTTGTTTATTACACTCTTGAGGTATAATATAAATTGTCAGACCTTGGGAATTGGAAATGATGTGTGCATCCACTGTCAGCATTTGTTATCTTATTTACCTTTGCAGGCGTGATGATTTTCCTGGCCGACAATGCCAGAGGTCCAATAGAACAAATTCCCAGCTCCTCCGAAGTATCGGCGTATTAATCATGTATTTTAATTTGCTAGCATCCCCATGCTGCTCTTTTTCTGCTTATGAGCTTTGTTAACCTGTGTCTGTGTATAGTTTGTAAAACATTGCATTAATATGCTGCTGTGATTCTGGACCAAGTTAGCGCAGCACAATGATTAAAACCGTCCTCATCAGCGAGTAATACACGAGGGGATGCCAAAGTCATTAAAAGCTCTAATACTCTATCATTTCCTCCAGATAATCAAACTGAATAATGGAGTGGTGGTAAATGCCTCTGGCTGTGCTCTTATTAATCAGCTACTGAGGGCATGTATGTGTGTTTGTGTCCACACTCACATGTGTAGCACTGTCTGCATGTCTAGTGCACAGTGAATGGGTGTAGTACAATTTTACTACATTTTTCTGCACATTCTGGATGAATGAAGTTATGATCGATCATTTAAAAACATATATTCATAAAGAGAAATATGGCTTTGCATGCTTACTTTGATGCCCAGTACACCGCAAAAGTCACAAATGTAATCTGACAATTTCATAATGGTGTGAACAATCCCCCAACCCACAGCGTGACTGTGCTGAGCTCTTAGTATGTCAGCATTTGCTATTTAACACTAAACTCAAGCTCCAGCTAAGGCTGATGGGAATGTCATCGCTTTTGCAGATATTTGGTCATAAACCAATGTATTGGATGATTTAAAAAAAGACCTGACGATGGAACTAGAAGAAAGATTATGGGATCACCAAAGTTATTACAATTCATCCTGCAGGGAAGATGAATGTGTGTTTAATCAATGCTTTGTCTCTGATCACATGTCAATCATTGTCTTTCCAAGGAGAGGCTACATTTTATTGTACTGCTTGTTCATACTACAGCCATTTGTCCAGTGAAGTAACTCACCATCCCCATCATTTCACATACCTGTTCAACTGCTTGTTAACACAAGAATCAGCAGCAACTCACTGCATTTAAGCAAGTAGACATGGTCAAGACAATCAAGTACAAACCAGGCATCAAGTAGGGAGGAAAGGTGATTGAAGGGACTTTGACTTTGTGGCATGGTTGTTCATGCCAGGGATTTTCTCTGGTGTTCATAAAAAATGGTCTGAAGAAGAGAAAATATCCAGTGAGCAGCAGTTCCTTGTCAGTGGCAGAGGTCCAAGGAGAACGGCTAGACAGATTGAAGCTGATTGGAAGCCAACAGTAACTCAAATAACCACTCGTTACAACCGAGGTCTGCAGAAGAGCATCTCTGAATGCACAACACGTTCAGAGATGCATAGACTGTATATAAGAAGTGGAAGTAGCCACGATATCACCCATTGGTTTAGTGGACTGCCAGAATCAGCGACGTGAGACGTTTATTTCACAAAGACTGCTTCTGATTGGTTTGTGGCACCCTTCTGGCCATCAGAAAGAATGCCAGTTTAATGCACTTTCGCATTGGTTTCACTTTACGTCCACTTCTTTTATACAGTCGATGGGCACATGGGCTGCAGCAGCAGACCACATAGGCCACTTTATCAGGGTCCTCTGCTACCTAATAAGACAGCCAGTGAGTGTATTTTTAATTGATGATTTGATGTTTGGTTCCCACCGTCTGCAGACTGACCTACTCGCAGGTGCCTCTTCATGTGTTTCACATGACAGACTGCAAAAAGGAGCGTACTGATCAGGATTCACATTCGCATGTTGTCAAACGTGTAAACAGTATTACCTGGAGGCCAGCTATTTTTGCTGTGTGACTTCAGCATGTCACAAGAACGTGGAATCTGTTGTTTGACACATTTTGCTGCATCTACGTTTGCCTCCGTCACCGCCACTGCCTGCCACTGTCACACACTTCTATTCCTTACAGCCACTTTCAGTCCAGGTCGACATCCATCCGAGACAATCACGTTTATCTCCCCAACTAACCATTCATCTGCTTCACTTCCTCTCACAGCTCGGCCAGCCTGCTTTCAGTGCCTCCTGACATGATCAGAGGTGGACTAAACCCACCGCAGCTCTATTGTTTGTAAGCCTGCCATTCATATCACAGGAGCGAGCGCCATTATCTGGTCTTTAAACCAAACCACTTTGGAACAACATATCCGAAGCTTCTAGGATCGTTTTCTTACTACTATTTCAAGTAATGTCAAGGCAACAGATTGGGGACAACAAAACGACAGAAAATTGATTTTACTAAACTAATTTGGTCTGAGAGAAGCTTAGTGAAGCAAGTGTACTTTGTTATTCGAAGCCTCTTTTACATTCTTGGCCATGTTTGTTATCACTGCACATTTGATTTCTTGTCATTGCAATGCGTAAAATTTGTGAGTAAAAGTCTTTTTCAAAGGACACAATCTGTTCCCAATCTATAAATATTAATCAAATGGTCATCCCACAAGTATTGAATAGTCCAATGAGAGCATGATGAATTCACACCACAGCTGCATATACAACAAAGATCTATGAATGCAGATGAGCTGCTAACGTTATTCATGTTTGCTCTGTAGATTTTGAGCAATAAAACAGTTGCATAGCAGACGATTTGAACAGGAGCAGCAGGTGCTGGGTTTTATTTCCAAACAAATAGACTCATGGGACAAAAGGTGCTTGTACAGTACTCACAGATGATGTGCCAAACAGTCACTGAAGGCACCTGAAATGTGAGTTAACATGGCACACCGAAAAATGTGAGTCTCATCTAATGGAAATGATTATGAGATCTATTGAGTTGAATTGTGGGAAATGAAGGATCCAATGTCTTTGGAAATGGATGTAAAACTTGGCTCATCTCTGCCTCTTTTAGGTTTTGACCTTTCCTTTCATTCAAAATCGTTCTCTTGCCAGTTCCCCAACTCTGTGGAAGTGCAACATAACATTTCTACGGTTCACTCCTAAAATCTCATTTTGGCTTTTCTGTGTGAATACAGTGAATTGATCGCTGAATAAAAGGGCATATTTGATCTATTATCTTCTTACCATTTGATGCTGTCAGTGGCATTAGGATCTTTAGGCTAATAGATTTATGATAAACCACGTTGGTGTAATTAAAACCAAGTGATGTCACCAAGGCGCTCTGAGATGCTCTGTGGTTATCTAATCCAAGCAAAGCCTCCTATGCATGTCAGCCAGGCTTTCTCTGATAGGATTTCACCCTGTTGCACAGCACCGGCACAGACCTCTGGTGAAGTGCAGTGACAGCAGCAGTAACTAGTGTCAGGAGGATAGGACTGAGAAGTGGAAAGTGTCATTGCTGTTTTGAAAAGAATTCATCTATCAAAGTCAAAATGGGAGAATACAGAACAATCAGAGCTGCGTATTTCCAGTCTTTCCAGTGTGTCTTTGAATGTAACAGACAACTACTGTATCACTCCATCAGGTTTCTGCCCAGACAATGCCTCTTTTTAGCTCCATCCTCTCTTAGTCCGGGCAGATTTTGGCAGTGATCCACGGGCACATGAACACTTTAACAACCAAGAATCTCTGTGACCCTCTGCAATAAGGACACATCAAAATGAAATTTCAGCCTCAGTTACTCTAACCTGGGTAAAGTGTTGATACGACATCATTCCATTTGAAATGGAGCTTAGCCACATTTATTAAAGAAATACCAGGCTTACGGGTAAAAGTAGTGACTGTAAGCCTATGATCAACGCTCCCCTGACCTCACCTGCACCTCTAATGATGGAGCCGGTCAAACCTCTCTCTGCCAGGCTTTAGCAGCTGCAAGATTTGCTGCCTCAACCCTGGCATCACCTACGTGTACTCAGTGGGACTTGTGCTTCATCTGATAAGAAGCTAATCTAATTCTAGCAACAAATGTAAGAGGACGGCATGCCAGAGTCTGTTGAGGAAAAGAGAACTTGATAAAGCACTGAGGGTAAAAGGCATTAGGAAATTCAGTCCCATTTTCTGCATCCTTTTAGATTGTGTGTGTAGAGAGCGAGGAATATGGTTTGTGTATTAGGGATGCCTTGTCAATGCATAAGTGGAGGATTATAGCCCATAAGTCATGGTGCAGGATTTTTCCTAGTAGTACTTTATCCTTGCTAGTAGCCCTCAGAAAAGAAGAGGAAATGGGCCTTAGGGAGAGTGAAAAAAAGCAGCTTTTATATAACACGTTTTGGCCTAGATTGAAGTGGAAAGCATTTATCTACCATCTATTTATCCATTCTAATATAAAAAAAAATAAAGACGGATAAATGACGGGATAAAGGGAAGATAAACTCTGCTCTGTCAGGATGCTGTACAATACAAGTACTTCTGTAGCAGATGATTACAATTATGCCATGAAATTTGATTTCTTGTCATATCACCGATGAGACAATAGCACCCTTTTCCCGGTGTTTGACAAGAGCCATCTCTCCTTCAGATATGAAGACAAAGGCTTGTGATAGAAAATCTGCCATCTGTTAGAGAGGGGGAAAGTACCTGGTGTGACAAGCTGCTTTTACTCTACAGCTGCTGTGTCGCAAAAGCTCCATCACTCTTCTCTGCACAAGCACTACCCATCACATCTCTGTCTTAGGAGAGAGGTGTTGCCTGGGGCAAAAGAACAAAGCACAGAAGAAAGGAGACAGGGGGCATCAAGCAACGACAGTAGGAGAGATGAGACATCAATGCAGGAAAAATGGGTGTTGACTAAAAGAGAATCCCAGGGCATACTCTGAATACTAACTGGCAAAAACGGGGTATCAGAGGGCAGCCTCATCAAATCAACAGTAAAAAGAGCAGGCGAGAACAACTCAGATATCATTATCATGCACTGAATCTTAACCAGTTCCCTAACATTGCATGTATCAATGCATGTAAATGTGTAAAGTGAAATTCAGGATAAAAAGGTCACTCGCCACAGTTACATCCCATTTCTTTCACATTTGGTTTAATGACCTCTGCATTCCAAAATATGAGTTGTATTTAATATTGGTTGCATATCATTGTAACTGTAATATTTTGCACCATTGGTTCTACAAAACAAACAATCTGAAGGCATCAGGTTGACTTTATGAAACTGTATCAATAATGAAATAATAACCTTGATTTAGAGGCAAACCTGGATTTGTGCATCAGTATGAGGACATTTTGGTGTCAACATAAAACATGCAACATTATTTAAGGTACTGCATCAAAGCAGATTTTAGATTTTTTTTTAAAAATACTGATCAACAGGAAAAGAGCCCTCAATGTCAAAGTAAAAACAAATGTAACAATTTAGATTCATTTTTCTGTAATATAGGCTAAATGATATTACATTGCCAAAGAACACGTCATCCATTTCATACTCTCATGCTGATGTGCCTTTCTGTCTTGGGTCTGGACACACAAGTAGACAAAGCAGCATACTCTGACAACAGGACACTGTTGGTTTATTCATGCTAACAGGAGGTCAGAAGTCTGACATCCATGTGGCTTAGCCTTCTGTATGTAACCTGCACTGGAGTCTGGCCAAAAGACAGGCCAGCACATGTAAATGTAACCACTGATACACGTATCACTCAACTGAACACGAGCCAGTCTCTGGTGTGAAATCCAGACACATGTGGCACACATGACTGACCACACAGATGCACTACAAGCCACAGCTCTGACGCCCCAGCCAGGCCAGTGCAGTGCTGTTATTGTGTCCTTGGATGGAGGAAGCTCACAGCTGACTGGTCTGCTCCTGTTCCCAGCAGAGTGCAGCATGTTCAGCAGAAAGCTGCTGGAGGATGAATAAGCCCAAGGCTCCCTGCAGGCTATTGCTTATTAAATGGTAAGTGTTATGGTTCGGCCCGCTGGGCTACAAATATAGGCATTACCCCAGAAGGCTGCGTGTTATCTACAACTCATCACACTGTCACTTCCTCTTAACCACAACCCAAGTCAATAATCAGCAGCTTTGTGCACACCACTTCAAAACAACCGAGGCAGGAACAGGGAGTAGGTTAGACCGGTGAGGCGTGTGTCTGTCTGTTAACTTTATAGTATAGAAGCCACGTACAAATTGGGATAATGTGGAGTGCAACAGGGTTTGTCTTATCTATGAATTGATCTATGAACAGTTTAGTAAAACAAACTTCTACACAAAAACATCCTTAAACTAAAACCTATTTCCTATTTTTCCATTGAAAAAACCCTATTTTTGACATTTTACAAAAATTTAACATGGGTAGGATTATTTTCCGTAGTGATTAAACTACCTTCTTACTCTAAGTTATTCTTATCATTTATTAGTTCTTGATTTAAACACCTGTGTCTCATACTGTCGACCTCATCATCGAAAACCAACACAATAGCATAAACAATACATATGATCAGAAATGTACAAGAAAAATAGGCTTTACTGTTGCAAAGCAGGACAGAAGCAATAACTTCTTATGACCAGAGGCATTGCCAAAACTAAGAAGACATGGTGCCTCTATAGTCTGTCATCCATCAGGGTTACACAGTAAGTACATTATACTGCTCTGCATGCAATCTGCAACCATGCATGTCCCTGTGTGTGTGTGTGTGTGTGTGTGTGTGTGTGTGTGTGTGTGTGTGTGTGTGTGTGTGTGTGTGTGTGTGTGTGTGTGGGTGGAGGAGAGTGCCGTCAGACTCAAGCTGGTAATCTCTTAAATCACTAAGGTCTAAAATATGTTTCTCTCTACTCAGCGATCCAATATTCTAATCCAGACAGGACAGAAAAGCGAGGGCTAATCGTATTAGTGTAATCACGCTGACCACATGAGGGCTAGCTGCTTAGCTTAGAGTGGATTTCTGGACGCAGGTGCTCTGCAATGTGGCATTACAGCCTGTAAGCCTTGTAGGGTGAGCTTCAACAAAGATCTGTTTCCATTACACAGTACCCTTGACCCCCCCCCCCCCAACATTTCAAATCTCAGCTCTGCAGGATGGACAGCATGACGGAAAGCAGTTAGTGCAAATGAGCTGTGAAGAATAATACTTTGACATGTGGAATGTTAGTTGTGTGCTGTGGAAATGTTATTGTTGTGCTGTTTTGCCAGTCTCAAATCAGTGTTGTCACATAGCGACTGGTTTCTGGCTGGTTTCATGCTGACAGTGTGGGAGGTGGAGCTCCAATACTGAATAGTGAGCAGGCATTGCAAAGTGGAAGGTTGACATGGTGTACTTGTTGAGGTTTTGAGAGGAAAAGCAGTTACGAGAAAGTCTTAACAAGTATAATAATCGTTGATTGGCCAAGAGCAGCCAATTCAAATAAGTCAATTCAATAACTCACCGCAGGCCAGCAGAACTTAATGAGGGTGCCAGTCATGATGTGATGCATTGATTGGATGGTGTTAGGCACCGCAAAGAAAACTCCATGTGAGGATTTTTCATTCTGGCGAGCCATGTTTTACAGAACTGTGTGCCTGTGGGATCATAAGGTTAAAAATAACAAGTGTGGAACATTAGTCATGCTTTATGCCGCAGTGTGCAACTAATGAAAACACAACTCATGAGAAGTTATTACCAATCAACCGTGCTGAATGTCTCAGTACTAAAACTATACACACCTACAGCCTGAGGTCCAGTTGGTTTTATTCTGCCAAATCTGCATCATGAAGCTTTGGCTACGAGCAGCTCCTGCTCACACCGTACAGACAACAGCTAGGTGGATTACTTTCATACTCATACTTCATACTGTCTAAATCCAGTGATTGTAAACCAAGATTCTTTTAGTTACTGTAAAGATTCTGTTTTTGTAATCTCTTGTGCATTATCTGTGCATATCCAAATACTGCAGACATCTTAGTGCTGTCAAAATCAACGGCTTCATTTTGTTAAAGAAAGACATGAATGCAGCTGCATTTGGTTTACTTCCTGTGCAGTTGTGGTGATCTTAAGGAGAAAATGCAACAAAAGGCTATTAATTGTGATGGATTGAAAGCCCCACCACATTGATATGAAGTCATACTTGTACTGTGAATCATATCTTGATGAATATGGGTACATTGCCATGTGTGGACAGCTGAAAGCACCTACACATATGCACATATGCATTTGCGTGCCCACATATTGGCACTGGCGAAAAGTGTTAGCAAGCACTTCTCTTTTCATATGAAGTCATTACAGATGCTTATGTTGGGTATTACTACAATGATTACTGCACAGGTTTGACTGTTGCAAGAGTAACAGGAATGTGGGATGGTGGGAGTATAAATAAAAGTGGTTGTGCAAGCTGTACAGCAACTTTTAAATCATGTGTTTTGCAAGAGCTATTCAAAACTGGAGTGATTATGAATGTGTCAGCGAGGAGAATACTTCTCACATTTACAATTTCCTTCTGTACAAGGTGACAGACTGGGGTTGACTGCTGTTAAATGGAGTTATGCCACAAGTCATTGTGGGTAAAATCTCTATGTAAGCACCCACACAGCAGAAATGTACATTTGTGAACAGCGGGCCGGCTGACAGACAGCGTGAGCCCCTCCAGCGTGGTGAGAGCGGGGGGGCGGGGAGGCGGGGAGGCGGGGAGGCGGGGGAACAGTCTTGCGTGCAAGTGAAACACACTGTAGCTTGTTAGTTCACCTATGGCGTACATGCAGTACATCGTGTCAAACACAAGCCAAACAAGTGATTTATTCAGTTGTACACATCCTGGAGAGCCCAGGGTTTAAACCGAAAAACATGAGGCTGATTCTTGTGCTGATCTTTTCTTTGATTCCAACCACAGCATCACAACTCCAAACAGCTCATGTTCAATTATTTTCTCTCTCAGCATCAGAGGTATTAATTTACACTACTTGTGCTTACATTATCGACAAACAAGATACTCAAAGAACAGGAAAACCTAGAGTGCTTAATGATGAGGGATTTATCCCCTTCACATCTCATTTCTGCAGGAATTCATTAAAATTTGTTTACAAGGGAAAGGGTGTTTTATTTTCTTCTCACTCTCTTTAATTAGTGTCAGCCTCAAGGTCGTTATATCTTCAGAAACAATATTAGCATAGATAAGCAAGTACAAAGAATTCAGGGCTTTGCGAAATAAGAATGCTGTGATAAGTGGGCCTGCATCGCATGCAGGGGGATAAAATGAAAAATGATTTTAAAAGACGTGCATTTACAGCATCATCTGAGAGAGAAGTGAGGAATTAGGAGAGGTACTTGTCAACCACTACTGCTCTTCTTTTAGCTCTCTCTTTACCCCCCCCCTTATCTCACAAAGTAAATCCCTGGCACTTTCAAACTAATTACCATTCTGACTGCAGCTAATTAATTTAGAAGTGGTTTACTTTTTATGCTGTGCAGCCCAGTAGCACGTCATCCATAGTGGGTGCAGAAAGTGTTGCCTCATGTCTCACACCAGCTGTGCCTGTTTTCTCTACTCTGCTGGCTCACCAGTCTGCATGCATGAGGGGAGGGCAACGGGGGCAGAGCCCGACACTTCATCACGGCAAGGTGGAAAGCTATTGGAGATGACAGCGGCGGGGAGGGGTGGGGGTGGAGGAGGGAGTCTTGGCAGGGTTGTTTCATACAGACTCACTACAGAGACCACGGTGTGCCGGGGTAACAGGAACCACTGATGTGAGGAGAAGGATATTCCAACGCTAGTTTAACTAGTTCACCAGTCCTTTCTAATTATGCTAACGCTGATCCTAACACAGCCTACGTGGAGACACACGAGCAAAGGCTGAAGGAGTCATGTTGGTGGCTCAGCAGGTAACAGTGTTACAGTATCTGCTTGCATCAGTGTGGCTCGTCAGCTTGGGATTTTATCTGCACTTCATTTTCAGCTCTTCGTCAGCAGATCATCTGTTAAAGCAAACGTAAAGCCAGGGCACTGTGTCCTTATTAGAGACTGTTCAAGCAACTTAACATGATTATTATTTGCTTCTAGAAAAAAAACAGGGCCGAAACAATTCAATCATGTTGTTGATTAACTATAATAAGTAACGAATGGTTTAATGGCCCTGACTACCAGTTTTCTCAAACTGCCTTTTACTCTGAGCATTTGAGTCCTACAGGAATACAACACTGTCTGCCAAAGTTCGAACATATTGTTGGGCTACTTCACATGAGAGATGTGTTTTCTTTCTCACAGGTCTGCAGTGAAAACATTAACATACTGTACTTGCTATCAGGAGTGAGACATATTGTTGGACTTTTTGCCTATTAGTTTTTTCTCCTTCTGCCTGGTCGCTGGGAAAGAAAGTTCGACCCTAACCCACTCAGTGGCTGCTGCTGTTGTTTTCTGACTTTCTGAAAACAAGACCGAGGGTCCACAACTAATGTCAGCATACTAACAAGCTCACAATGCAGATGTTTAACTAGCAGAGATATACTGCATGCCAGCTTTCTCAAACAAACAAAAAGGTATTTCTCATTATTTATTTAAAAACAGAGAAGGGATGAGTGATTCTTTGTCAGTTTATCATATTGAATAATGAAAATAATTGTTTAGCGAGTTGCAGTCCTGGTAAAAATGATGATACATGGTTGCAATGCAAAGAACTCTACACCACTGAGCGATCTGAAATCCCTGCTTACATCCTTCCTTGCATGAAAAATGAGAATTTGTCCATAGACAGATAGACAAGGACAGAGAGAGGGGGGGTATATATTTGCATATATTTGAAACACCTTTATTAAAGGAGCCAATCTGGAGGGTAAAACTCCTTTCACACAGATAAACACTGCTGGGCTTTAATAAACATGCCTAAAAGACTGTTTAAATTCAGCAGCTGTAGCAGTGGTTGCAAATCTCTGCTGACCAAAATTACTTTTCAGTGTACAAAGCAATGGACATTCTCAGATAAATGTAATTGCAAAAATCCCCACTGTCTGTTCAAAAGTTCTGTCTTTGAGTGAAAATAAATGGATCCAATCTGCATTTAAACAATAGAACTTATCTGGCACAACTGGCATGTAACTAAACTTTTCTCTAATGGAAAATAAGCAAGGTTAAATAAGGGAACAGAGGCAGAAAAATCTGGTTTGCAGAACAGTCTCGCCGTGCAGCAGTAGATGTGTTATTCTGCTTGATGATTTAATTCCTCTTTAGGCAAAGTCAAATATTTCTCACAATGACTTTGTGTTAAAATAGAGCCCTGAGTCCATGATCCAATCGGAGAAAGCCTGCAGCAGCAATAACAAAGAGATGACACGATCAAAAGAGATAATCTTGGAGGTGCATCAGTCTAAACATTAATCAGAGCAGAACAGACTCAGGCTTCCTGTAGGCTCCTACAGGAGGGGGGGGGGGGCTCTGTGATGGATGACGAGCTCCGTGCAGGAGATTCATCACTTACTTTCCAACGGCCTATGCATGCTCACATTTCATTAGCATCATAAATTATGTCCCCCGAGGGAAGCCAGGTGGCCTCAGACAGAGACCTCACCCCTGTGACAGCGAGAACGACCACTGGGGGGTTGTCAGCGTCTCCCTGTCCCTGCTATGCACACAAAAATCATTGCATACTGTTTCGTAGGCAGCAAATCATGCAGCGGACGAACAACAAAGGCTGAGGGTGAAGTACGGTGACAAGGAAACCACTCTGGTACAACTGGAGCAGAGCACAGGTGACACAAGCCTTAAATATGTTTTACTGACAAAACTGGTCTGCTCATATAGAGTTCTGCAGCTGCAAGGAACATGAAAAATTAGAGGTGCAGATATTGAGGACTGAATATTGCAGTTTCAGTGTGATGAGATACAGCTGCACTGTTACACATGCAGCATTGTATTGACTTTGATGATCAGCTGCTCTTTTCACCACGTTATTTTGTAAGAGCTAATGCAAATGCAAGATGGATGTCTAAGTTGGGTGCTCTGATAAGAGTTGCATCTCTGCGAGGTGTCCAGAGGATATTGATGATGCAGTGCTTTGTAAGGGACAAGCAATGGGTGATGTAAAGAAGGTGGGGGGGTGTAAAACAGGTTTATGTAAGAAGAGACGAGATGAAACTTTAACGATCCCCACAGGGAAATTGCACGGTTGCAGCAGCCAAAGTGCAAAAAAAAAGGGCATCAAATAAATCAGGAACTGGGATAAAGACAGTGATGGCAAGAAGCAGAGAGTGGAATGCAGATAGCAACACAATAAATAAGGTTGCTTCCATAAATAAGAGCATTTATGCCTGTACCAAGCTGGAGGGATGTTTAACGTCCAGTAAGGAGGGTGTGCAAATGCAAATATACAAATGTGAATCAAGCTCTACATTTCCAGCATACAGATGGGAGAACATATGTGCCGACACTGTATCTGCGATAATACGTTTAACAACTTCATCCACAGTCGGTAAAGATGAGCAGCAGCACTGTGTGAACAGGTGAGGTGTTCACACAGACATTAGAATGTGCAATAAGGGCCCCTGCAACTGTGCAGCAGATGTCTCAGAATATGTGCAGAACTACACACAGGTGTGTTTCTGTACAGCAGTGTCACACACACACTCAATGATCTAAATGAGCACTTGTGAACTGAACAAAAGAACGGGACAATATTTTGCGCTCCAACACCCTCCTTTATGACACAAGCTCAAACATTAATAACCTCCTCGGAATATGTCAAAAAACTAGAAGACAGTAGGCCAGTGACTATTAGTGTTTCTAATCATTCTGTAAGTATGAACCCCATTTATGACTACTAGACACATTAAAGTGAACAAAGCACACTCTGACATGGGTCATAAATGCTCTGCAGATGTTTGCTTCCATGTCCAGAATGATCCAGAATGTGTTCACTGTTGTACGGGCAGGGCAAGAACTATACCGCTCACGTAATCCTAGAACGACTGTGTGCATCTCTACTGGCACTAAATGACACTTTATGAACGATGAAAGTATAAAGGGGTGGAAGTGGAACCGATGGAAATAAATGGTACATTATCATCCTGAGGAACAGGATCAATATGTAATGAGGTTTAATGGGCCAGAAAAGTGTGTAATAGAAATGATGGCCGCACCAGCCTCGCCACGCAAACATAATGAAGCCAAATAAATCTCTTTCCTTGAGAGCACTTTGCCCCGAGCACAAATGACTCAGGAGGGCTGTTTTTATGACCCCTGTTTGTGTAAATAAGTAGCCTGCAGTTTGTTTGCCTTATTATGCAACTCTGGCTCAGTATTAGATTTCTCTTGCTGAGGGGAACGACTGGTGTTATATATGTCTCACTTGCAGTTTTTCATATTTTGGAGACTCTGTGAATGATTGACATCCTCCAGTGTGCACATTGGAAAGTTCAGACAGAGGCCAGGCATTATTTGCATCAGTCATTGTGTTACCATGGGGAGCGAGTGGTGAAGTGGAGACAGTAATGACACACTATCACACACACACATCAGAATAAACAGCTGTGTCTGTCTTTGGTGTAGTGATGTGCTTTACATTTCTCACAGTTAAAATGAGCACAAAAAGGATACACACTCCTTGAATGTACTATACATCAGCACAAATTAAACTAATAATTAAACTAATAAGAACATTATTCAGACTGAGTGTTGGTCTGCTTGTCTGCTTGTCTGTGTCGATATCAAAGCTTTACTTGTGCTCTTTGACCCATTTGCTTTCGGGTACATATTTCCATAGAACAATCCTCTGGCGCACAGATGTGAAGTGTTTTATGTTTCTAGTTGGCTTGGCTGAAATGAATATTGCAATATCAATCATGTTGTTTCCCAGTGCTGATACTGCAACAGGCTAATAGCATTTAGAAGATAGTAAAACAAACATTTAATGCAGTGAACTGTGTTCCATTACTGTGCATTATAGGAGTCAAAACAGAAAGACTAATTAAAATTTCTAATCAGTTTCCTTGGAAATATTCATTTGAACGACAGAATTTTGCAAAACAATAATACCAAAATGGATAATATTAAATTATTGCCCAGTCCGACTTCAGAGAGCAGTTTATGTTGCCGAGAGATGAAAGTGTGGAGGAAGAGGACTATGATTGTATGCACACTGGAAGCATGCAGGACCAAAGTGGAACCACTGCACTGAATCTACTGCACTTTTATTTCTACTTGAGTGATCACAGAAGCAACCAAGGTAGACATGAACTTTGAGATGGAGCTGATGGAGAATGAAATCTCTGCCTGCCCCATTGCCCAATAACACACACACACACACACACACACAGTGTTCACACTCCCCTAGCACTCCAGGATGTAATATGGTGGTGTTCCAGCTCTTGCTTCCATTAATCACTCGTCCCTCTTGGTAGCTGCATGCAGGACATTTTAAAGGCAACAGTCACCATAAAACAAAATGAAATCTGATTTATTTCCATGATTTTGGGCAATATTGCCAATATCCACAAACAACTGTCTCTACGTTTGTCAACACTTAGAGAACTAATGATGCAATCTGATGACCCTTTATGGAGTTGGTCCAGTTGAAATGAATTAGGTAATAACACGGCGTGCTCTGTGGGAGTTTCTATGGCATCCAGATGAGTTTTATTTTAGTGCAAGGCTTACAGCTGTGAATCAAAAGATGGGACCATATCCCTGTAAAAAAAAAAAACTTAGAGACTTAGAGGACTTTCATTATTTACTGTCAATGGAGCAGCTGCAGGATTTGTCTCTTGATGACATCATCACTGTAGCTTGTCTGCTGTTCAGCTTGAGCAGAGGCTGGTTCAAATGCACAAACTTTTTACTTTATGCCTGTACGGTGTACAGAACCTGAGGCTGAGAACCAGACAGGGACGGCCAATCGGCCTCTCTCTGAGACAGGGAGCTGAGGACAGATGACAGCCATGCGACATTGAATAGCAGTGTTACTGTGTTGTCTCTAAATGCCTCCCACCCACAGTCTGCTGACCCCATCACCCTGTTTGAGTTTTAGAAAGTCAGCAGAGTTGGAGTTTCTCTGATGAAGTCTGGCTGAAATCCTCCACCAAACTCTACCGCTCTAACTTTGTAGATTTGTGCAAAATGTCAGGCACTGTGGAAGCAGACTGTTCAGAGTTCAGCCTGCATCTACGGTGTACATACTTTCACTGTAGTCACTTGTTTATTTGACTCACATCACATTATTTTTAATAGTAATGTGCTATTAGTGTAGTATAACTCAACTCTGTCAAGTTTCATCTATTTGTTCCAATCGGCATCTGTGAGGCAATAAAAAAAAGCACCGACTGTATGACAGTGATATTAAAGTTGTGCATGAAGATTTAAGTCTCCTGAGACTGAGACAGATACAATTGTGCAAATGAACAACACAAGTGTTTTTCATGCTGGCGTTGCCTGCCTCCACATATCAGAAACACCTGGGGCTGTCATATTGATTTCTGCTCCACTCCCTCACTGAGGTCATTACACCGATCAGCTATGGGTGAAGACTGGGCCAAAAGGAGAGACTTAGAAAGTGTTTCCTCTGTGGTCCTGACATCCACTACAGACTGCACTGCCAGTGACAAAGAGTCCACCGGGATTCATTTCTGGTCTCTGCTTATTCATGAGACATTCATTTAACTACTCATCTCATATGAAGGTCAAACAGCCTTGCTTTCCTATAATGCACAGCTGGATGCTTCTGAAATACTACTTTTATAACTCATTTCAAAGTGGAACCGCTTAGTTTATTCTACACAATGAGCACTACTCAGCCTGGAAAAACAGTTGCATTTTTTTTTTTCCTGTGGCTGAGAAGGAAGCTCTCTAAAGTCTAACACAGATAACCCAGGTGATGTCATCATTTTCCAGGCTTTTAACTGGACTTTGGCTCCAGACTTTGTTGTCAAATTACTGTTTCCGAGGTCAAGCACGAACTTAAGTGACGCGTTTTACCACAGCACAAGGGCCAAGTGGTCAGAGCAAAGAGACGACTTCAGCCCGAATAAAGGTGGTGAAAACAAAGAGGCAGCTCAAGCCTGATCAGGTAAACCAGAAGTCAGCTTTTTGCAGCTTCTGCAGCATCGATTTGGACCTTTTTTTTTTATCTATTTTTTTTTAAATCTGTCTCTCGCAGGTCTGTCAACTTGATAGAAGTGCAACACTAAACCGCTCGACTACACCTTAAAGAGTGAGCGAAAACATCCAGAGCCTCACCTTCAATCTTCCAAAACAGAAAACTGTAAAATACAAGTTCCCACACGTCTGATGGTGGTGTGAGCACAGTGAGGCGGGCAGGCTGAATATTTGCCAGTTGGCTTTGATTGTTTTCTTTGCCATGTTGTTGCAGCACTGGCAATAAACATCTGATTAAAAGACAACGGGTTGAATATGATAAACAGATGCATAGAATTACACACCACACGCTTCCTTGCTTTCACTTGCTGTGAAGGCCCAGACACCTCTTTCTGCGTGGATGGTAATTATCGACACACAAATACAACTGATATATTTCATTCCTCTGTATATTGAGCCAATTAGAGTGTGTCGCTACATTCTCAGAGGAATGTGTTTTCTTTCATTTGGAAAGAATGTTTTTATGTTAATTACAATGACTAATTCTTCAACCTATGATGACTCTCACAATTTAGTCTAATTTACACACAAGTCCATGATTCTGTCTCTTTTTCGTCACACACAAACACTTCACCTCACTCCACTTACTGCCAAGTCAATTTCTCATGCCCTTCTGCCAAGTACTGCCAATATGTTCGAGAGGCAAACATGATGAGAATGCTTCACTGGCTGTTCACTGCAGTGATGGCCAATCAAGGGCACTCCTTGTGACAGGCAGTGCCGGTTGATCCTTTCACTGTTTATTCCGACACCAGCTCAAATAAAAGATCAGATTCAACGTGCCACATCAATAACTCATCATTCAATGTACGGTTCTCCTGCTTAAAATGTGTGCATGTGGGTGAGAGATAGGAAAAACAGATGGTGAGATAGACATAAGGAGAGGTACAAGGCTGAAAAATAGATAAACAGTACAAATATGTAGAATGCAGATAGACTTTTCTCCGCTCTGGTAAAGGGATTTGCTGATGTAGTGTGGCTAAGAAGGGTTTAACATGCCATACTTTACCATTAACACTGCCACTTTCTGTCTACCAGCTTTAGAGTATCTGAAGTTAAAAACATTCTACAGAAGTAAAATCAGTATGCCTCTCAGCATCATGCATCACCTCCATTAATGTGAGGGTGAACTGTGTCAGTAGGTCACTACATGCAATGTTTTCTTGGCCTGAAACATCAGAATCATTTCCTCACTGGCTACATGGAGATTTGAAATCCTTACCATATCTATCACGACCCGTTCATCCACTTGACACTTACAACCTGCAGATCTTTCTGTATCGGGGAGCAGGGTCAGTTCATATGGGGCTTTATGGCACAGCTTGAACATATATCTGTGGCTGTGGCAACACGTGGGATGTCTTTAATCACAGCTGCTATGCTGTCATGACATTAACTGTACAGCTTCAGCCGAGCTTTCTGAGAGAAATATGTTCTCAATGTCACATCGTATCTCTTATCGGGCATATTTGAAAGCGCTCTCTTGCATATAAGATGTGCCGTTCATTTCAAGGGCGTTTCGTCTGACCTCAGCCTGCCATGCTGTCAAATCCACACAAATGGACAAAGAAATTGGCGTTTTCATCTGGTGTCATCTAATGATGAATGAGTAACTTATCTGTCAACGTGTGTCCTCACAACAAACACAGCATCCTGTCTTTGGTGCTAAGACAACTCCATTTGCTTCTGTCTCTTTCTCTCAAAAGCAGACACAGTGGCTTTTAACTGAAAGTGATTCTTTTAAAGGCCAAACTTAATAAAAGTTATCATCTTTCAAGAATGTAAAGTAGCCAAGGCAGCGACGTGGCCCAAGGGACGGGAGTGTCCGTCTGTAGGTCCACCACTGAAATATCTTCACAGCTATGGGATGGACTGCCGTGACACTTTGCACTGACCTTCATGTTCCCTTGAGGATGAAGCCTACTGTTGTCTTGACAACTATTAGATGGATGGCTATGAAATTATAATGACTTCATCTGGCATCACCATGAGGTCAAAATTTAATTGTGTCCAATGTCCAATTTATGATCAGACATCTGCAAAAATAATGACATTCTCTGAGCCTCAGTTATACTTTTATAGCATCTGTGCTGATTAGTAACCTGTTAATTCACTAAACATGAACAAGGCACATCATACCTTCTAAAACCCACCATATTAGCATCTCAATTGTGAACATGTGAGCTTAGTCTAGCCCTGTAATATCTGATGCTTTATCTGGTACACACTTACTCCAAATGTTTCAGCTTGACATATTGCCAGTTCAACCAGTTGTCTGTCTTGTATACTGGTGGCAGTGATGGAGCCAACCGTTCTTTACTGCAGCTAGCTACTTGGGACCCGAGCAGTTCTGGGAACAAAAGTGTTGATTCCAGCAGTTACATGTTTGCGTTTGCTACAATGCAACATCGCAGGTATTTTCTTCATCAGTTCTCAAATGTATTGTAACAAGCCACAGATAGCAAGCTGTAGCCTGCACGGCAACAGAAATACAACATTCATCTAGAGAGCAGCCAAACACTGACTAAATCACACACTGAGAATAAGTGGTTGCAGTGCAGTCAGTTTAGTTGCTCTCTTTTACCGTCAGAGCTTATTCCACACAGGAATGCCGAGGCCTATTGAGAACCCAAACTCTGGTTTAACAGCTTGACTGACTGAGGAACAAAAGAATTCTACAGCTGTCAAGAAAATTGAAAGACAGACAGACACACCTTCTATCTTAGTTTGAGTTGCAAAGGGAATAATCAGTGTGTAGATTCAGAAAGATGAAACGGTCAATTAAAAGCTTTTTACTAGTCTCATGCACTACATCCTCTGATGATAGATGAAGGCATATTTCACTGGGAACATTTTCATCATTAATAACACATTACTGCTTTAGATAAAAGAAAAAAAGTCATAAATATTTACACATGAGCATTTTCCAGCCCGGTAACAGAGGTGTAGCTGCATCTCTAAACTGGCCAATGTGACCTACTGTGTCGGCTGACTAAATACTAATACACATCTAAATCATTTAGATTTGCATGTAATCTCATGAAGCGCTTATGCCGGACATCAGATTCCTCTGTTTTATTGAGAGACAAAACAAAGATGCTCTTGCTCCATGCACCTTAGCCAATATAAGCTCAAAGATGCCTGAAATCAAACCTCATGAATATATCTAGTTGGTTTGATTTTTGGATGACACCACAGCTTAACGTAGAAGGACTCATAGTTTGATACAGCATGTTTAGCTGCTAGATTAATTTGTACATATGAATAAATTGTATGAGGATTTAGATCAGATTTAGATTTACAGTAGATTATAGATAATGACAGATAATAGCTGCATAACTGCTATGTGCAATTGTGCACAAGTGTAATCACAGCATATGGTTCTAAAACCTATTAGAATGACTTCATTGTGTGCAGCTGGCATCGCAGCACAAGCTGGAGAGAGAGACCCTCATCCTCCTTGACAGAAATACCCATATCAGCTCCAGCATGAAGACGTTCTCTACAGGCAGCAACGCTGAAGCACTTAAAACAAACAAATGTCAAGAATCATTCTGTTGCTGCTTACAACTAAATGTGCCAGACTATGATGCAATCACCCGTCTGTGCCCGGAAATGTCAGGTTCTGGTCAGTTATTTCAGCGGGGAGCCTCATCCATACCGCTCCTCTATCTTTGTCAGCACAGTGGCAGGGACACGGCCAGCAGGGTTAATGATGAGCAGGGGGACAGATGGTTTTTGTTGTCATCTGGAGTGATGGCTCCAAGCCTTGTCCCCGTCATTGAACCAAGGCTGACAGACAGACACGCAAACAGGATGGCAGACATTTACATAGTTGTAGGCCGATGATGACCTTTTGCAAAATGACACGCTCCTTTTTGGTGTGCACCAATTTGTTTCTCTTTGTTTTGTCTGGTTTTCTTTCCCAGTTTGATGGCCATCACTTTAACTACATCAATAACATCAACCTATTTTCTCCACACTGGGGTGTTACTCTGGCTGCTGATGTTTTTGGCACAAATGACTGTCTGACATAAACAGCTTAAAGATCATCATGGAATGATGAATTGTCACCATTTCCATGTATATCACTTTATCTGTCAGTGTTAGACAAGGTGCTCTTTTGTACCTTGACAAATGAATACAGCTGAATGAACAAAGTGTGTGCTTGTGGGTGTGAGAGAGAGGGAGAGAGAGAACCAAGGCTTGATAATTTCATGCCAAAGACGCTTTTCACACAGCGAAATTTGGCTGGCTTTTAATTGACTTAATAATTTTATTACTCCACAAAGACAAAGGATGAATGCCTTCTTATCTGTTAGGAGAAAAATGAACAAGCCTGCCAAAGAAGAGGGAGAAGACACAAAGCATTCTGAACCATAATGAAAGGATGTGTCTGTTCCTACAGTTCGGAGGTCTGCAGGGAAACTTTATCTTCAAATAAATTTGGTATCAGTACCGCTAGAGCTTTTTCTTTTCTTTGATGTTTGATAAAGCTTTAATTATTTCAGCACATCCTCAGCAGACAGATGACAAGAGAGCCAGCAGTTATGTCAAAGTTTACAGGGCCGTGTTGAACCACAAGGTCCCACTAGAGGCTTTAGTATTTAACCGTGTTGCTTGTACAATGCTCCTAATCTCTATAAAAAGATCTGCATATGAATACAGAATCAGTAGACAAGGGACAAGATTTGGTTATCGGCATTCTGCACTCTGTCATATTGGCCAACCACGTCTGACTGGGCTTTGGTTGCACCCAGGTAAACGGTCTTTACGGATTTATCATTTATTCATAAGGGTTATACAATGACCTGTGCATGGAAGAGGCAGTCTTGGCCTGATATCCGCTGTCTCTACATCCACTGGCCATAACAGAAGCCCTGAAACACCGACCCTTGCCCCCAGAGGCTAAATCGTCATCAAACAATAGGCGATGGGCTCAGAGATTGACTTGGTACATGCCGAAAGGATTACTATGATGCATTCATTTTGGAACGTTTAACATGAAAACTGTAGTATTGCAATTTTTCTGCCTCAGGCATGAAAGACAATAACAGATTTACAGTGAAATGTGAGCGCACACACACATTACACATACACGCATACACGCAAGAGGATGTGGAATAATAGACTTTCAAATCACACATTTTTAGCAGCAGGGAAAATTATTTTATAGTCATATCATTTCAGTTGCTGCTCATATTACTGACCAGGCAAAAATATTCAAAATCTGGTTTCCAAAAGAACCAAAACATTGATGCATCCCTCAGTTATATGCCAATTTAAGAAGTGTTTGTTATTTTACATTTACTAAAATCAACCTGAAAACTAAGTCAAGGTCATCTCCGGGTGCATCTCATGTCATCAGCGTTTACAACAGAGGAAGCCGGAGAGAGAGACATGCTAATCCACAGTTCATGAAATGGAAAACACTCTGTGCCAGCTGCTAGGAGATATAAAATTGCAATTGGATGAATCTTCTCTCCGTTACATTGAGTGCCAATCTTCTGTGCAAGCTAGTGACTTATTTCTTAGCAGTCACTTTCAGTTATACAGACCCCTTTGTTTAGTGGGTGGATAAAATCAGGGGCTCTTATAATTCCTCAGATGTCGACTGAGGAGCTGATCCCCATCCGTCAGACTCAGTGAGACTGACAGGCATCTGCCAGTACAGCTGCAACTCAATCAGCTCGTCATTGGAGCTGAGCGATGACGCCATAGGAGATAGAGAGGCAGTTCACAGGACAGGGCAGACAGCAACAGAGACTGAGACTCACAGTAGAACACACTACAGCTGCATGAAGAGAAAGGAAGGTAAGTCCATGGTAATGAACAATTTCCTGGCAGGTTTAACGGCCCTTTGCTGTGTGGCTTGTCGTTCCCAGGCTTTGCCTGAATGTGTTGTGTGATAACTGGGTTGAACCGACTCTGGGGAAGAGTATGAGGATGAGAGAGGAATGCTGGGATTCAAGGACATGTCAACCTAGCTCCATGAAGCCTCAGACTTTCCCAGGGAGTGATCTGCATTGCTCCTGTACTTGATGTCTCACCAGTTTTCCTCACAGACTGGCAGTTTTTCCAACACAAGAGCTGAAATACAGCAGCACACACACACACACACACTCGCGCACACACACGCTCACGACCACACAGGTAGCACATAAACAAGCACAACGAGGCATGGCCTGCGGGTAGATTGCTCGTATGAATGATCTGAATAAATACTTTTGATGTGCAGCTTGCTTATACGCAATGAATACAAAACCTCTTTTGTGTGGCACGCAATTGAGTTCAGAGCTCGACTGTATGATTCAGTGTATTCTGTGTAGCTGGTTGCTACGTATCATCATAACAAGAGAGATTGACAGAGACAGAGAGATACAGAGGGAAAGGATGAAAGCCATTCCTCCAGAGGACTTTCTCTCTTTTTGCTCTACTGATCATCAAAGATCTTTGGCCCCTCTGTGCCTACTTTGCTGCCAGTTAGAGTGTAAACATGGCAGCACACCAGCTCCTCTGGAGCCAAGCAGGGCCACCCACAATCACCAGGCATTACAAACAGCAACATATACAGTAGATGTATATCTGAGTGGAACTGTAATAGCACACAGCTTTTGATTCACAGCTTTGGTGATTTTTCCTCCTTTGGGATTGAAAGACACCACATGCTCCAGGGGGAAATTGGGAGCCGTGGCTCTGAGAGAAACCCAGCCTTGTATTTTGGGCCCCTCCACTCCACTCCACAGTCCATCAATATTTGTGGGCATTAAAAGCAAATCAATGTCTCCTAGACGGGAACTAATCCCTGTGGCCTTGTGCTTTGTCTGGGCACCACCACCTTTGATTATTCAACATCAATCTGCCATGGGGAGAATGAAAGGACCACAATCAGATTAGTGACAGGTACACTCCCCGAGATAACAGCATTAGCTCCTTAAAGACATAGCCAGCTGCTGGCCCTGGACATGCTATTCATCCTCATCCATCCTCCATCTCTCCCCTTGCCATGACCTCACTCAGGTGACAAAGAGTTGACAAGTTTTTAACGAAATGTTGCCACACTGTGACAATCTTCTCAAATCATCCTCATGGCCACCAGGGTAAGGTAGATGTGGAAAACTTTTTTCCTTCTTGTGGTGTTCATGATGGCTCAAATTTAGCCAAGAAGGTTCCGCTGAGCCTCCAGCTCTAATAATCCTTCTGTCCTTTCAGTGGTGGGGAACCGTGAACAGGGCTGACCTGTAGATTGGAGCCATCCCTCTCCCAATCCCTCCTATTAGATCTGCACCTCAAGGCCTTTCCTCATCAAAGCAGTGGTGGATTTCATCTGGCATTGGGCTGACACCCCATAGATTAGACCCTCTATCTCATCTCTCTTTCCTGCCTTCACCCTCTATCCCTCTGTCTCCCCCTCTCTCATTTCTCTTCAGACCTCCAATTACTCTTCTCTGGCTAAGTGTCAATAAACCCACCCAACACAATCCCCACACACACACACGCACACGCACACACACACACACGCACACACACACGCGCACACACACGCACACACACACTAATAACAGCCCAGACTCCTTTAGCACAACAGAGAAAATGACACTGTATAAACCATTCTATTTCAATTTAATGATACATTAACTTAAACAAGACGTTTATTAGGGACTATTAAAGTGCTATATGCCTTGACTGGTATTTGGAAACTAGAGAGGGGGATGTTGAGTTTATGAAATAAAAGCTCATATAATTCAAAATGGCTTTTCCACACCCCCAAATCCATTTCAACTAAAAAAACAAGATATTTCCCTTAAGAGCTGTTTTGCCAGCTTCAAGTCTAATAAAATAGTACCACTTTATCAATAAGACGGTATAAGGGAGGTGCAGAGCTGAAATGGATTAGTGTGGACAGGCCATCAGGGCTATAGATAAGTCTCCAAGAAGTGTTTAAAAGCCCTGAGAAATGCTCTGTGTCGTTATCTGGGAGGAGGGGGGTGCAGGGAGCCTATTGAATGTGATGGATTCTGGCAGAAAATCAGTGGTCATTGAGCCACTAAAGCAAGCCCCTACGATAATGGAATACAATACAAAACAAAAGCTGCTCTATAAAATCTGAATTGGTCCAATTTTGTTGCCCCGTCTTGGTTTTCGCTGTGCTGTACAGGTATCTTGTGCAGGGAGCTATGGAGCCTGCACAAGCAAGGGAACGAACCATTAGGTAACAATACTGAAATTCACTGCCGCGGCTGTTTAGGCAATAAATGAACACAAGCAAACTGGTTAAAGCATCTCTGAAGCACATTCTCAGTACAATCCAGGCTGCAAAGTAGTAGGTGTATATTGTATACCACCATTTTGATGGATCACATTAATAATAAACGTTCCCCTTTAAAGCTGCTACAACTGCTCCTCAGTATTGTTTTGCTGTGCAGTTTAAGTGATTCAGTGCTCTGCCATCTGTCAGAAGCATCAGTTGGTTGGGGTCAATGTCGCTCTGAAGACGCACCTGAACAGAGCAGTTGGTGGGAAATTTAGAGGGAAAGTGGAGTAAAGACGGCCTGTTAAAAAACCATTAGCACCTTTTTCATTCCTCATTCTGTCCTGGTGCATCTACGTTTAGTACAAGTTTTGCCTCCATTCGAACCTCCCATGTCAGCCGGTCTCTGGTGCCTCACGTATAAAGAACCTGATTAAGTGTCGGCCCCTGTGAGATTGTAGCTGCAATTTGATCTTTTGCACTATGCTGACTGAGAGTCGATGTGTGGAAACGCTCCATTTTCTCCATGGGAACAGCGGGTGAAGTCCCAAAGAGATTCCAGGTGGAGCGGCAGCACCCAAGGGGCCTCGCCAGCTGCCTCACCAATCTGCATCTTACAGTAGCGAACGTCTACCTATCACCTGTTGACGCACTGGAGGTCAGGCACTGGGTCGTAAGACAGCATCAAGTCTCCCTGAAAGCTCTTTCATCATAATATCTGTCATCAGAAATGTCTGAGAGACTTCACACGCTGTTTTACTGCATGTTTGGTTGTTGCAAAAAGCACGCCCTATGGGGAAACAAGAAGTAAGCCACGTTAGAATACTTTAAAGAGCATAATATTCAAAAGTTTAATGAGGCGATGCACTGTACTTCCTAGAGGGCTCTGTGAAATTCTTTGTTAGAAAATAAAGAGAGGAGTGAGACTAGACTGATTATTATTTTTAACCTAGGGCTCAGTATTAACAGAAAGCACAAAGAAATTGTGAAAGAGTTGTTGGAGCAGCTCAGCCAAAAATGAGAACACTTTCATGAGACATAAGTTCTAGCAGTGCAGGGGGAAATTAAACAGCCAAGAAAACATCTGTTTTGTCAGAGATTACATTACATATTGAGTCTAAGGCTGCTTCTAGTCGCTCGTGATGATGATTTGTCTCAAAGTTTGATCACCACAATAATGTGTAAATAAATTGAAAAGTGAGACTGTGAAACTCTTAACCAATGTTATCCCTCACAAAAATAATAAATATATTGGTGAAAAGTAGTCCAGTTTATTTTTAAAGCACTTCCACTGTTTGCGTAAGCCCTGGTCTACTCCTCTGTGTGCACTTTCAGAACTAGTGAAAAAAAAGTGTAATAAATGTAATGTGTCTTCTGGCAATATTAAAAAAAACCAGCTCAAAAGCCCTCCAGTGTGCTTAACCTATCAATGCATGCAATTTTCTCAGATATTGAAACAACACAACAAAGACTCTCAACCATCAGCACGCAGGGTGATTTTCTTGCCATATGGATTCACTTTGTGCTCCACAACTGTTCACTCAACTTTGAAATTAAAAACTTACATTTTAGCACAGATAGTTTTTTTGTGCAAGCCATCTGTTCTGGCTAATCTTGCTTATAATTCTCATAAAGCGTTTACTGTTTGCAGTGCTAACATTAGTAGTCGATATGCTTTGTCTTTTTTCACGTTTCCCTGGCCTTTCTTCTGTTTTTACTCTTACATCGGTGCATAAAATAATCATTTTATGCTTTAAAAGCCATAATTTATTGGAGGGTTTATCTTGGATAAACACATTCACAAAGTCATGCCATGCATAACAGTGATGAAAAAGACATCTTGACTGGGGAGTCTCCATAATACGCCTTGGCATTTTTCTCAGTGTTGTATTTGCAGTCATATAACATCAGAGAAAGGGGCTTGTTCCCTGGCAGCGCTCCATAATCCAAACTAATGAGCTATGACTTTGGCACCATTGATGCACAGTGAAAAGGCCGTGCTAGAGGATTCCTGATAAGGACCAAACATGTCAGCCTGACTCCTCATCTGTGGCCGCCTCTGACTGCTGCCACTGGATCTGAGTGTCACCGGGCCGTTTGACTTTAAAGATTTCTTATTATGGTTGAGGAGAGTCGTTGATGCACGAGATGGAGGGATGGAGAGAAGAGACAGAGACAGATAAATCCAGTCAATATGAATTTCTCTGTAATTCATATAATGTCTTTTCAGCCAGGTGGCCCTACTGGGTGAAAAACAATCTGTCAGAAAAACGTCATGAATGTCAAACAAAAAAACACTCACACAGAAACAGACTCTGCATAAGTCAACATCACAATTCAAATGCAATAACACCAATTATATAAGAAACTAAACTTAGATGAAACATGATGAGATTAAGTCAGATGAATACAGTGAGAAGTAAAACAGATAGTTTCCTACTACTGTTAGAACCTTTTGTGTACTGTTGAACCCAGATCATACAATGTTAAAAACAATAATTTCCTCCACTTGCAAGAGAGTTTCTGGTAGAAGCTCAAAACCCAATAAGCTCTCGCCCAGAGCATCAACACTCACACAAACAGAATCCAGCATGAAAATGAGTCTGCAATTGCAAATCAGTAGAAAGGCATTCTCAGTATGCAGCAGACAACAATGTACTAACAATGGACCAAACCCCTGAGAAAATAAAAGGCTTCGCTATGAAAAGCGAAGGTTGCTACGAGCAGAGGAGGCCAAACGCTGTCTCTTTGTGTTTTATTTCTTATTACCCAAAGGAACGTGACAAAAGAGATGACCCACTGGTGCATATGGAATTCAAAGCCTGCGTAGTCTGACAGAGAGCATACAGTATTCTGAGCGGAGGCATGTTCCTGTGGCCCTTTCAGCATTTTAATAAGGCGACTCAGTGGGAGATGTAGGTGGGAATGAGAGGAGGTGAGGCGGTGAAGGGGCCAGGGTGACTCTTATCTAAACAGAGATGTGTAAATATGTGCGGTGTACAGCGTCTGGCCAAACCTTTAACTTCTGCAGATAGTGAGGCTGCATGTCCGTGACCCTCTGTACACCTGAGAATATCATGCGTCCTCAAATCCTGTTCAGAACAGATCAGTGTCTGACTCTGAGGATCTGTCTGTATGTTTTCAGCTATAGTGTCTGACACTGAATAAATAGCTTTTAATGCACCATAGAGGTAAGGAAGAAAACTGGGCAAATTACATCTGGAAATATGAATACAACGAATAATGAATACAAATGGGAGTTAAGGGGCTAACACTGCTGTTAAATGAGTTAAGTATGAGTGCAAGTAACAAAGAATGATACACAAAGATTTAGGTTTGGATGACGTTTTCTGTAGTGTGATACATGGGGGATATTTACTAAACCACTCACACATGACCTTCAGGGGTGCAACATTTTGCGGGATATTTACTAAGACTACCAATGTAAATGAGCCCAGTCGTAGTTCACCTGATTTGCATATGGTGCAGATAAATAAGAGCTGATCCCAGACCGTTTGGACATGGGCTGTGCATGTCTGGATAGTGGCACACAGGAAAATCTTTTCTGCTGCTGAACTCACTGTATTGTTATATCGTTTGGATCTGCGAGCACACATTCATCCTGCGAGAGACAGGCCAAGTACAGAAATATTAAATAGTCTGTTGTTGTCAACTCAACTAAAAGACCAGTGACTGAATGAGTTGTGAAAAATCACAGTGGAATGCTTTTGGTAAAGCTTTTATACTCATTTGACTAAATGACTACTACATGTATTCCTGGCTGCTTCACTGATATCACACTGCCTCTGTGAGCCATCAGAAGTCAGAAAAACAAACTGCGGTTGCTGCATTGTTGTGGACAGCAATGTTCTGCAATAGAGCTCTCGTACTAATGTATCTTACAACATACCTTTTTCACATGACTAGTCTGTCACCCTCTTTGTGTGTCTGAAAAAACAGTGCTGCAGATTCTACACCTGCTTTTCCAGGGAGCTGCAATTCCTCTACTGACGTGTCAGCCTGCAGTCATTAATTTGATGTAGAGCGTATCTGTATGAATCTCTATTCCACCCTACCATATTATGGGGCTCTGAACAGGAATGCCTTAAAATACATATTGCATGTAACATGCAGTTTTCAGCTGTGCCACTTTTCTCTATTTTCCTCATGCAAAGCCTGTGTGGTTTAACAAGGAAAAAGAAAGGAAGAGGGAAAACACAATTTGACTGTTAATCACACAGATACTTGAGCAGATATCACCCTTAGAGTTTAAAGATTTTGCCAGTTGACATGAAATGTGGGTGAAGCCCTCATCATGACCAGCAACAAACGTCCCCCGCTGAATTGGAACCTGGGATGTTGGGCTGTCAGGACAGCAGTACTTATCTTAATGAGCTTCTTGTCAGTGTATAGAGAGAGAGGCAGGAAATACGGCACTGTTTCTTCAGGCTCTGATCATATCATTGTGCTCTCTGCCACCTGGGGAAATGTTTACGGGCAAGCTACGGCACACAGAGCGGATGGTTTTTGAGTTCAGTGTCCTGGTACTATGGTTCCAACTCCACTGGATATATGTTAAACACATGTAAACTGTGATGTTACAAATTTATTCAACGCCATACTTACATTTTCAAAAAGTTACAGCAATTAAAAAGGCTGTGAATCACGGAAGAGAGCGTCGACGTTCAGTACAGACGAACAGCAGACAGGTTCAGATTCTTTTCACCATGCCCTGAGGCCATTACCATCCATTTCAGATATGAATGTCTTATTAAGAGCCTGTGTGAGACATTTCATGCAATCAAGATAGCTATTCAAATGGTGTCTTAATATTTGAATAGACCTGTGCGCATACACACTCTAATGATTTGCAGCGCACTGCAAACCTCCAATAACCTTGAGACGATATACTCTTTTAAATTTTTTTATTTTGTCACACACAAACCTCAATTTTGAGAGTTCCACCTGTGGTCAGCATTAATATTCAGGCTCTCTTTTTCTAACATTAGATACAACCAACTACAACTGTTGGAATGAGTCACACAGCAATGATGCCAAAACACTACTCACTGCTGTTCATTCAGTACATGCTCGACCAGACATGCAGTGAGTCAGAGACACCGAAGGCTTGTTGGGGAATAAATATTTAATAGCAGCGCATGTTACAGAAAAATCTTCTCGTTAAGTGAAATATCACTTAAAGATTATCGAGCTGGGACTAAAGGATATGAAGAGCTTGTTACATGCAGGCAAAAGTAATGTGACAGCAAAGACCGTAAGTACCATTCCCATTAAGCCCACATCTGTGGATGAGCATATGTCCTCAGACTCTCCCAGTTGATCTCAATAATGTATACAGATCTGCAGAGGCATTTACATAAAACCCATGTAGGATCAGGTAAAATAGCTGGTAGGCAGTCAGAGGCTATTCCTTGCATCCCTGCTTATGAATATTAATCACCACATGATCACCAGAGCTGTGCTTTCCCTAAAAAGGATGGTCATCGTTGTTTGAGGACTGTGGGATCAAAATAGCACACGATACAGACTCTCTGTGGCCTTGGAAAATTAACATGCACAGAGCAGGGGGCACTGTGTTATGCACATGAAAATCCTTCTTGTGTTTTCAGCCAATGCAAGACTGAGCATCCGAGCTGGAAGCAGAGAGCGCATTTTATTCAGGAGACATTCCTGAGAGATGAAGGCAAATTCTAACTGATGAATATGCAATGTGCAGTTTATGGTAAGATCTTTGGGCAGCAACACATGGGAGAATCCGTGAGAGACTACAAGTCATGCATTCTGTATGTCTGACAGAGGAATTGTTATGAAACAGGAGTCAATTAAGTTGACTCTGAAAGGCAAGAAGCCAGAGTCATAGGGGAAATTTCATGTTTAGCAATTTAATACAAATGGTACAACATTCTTAGACCATAGGTGCTCCTGGGCCAACAGCTCACTTTATTTACTTCCTCCACCACGTTCCATATCATTGACCACGCTTTCCACTGAAGTGCGCTGTGAATGAAAGGTTCTGCTCCGGGGTATTCACAGTAACATAATACATTTTTGGATTTAGTCTTGTAATTTGTAATCTATTTAGACTAATTTGCATTCACATATGTCTAATCACTTGAGAACTGTAATGCTTTGACCTTTCCATTTACTGTGGAACATTTGTATTTTAAAAAGTATGAAGAGAAAACTGCATTGATAAGCAATGTTTTGTCAAATAATGTTTGAGTACAAGTACATTACCGTGAGGAATAACTACAGTTAATTCAAGGGTAGACAGCTACTCTGTGCTGAGCTTCCACTCACACGCCCTTTTATCAGAGCTTTCCCAATTTGCTGCCATTTAAAAGCTGGAACCAAAGTCTCTAATCTCATTATATAGACAGAACTGAGCTACTAAATTTGTTCATATTATATTCTTTTTAAGATCTAAAATGAAGATAGAAAATAGTGTATGACTAAAAAACTACTTTATGGGTGAGGAAAATAAAGAAGTTCGTGTGATAAATTCAAAGCTTCCTCTTTTTGAATTTAAAGGGAGATACAAAACAATGTGTAGGTAATCTAACATCAGGCAAGAGAAGGAAAACCATGAGTAAATGCTAAGATGAATTACCTGCAGCTAATTTTACTCTAAGTTTCTTGGTAGAAATGTAGTAGTTGTGTGTGTTGTTCCCTGTAGGTGGATATATGCAAATATTTTCAAAAGAAAAGCTGCAGAAAAGTGAGTCATGGGAAAGACTAAGACTCACCAATTCAATTCTGTAGTGGAGGAAATAATTAGTATAAATACCAACAACATAGTCTAAATATATTCTATTGTATTCAACATTTGAAAATACAGACAGCACATAATGAAGAACAGCCTCCTTCGGGGTGTTCAGTCATGTAATTATCGACAAGTTAACATGTAAGAGGCAACTGAAGCTGGCTCAGATGGTGCCAGGTCTGATTAGGTTATATCTACCATAAAGGAAGGAGTCTGTCTGTGTGCACTCAGTGACTGGGTGGTGTGTGACTGGGGACCCACAGGACTGCACTGTGGAATGTGAAGTAGTTTGGATGTGAAATATTAAACATATCATTAAATGAAAACCTCTCAAATATGGCGGCCTTTCTACCCCAAATGTGTGTGCATATCTCAAGAACCTAATCGACTTCACACACTTTGGGTGTGTATGGCTCAGGACCCAAGGGAGCACAGTGTCGAGTGTGAGGTGGATAGGATGAGCATTTACTGAGAACGCCACGAGCAATACCGCAGCTCTCCACAGCACGTCCAGGGGCCAGACACTCCGAATGGGCACAGCACTATTAGATACTGAATGATATTAAGTGAAAAGTAAAAGATATTAAGTGATATTAAATTGCTGATCTCTAGCAATGCACTTGTGTCGAGTGGAACGTGAAACTGAGTGTTGAAGCACTTATTCCTGAAGGCTTCTCCTTTATTTATCTTATTTTTATTATCATTATTATTATTTATTGGCCAAAAGCATCTGTAGTAAGCATCAAAGCATCAGATAGGATGTTTCTTTATATTTAACCCAAGCAATAGCTTCCTCTGCTGATGAATGTTAACTATCGTTCTAATGTTTCCCTCTACAGTCACACTTTATTCATTTTTGTCTTATGTGACTGCAACACATGTGATTTACTGAATGATTGTTTTCTCTTTGCCTAGAAAAAAAATAATTAATTAATTATGAATTATAGCCCATTGTCTGATACAGCAGGCATCAGCACGTATTCTTTCAGCTGTATAGAACAAATGCTGCTAATGTGCTACATACTAACAGCACAAACATTGTAAGTGATTTTTGGAAATCTATCGTTGATAATAAATATTATACTCACCTCAACCACTCAAGTGTTTATTGAGATATAGCAACATCGCTACCACCAAGTGTGATGGCAAGACACACGAGCAGTCAGACAATCACACAGGCTGTAATCAAAACTGTCAAAAACTGTTTTGACAGCTTTGAAGTTGGTCTACAAATGGTGACAGATGTTTGAAACAGACAGTTTGGGTGATATGCCTTTTTCACAGAAGACATATTGACATGTCACAGGTGTGAATAAATTGAATCATGAGGGAATTCCATTTAACTGCTTCAGTTACATGGTCCTGGTATTGTTGAGGATGGCTCACTGTCACAGGGACACTTGAATAGAACAGAGTCATCATTGTAATGCTAGTAGTAACACTGTGCTTTTCCTACCGTGACAAGTCAAACTTTCTGCTCTGAAATAGGCCTGTAAACCATATTATGGGAAAGATTGCTTTGCATTCAGCACTGAATAACAATCAAAGATTCAAGTCAGTATGCTGTACCAATTAAAAGTATTACATATAATATAATATAATATAATATAATATAATATAATATAATATAAATTATATATAATATAAACAAGAAACATTATTCATTAATTCTGGACCACTTGCAAAACCACGTTACGGCTGTTTACGGAAAGGTTTTCTCCAGGCAGAACAGCCACCCGTCCCCAAATACATCTCTGGTAACACCCCTGTTAAGATGCTATGTGTGTATTTGCAAATTTGAGTGAGTGCATGTGCACTTCTGAATGAGGTATTGTAGACGGTGGCAGTAATTGAAATACTGAAAAAGATGAACAAACAAACAAACAGCTGTGATGGGATCATAAATATTTTCAGACCCATGTTAGCATGCTAATTTCCATTGGGATCACATTTCTATTTTATTGCTCCATTTCATTTCCTACCTTCATCCCCTCCCCCCGGCAGGATGCAATGTCATTTCTATGCAGTGTTTCTTTACCTGTGGCAATCTGTTTCACACTGCTGAGATTACAGGCGGGCCTAATTAAAGCTGTTGTTATATTTATAGAATTAGCGGGGTATTAATTGGTGCAGAACAAGCCCAAAGAATGTGAGGCTGGAAGACAGACGTGGGAGAGTAAACATCTTTTATCAGCATTCACAAGACATGTTGATCCATCACACTTCAAAGTCCCTCATGGGACATCTAAACAAACAGCAAAAAGGAAACTACTAACAGAGTCTTGGGGATGCCTCCTTCACGCGTGCATTTCAATAATGGATACAAACCAAAAGCACCTCCAAACGTGGCCAAAGAACGCATCCTCGTTGTGCCAAACTAGACAGATAGGTGTATCCTTTGCCCTCCTTAGTAGACTAAAATTGATTCGTTCTTGCTCAGTTGTCTATGTGAGGCTGAAAACGGAATTGCAATGACAGTGAATCGTTGGTCAATCAGCTGTAATTTAATAATGTATGTAACTTCAGCCCCGTCCTTCAAGGACGGTGTTGTCAGACATGGTGTGAGCTTCTATGATTATGTCATAAGCTTGTATAATTGCTTAATATGCATCTATGCATGTGTAAAACATTTATGGTCATGCTGGAGTACAACACTCCAGAACTATCACGTACTAAGATGCTTCATTGCCAATTTTTATTCTATGGACAATGAAACTCTGGTCATGTTTCTATCTAGTTGTAGCACACAATGTGTGACCTTTCCACCAACACCATTAGATACTGATAAACAGTTGGTGGCACTGATTCTCCAGATGGTAACCATTGAAACATTGCAGAAGAATAGAGCTCAAACTATGGAATCCATGTAGAAAACATGATCGAAATATGGCATTTCTGTTTGTGTCATGTATTAATTATACACTATACTGTGTACTCACATGTTTGCAGTATAGTGTGTGCGTACTGTATATCATCTTTACTGCAGTTTGAACATAGAGAAAGTTATAGATTTCCGTTTTGTGCTCCATTAACCAACAAACCAGATCAGCGCAAATCACCTTAACACTTACTGTGAAACCAATAAGGCAAGATTGGATTGTGTTTTCTAAAAAGGCAGTCAAGTGAAAAAACAGCTTTGCCCTCAGAATCTAGCGACTGCATCGATTTTAAGCGGGGGTCACTTCTGTCTCGCTATCAGCCAAAGCATGCTAGAGGATCTTAGGCACACAATGGACCAACAGCGGGCCTGATTCTTACTGACAACAGCCTCTATTGAGTTTCTTATCGATAACTGTATCAAGCAAAATCATTGCTCTGCCTCAGTCAAGCACCCATTCTTTATTAATACCTACTTTGGATCGGCACTCCCATCGACAGAGGGGATGGACGCACTTATTACATGTGTTATCTGGTCTGTGTCTTCTGAATGAGACACCACTGGGGGAGAGTGAGGAGGAGGAGAAGTGGAGTTTATTGGCTTTAGCAAGGTCAGAGTGGGAGAGAAGGGAAAAAAGTGCTGGGCCAGCACAATGGGCTTTTATTTTGTTGGGTCAGGCAGTACAAGCGATTAAGCTGTCAGCCAAGGGGGACACTATTGATTTGGTCATGGGCAGTGGGGGGGGTACGCCCCCTGTTGTTTTAATTTATTAGCCAGCAGCAATTTGATTTGATAGTGAGGAGGTGTAGCAATGTGTGAGCTATACTGCCCAGTGATTACAACACAATACTATACAAAGAAGATCTCATCATGGTCCTCAGAGTTCTTCAGTCCTCCCATCAGCCCCCCCCCTTTGGACTCATTGCAGCGACAGCCTTTGGGTACAGTCACTGTTTTATTGGCATGCTATATGAGCTGTTTCCTTGCAGGTAATTTGATATGACACTCGTTGAATATAGTATATCACTTTGACTGCCACAATGGGGCCATCTGCGCAAGATCTCAATTCATATTGACAGACGGGGAAAATTGAGAAGAATTGAGCCAAGCAACAGGAGTCTAGAGCAGTCTGTAAAAATGTAATTGGGTGGGCTGCTCAAAGAGCGAGAGGGAGAATTACAGGGTCATGGACTATAACAACCCTGAACTCAGACAGTCAGAGGAAATGACAGTGTATTTTACACAGCGGTTTCATACAGCATCAGTGAGCAGAGCTGCTCTTGTGCTTTCATGGGAACTGAAGCTTTCTGATCAAGAGCCATGCAGGCAATAGATTTTAGACTTTAAAATATGAATACAGTACAAAGCCTCCACCGTTTTCTCTGTAGATATTAAGCTATGAAGACAACATTCTGCTGAAAACACAAACATACCATAATGCTCTTTATCTAGTAAGTGTATCAAACATATTTTGCAGACATTCTGGTCAAAGCTGCTTTTGCCTCAAAAACAACAAACACAATTCCACAAACGTTTCAGCTGTTATTAGCTCAGTCATCAGCTGTAAGTTGACCGTGAAATTAGAGGGAACCACTTATGCTTCCACTACAAATATGGCTTTAGAAATATGTTACACTCTGAGTCCATTTTGCAATGACAACATCTAATAGAGATGAGAGACAACTATCTCATAGGAGGAGGTCAGTGTTAAGGGCTCATGGACCACTGGCCTCCTCTGGCTTGGAGGCTCTGTGTTGCTGTGTTTTATGCCATCTGTAAAATGATTACTTTAGCTATCATCATAATCCTTGTGCTTGATTTGCTCATTTGACTGTAGTACATCCTCTCAGTAATGACGTATGGGCAGTGGTTGCCTGCAGACAGTCGGTATGTCACTTTGGTCATTAATGCAGTAAACCCTCTATTGCCCCGTGCCCTTTCATCTAGGAGAAAGGGCAATTAATCTACATAATTTTACGACCAGGATCACATATGAATATGCCGTTTAAAGTCAGTTTATTGCTCTTTTATGACGCCAGTGGAATTACATCTTTTCGGACTTTTTGGGGTCCCCAATTAAACCGGACGGAGCTAAGTCAAGTCTGGTCTTTGGCAGAATTAACCGCCAGGAATGAGTTGTTGGTCCGTGTTCGACCTGGCTATAATTCTTAAAACCTCCATGAACTTCACAGATTCTCCGTCACCACAAAAGAGGCGTTTAAATCATGTGATTTACTTAAAATAGAACTGTCAATGTAAATTGTTCTCCACTGCTGAGCAGCAGAGGCTACTGCTTCTCCTTTCATTAAAATATAAAAAACAGGTAGTGGATGTGACCAATTTGCCCTGACTTGGTTCTTAGTTGTTCATTTAGTGGGCTCAGTATTTTTCACAGAGAGGTGCCCTGTTGGCTTTGTCCTGACAGAGTGGGAGGAGAGTAGCCACCAAAAGGCCACAGCTCCAATTACACGCAGCCTCTGCTCCTTAAATGTCAAGCTACTTTGCATTACCCAAAGTGCAATGGCATTCAGCGGATATTAGCCCCACTCCAGCCACATCTGTCACATTGTTTCATGTGGCTCCTCGAGCAAAAAGTAAATGATCGTAGATTTTTCTCCATCTATCTATAACCTATCGTCTCTGAATTTTCCACTTCACTTTTCAAGGAGGCTTGGGTGCCCATATAACAGTCGACTGCAAAGTCAAATGAAATAACGGATGGTTAGAGAATGTCCTTCCGGCAGCTTTTGTAATTGCTTTAGAGTGAAGATTCATGATCCTCCTTTCAATGCTGTTGGTTCATTGGCTGCATTGCTACCCAGGGCCCCCCAACTTTTCCCATTAGAGACTCCACAGGCTTGACAATTTAGCTGCTTTGTTGATCATTAAGAGGGGAGACGCTGAGCTTCCCCTCTCTAATTAAACCTTGATTAGAAAATAGCTCTACCGCAGACATGACAGAGAAGAAAGTGTGAAGCAGGGGAGAGAAGGGTGGCTCCAGTTGCCCTAAAGTGTGCAGGTGGTGTTCCCATAATATGCAATGGACAACACAGTTCCACTGAACTACTCTACTGTTCATTCAAGGAAAAAGAGCAAGATCCATTACTTCATAGTTCAGGCTATCTATCCATCGAAACACAATTGTAATTCTGATTGGTTTGAATTTGTTTTAGTTAAATGTCAATCAACTAATTAATCAAATAGTTCCAGCTCTAGTTATTCTAGCCATTCACACACTATGTAGACTCTGACCTAATACAGACTCATTTAAAGCAGCGAGCTGTGTGTGTGTGTGTGTGTGTGTGTGTGTGTGTGTGTGTGTGTGTGTGTGTGTGTCTATTTTAGACACATCCGAGTTTCAAATGAATCATGTAATTTACAATAAAAGCTTTAGTATTAGAGACAAAAAAACATTTAACAAGAGAGTCACTGGCTATTTATTAATTGCCTGATTCTAAAGTGGAGAACGGATTCTGTTCACAGCTTAAGGGATAAATTTACTCTGAGGGAATGTAGACATCTTGACAACAAATGAACTTCTCGGCATCAGGTGTCTTTCTAGGTGCCTCCGTGCCACCCCACCACCTGCAGGTGTCAAAGCCACATTAAGCACTCACACTCCTTGTACGTGTAAAAATCCCAAAACAGTTAATTGCTTTGTGAGTATTGCTTGTGACATCACTTACAGGGTTTCAGTGTGAAACCATAACACGAAAATGTACCGTTTTTTTAAATTGTAGCGTGAATAGAAATCATAAACCAGCTCAGCACGACGTCTATTAAAAACAATAATAATACTTTTATATCAACAGACTAAATAACGTGCTGTATTATTGCTTGTTTTGATGTATTCAGCTCTGATATACTGTATAAGTGACCAACCTTTGACTGGTCTTTATGATTGAGTATTCTGAAACAATCCCCTTCACTTTCACCTCCCACTGAGATCCTGAATAAAGAAAACACCTGAGCTCAGAATAGTTTATCTGACGGTGTCCTCTGCTGTGAAGAAAGGCAGCTCTTCTCATTGCCGTTCCTGCAACACACTGCACTCAGTCTCAATGATCTCCAAACTACAAAAAGTGCAGCAGGGTGGAGGCACAGGTGGAGCAGGAGGGTTTCCTCCTGTGTGACAGCCGAGACTCCACCCTGCTGGAGAGTCCCTAAAGAGGAGTGCTTGTAAAAGCCGTGATGTAGAAAGCAAATTCATGGTGCAATCAAATTTTCAATCACATACTCACTCTCCACATCACTCAGAGTTCACTGAGGATTCCCAGAGGGGTCACTTCATCCACATCACTGCCAGAAGCCGACCTCTTCAAACACTCCTCGTCATACACAGGCAGCCTGAGCTTCGGTTTTGCTCTATAACATCATCCTAACCTGCCTACGACAAACTGGATTATCCACACTTCCATCTGCAGCAGCAAATACTTTTTATAAGGAATGTAATGTGCCCTGACACAACTAACACTTTTTATCAAATGTTTCAATTGATGAAATGAAATCTTTCAAAAAATGTTTATACATGTGTCGACTAGTTTTTCCTACAATATCAGCTCTTGTTCTATGATATCTGCTTGTAGCAACAAAGGCACAACATTTTTATGGCTATAATTAGGCACTCAGAACCTTTTGTTAAGGTTAGAGACACGTACGTAGCAAATATAAGATGTAATATGTTTGTCCCTTTACTTTTGAGCAGGCACAGATAAATGCATGAACTCAACCCTGACAATGCATGCATAATCAACCAAAGAAGAAGTAAAAGTTGAAAAAAACATTAAGTCACAACCATTTAATGCACACATTGGCACTGGCTTTCATGAGGGCCAGGGTTAACTGACAGCCAGTGGACCGTGCCACAGAGCCATTACCATAGTTTTGCATTCTCTAATGTCATTTTCTACAAGGTTAGGCTTCATGTAATCATTGCCCCAGGACAGCAGTCGGCTATGAGAGATGGAGAGAGCGCACCGAGTGGAGGAGCAGTGGGCCACTTGTTCGACTTAATGAGACTGATCTGAACAGATGGAGGAGAGACTCCCAGCTTGCTTTAGTTGGCCACTCATCTGTTTAGACACTCTCTGACTCAGGCGTACAAAACGAGACTATATGTACACATTGTGTCTGTGTGGACCAGGGTGACAGCACTGTTGTTACATGCAGTGCGGTACTATACTATTTATACAAAGCCACTAACCTTTGGTTTTGCCTCAGATCATCTTTGTTATTTTCAGTCTGCACATATCATTTCATTCTTGTACAACCTAATTGGCAAATAGCAACGCCCACCCTGCAGCACTGTCAGACCACAACACTTTTTAATCTCTTAATGATTGGTATCACAGTGAAAGTGTAGTTAATATTAAAAGGACACCCTACACAACACCAAACAGTGGTGTAAACTGTGGCGTCTCAAACAGTAGCTGCTTTTCTTGGAAGAGAGCAGGTTTTTAACAATGTCTGGCTGTCTAGATGAATGAAAAAAACTCAACTAACTCTTTGTTTTTGGACCCGATGGTCCAAATACAAAAATACCTTTTCTGATTTGTGACAAAGTGGATTTGGTGTGAAACCATACTTGGGTATTCTCAGCAGCTGCAGAAATCCAATATATCTGCCTTCAGAAAAGACATGACAGCTACAGCATCCTCGTATTTGAGTTGTTTGTTTGCCTGTCTGCCGACACACTGAGCACAATATTTTCTTCCAACTTGTAGGGGAAAGGTAGCAGACAGACAGTGCATCTGTTGTAGAATCTTAATCTTTCCTGCTCTTTGTCATGCTCTTTATACCAGGCTATCCTAAAATCATTCCTGCTGTGTTGCTGTGCAAAAACCTGCTCCTTTTTGTTTTCTCCCCTCCTGCACTTGTGCCTTGCGATTTGCTTGCTTTCACTCTATAGTCCCATATCACAATTTAATATGTCCATATGTTGACGATATATCTACAGTACATTTAATTAAGTTCATCCTCAGCTGAAACATGCCTACTTTAACCTGTTACTGATGAAGTTCCAGCTATGCTCTTACTTGGCAGGGGTTCTGATATCTTGACATGTCCTCCTCTACTTTGCACTCACAAGACGCACCACTCTTTGTCACTCCATTTATTCAAAAGTGCAGGGCCCCTCCCCTGAATCAGACACTATGACGGTGCCTACATCCAAACCCAAGATCAACTTATTCAACACGGCCTATAACTGACACTCGGCTTTAGACCGTCTCCTTCTCCTACTTGTCCTGCGATGACCCTGGTACCCTTTTAAAGATTTGAAATACAGAAATGCATTTGCTGAACCTTTTTCATTTTGTTAGCTTTTTTTGTATGGTCTTACATCTATTCTCTGTAAAGCAGTCTATGAATACAAACTTGAATGAAGATGAAATCAATGCAAGGCCCCTTGCAGGGTCCCTGCACTGTCAAGCATCTCATTGATACTCTATACTCTCTGTTCCACAGGAGAAGATCTGAAGCTTTTTGCACCCACTGTGTGCCAGTCTCCTTGTCTGCGCTCATCCCATTTGTTATCATGACCATGCTGTTGTCTGTTTACATATTCTCACTGTGAGTCTTCCTTCACCACTGCTGCTGTAAACTTCAGGGCTATTCCTCCATCCTGTGATATCCCACTGGGGTCAATTTCTCCCTGTTTGCTGTCTTTCCAAGCTGTCAGATGGAGTCTCCCTAGTTGTCAGCTGCCCTTTTCAGTAAGAAAAGAAAGAAGACATTTGCCAGTGGATCTGGAATCTGGATCTCTTCAGCTACTGCATAAGGTAGAGAAACATGAAAAACAATAAAAATATGGAACATGGTATTCTAGCATGGTGTTGCTGCGCGATCAGCTGGGCTATCAAAGCTGCAAATGCTGGAGCTTTGTAAAAGCTTGCAGAGGATGCATCTGTGTCACTTTGTCATGTCCACAATACAACACACCAACAAACACGCAGCAAATCCCTCAGGTGTTCAGTACTAATGGAATGAAGCTTATAGATGGGACTCTCTTAATTGCACCAGTACATTGCACATATAAACTACTGCTTCAGTATTTTTTATCATTCCAATATCACTGAACCGTGATCAATGGATGCTGAGAACAGTCCATTAGCTAGGAACTATTTCCTTTACATACAGAACACTATGAACTCTTTGAAGCTCCAAAGTCTCAAATGTTAACAGCGACTGTTTATACTCTGAACTACTGAGTGTTCCTTCCATCATAGCCCCCTGGGAGGATAGGATTCTCCCTCAGCCAGCTGGAGAGAGACACATTGAGGAAAAAGAGAGCAAAAATAAGAAAAGGAAAGAGAGAAAGCGCACAAAGAAACTCAAATCCCTTCCCTCTGGGGAAAGACTCTCTGGTGCCTTTACCCTCTTCTTATCTGATGAGCCTTTAGAGGATAGAGTGAGGCTCTCTCTCCACGATGCCTGGCAGAGGGAGAGATCCTCTCAGTTCGGTGGTCAGAGTCGACCCTGTATGACAGACAGATGGGTAGACACCAGCGCTGGCAGGCATTACTGTCAAAATGAGGCAAGAACAAGGTGGGATGTCCCTCTTCAGTGGAGCTGATGACAGGACTAAAAGTCTGCAAGGAATAACGCTACCAAAATCTTGTGGAATACAGTTGCACGCTGTCCATAATTGAGTTGAAAGCATTACTGAATATTTTATTTGTGCTCTGGGAATTGGATTCTTGAGAGCTAAGCAAGAGCAAAGTGTGAATAGGATATTTTTATTACGGCTAATGATACTTGCTTCATGCCTAGCCTTCATCTGGACTTATTTCACAAATATAGTAAGTTTCAAAACCAACAAAACATTCATTAGGCTCAATTTGTGCAATTCTGTAAACAAACTTGAATTTAGTAGATTTCAAAAGGTCAATTTATGAATCAAATCCTGTTTTGCACGCAAGCACTCCAGAGTCAGCCAGTTACCATCAACTTTGTTCTTGGGTCAGAGCATTACCAGGGGCAACAGGACTGCTCATTAACTACCACAGTTAAAAGGAGCTCCAGGACCCAGCAGTGAGCTCAGGGCCAGCCATCTGTAAGCTTGAGTTCAATGGGCCGACAGCCTCCCCTGCATACCGAGCACACACTGAGACCCAGAGAGAGTAAGTTCTATTCCCTGCTAATCAGAAACATTTCTCCAGACCCCAAGATGTGAGGAGGTCTTGTCTGCAGTGACTCTGAAAACTCTACTCCCTATTCTTCATTCCCTTGCTCACACTCTCTCTCCTGCCTCATCCTCTCCCTTTGGAATAAACCCAGTGGGATCGGTGGATCCATCCAGGAAAAAGGGCTAACTGGCTTCGCTGTTACACCACCTGTCACAGGGGAACTGGTGGGCTGCTTCGCCCAGCTGGAGCTCCTCAATCCCTTGGCTCCAAATACATCGATCTCTATTAGCTGTCCTTAGGAGTTCTTGTCAAAGAGGAAAACTTAATGATGCCCTCTCCCAGTCTGACAATACTGCATGGTGCACGAATGCTTTAATTTGCCACCAACAAGAGGAGGATCAAAGCTCCGGGTTACTTTGTGATGCACACTAGTCAAGTTCTGAGAACAAATGAAGACAGAGACAATGAATAAAGTGTCTCGTCATAAAATCCTAAGCAGAAAACTACAGTAATGTGGATACAGACACGGTGATTTCTGAACGAATGTTGGGAGGACTGGTGACTGTTTGAGAGATTCAACTGACATGTGGCTGTATTGTTATCATACAAGTGCAATGATGAACACAAAGCGGTAGGTCTTGGGCGGACGGACTATGAGGGTGTGTCAAGCACATCATGTTTACCGCGTTCATCATCGTAGTTTAGCAGGTTGCCATGGTAACATTGCCTAATTAAGTCACATAGAGTAAATTCGTGTTCTGACTTTGCAAATCAAATTAAAGTAAAAATATTACTGTGCATATTTCAACGTTATCATTGGTATCAGTGAAGCTGTGGACATTAACTGGCTGGCAAGGGAAAAAAACTGAAGCACAACTGTTTGATACATTAACAGAAGAATCAAATCATCTCCTATCCAATTAAATGCACATGTACACACTATTGGAGTGTACAAGATGAAATTAGGCCTCTTTAGGTGAAAACTCATGACCATGTCAATACGTTTTGGTAAAGTCATTCATTTTGAAAATGTTCATCTAATCCCAGACTTCTGTAAGGATCTGAAATGCTGATCCTCAGACAGAGAGATCCACATCCAGTGCAAATCTATTTACTCAGTCAGGCTTACTAATTATGCGAGAAAAAAACACAAGGATTATAGCACTCCTGTGAGTTCTGAATGGTATTTAAAGATTGACTAAAAACAGATTAGGTCTAATTACCAAAATTAAAAACACAGAGAGCAATTCAATGATACAAGGACAAATGATCTACAAAATCTCTGGCAGGATTGCTTTCCACTGTTACTGTATAGTGTTTGTGTTACATCAGTCAAAACCAATGTTTTCCTTCTTTTATTTCTGTCACATATTAGTCATATTAGTGGGGCATGTACTGTGACTGATGTGTAGCTCATTGCCAGACAAATCTGTCCTTGACCTGGTGAAAATACTGTATCTTCCCATCTGGTAGTTAAAACTTTGACCTTTTCTCTGTTTGGATATTCTCTCTGGTGCGATCTCAAGGACACGGAGGTCATCCAACAGCTTATATAGTCACTCTTTGTGAAAACGCAGGGGCTGGAAGATCCAAGTGACCTAAATAGCTGCTCCTGCTGTGATCTAAGAAGCCGTATTTCAGTTGGCCGACGATCTGAAACAGACTTTCTATGTCTGAACAAAGTTGATATTTGGTGTCTTTCCACATAGGCTCCTGAATACAGATCTGTGCATGCAGACAAGCTCATTCCCAAAGGAAAAACCTGCAACCACTGCAGAGAGTAGAATATCTAGTACATTGTGACAGATAAATCTAAACTCAGATAACTATCAAATTAAGCATGATAGAATGAATACTATGGCAGGAGTGTAAACCACAAAACAGTTAAGGTTGCAAATGATTTAACAATAGAACATTTATATGTGAATTGGCTGTGAGGAAGACAGCGGTCATGTTTTCTATCCCAAAAGCCATTACACAGTATTACCTTCTACTACTCCTCTTCTTCTTTGTGTTAAACCAAAACACCACGGAACCGATAAAAAACGGATCCAAACAGCAAACAACAAAACAACCTCCACTTCATCCTGTATCACTCAAAACACTCAAACGTGAGCATTTATACTTGACCACCATGTACTGTAAAACAACATGAAAACATCATACCGCATGTTCCAAATAACAACTAAATAAAACTGAGCTCAGCCAAAGAGAGAACTCAATTCACAATGAATGCCAATGCAAATACTGCGCATAGCTTGAGAGCAGCAGCATAACACCAGGCATTTGCAGCCTGCAGTTGCAAAACACGACCTGCAAGCAGATATGCAGGAGGCAATCAAGCAGCCAGCATAGCCTGCTGGCATACAAGCATACAAGCATCTGAACAGAACAAAGACACACAGTTATTAGCCCAACGTGCTAATACTTATCCTACCTCGATGAAGCAAAGCAGTAATTCCTGGCATCTTGGCAAATGTAGAGGCTGCAGTCCCAAGCCACCAACAACACAGAGAGGAGGATGAGCTTCTCGGCTGAAGGAGGGTTTGTGGTCAGCGGCTAGCAGCAGCACCCTGCGGACAGCCACACAAACACAAGCGACATGATTGCACTGATAACAAGTGAGTTTGCTTCTGAAATGCTATGTGAGCAGCAGCAGTAGCCAGTAACACTTTGACGAAGACAATACTGGGTAAGGGCCCTGGTAGCTGAGTGGTTAGGCTACATACTGTATTACTGTAATGTCCACAGTTTGATTGCAGCCGGGGCCCTTTGCTGCATGTTATACCCATCTCTCCCTTATTTCCTGTCCGACTCTATACTATCATCTGTTCAACAAAACCATAAATTCCATAAAACACCCACACACAGAAGCAAAAACAAAACACAGTGGGTAAAACAGTGAGCACTGAAAAATACAATTCTGTATTCACTGTGCTGGATATAAGTTCCAATAAGGGGAGTATGTTCTGTGAGTGTAGCAGTGCTTTTGAATCAGCCTGCCTGGTGCTCTCACTTCTGGTGCTATGTTGGAGTTTATGTGAGGTCACTAAAGTCTTTATACTGACAAAAATGGTTAAAACAAGTATAAACTGAAAAAAGCATGGACTACATGTACATAGTCTGATTCCACAGGAGACATGTTAACATGCTACGATAGGAAAAGCACAGATGTAAACAGCTGTTTCAGTTTCAGGGTCCTGGTACTCTGTGTGCTGTTCACTGTCACACCCCTAAAGGTTTACTGGGACACTTGAATAGAACAGACCCGTCATTCATTATTAGTAACACTTTACTACAGTGTGAAAAAGGCCTATAACAGGCCCAAGAAGGGGTCTAATCTCACTTCACTAGCTCGTCTTTATGTGGAGCATAAAAAAGACAAATAAAGAAATCTTGAACTAGAATTTCAGTGAAAACACCTTTGGGGGGGGGTGTACTGTGAAGGACCTAAATCCCCACCAAGCAACACTCTACTGATGGATACAATTTTAATAGACCTTTGTTAAGCCTTTCATAAACTAATGGAATGACCAATTTTAGGTTCTAAGCACGTTAGAGGTGCTCAGCTCACACCAACAGACAAAACTCTCTCAAAACCAACTCTCACAGATGAAACGGATGACACAGATCAGACCAGAGTGAGTTAATGCATTAGTGAAGGAGGAGTGCATCTGTCCATCTGAACTCTATTTGACTTATTTAATTCACTAGAAATTAGTGAAACATTCAATGTGACTAAAATGAAAACGAATCGTGAGCTCGAATAACAAACTGCACTGTATGTATTTGGTGAAAAAGTCCGGCGATTCTAAGTGTCTCTGGACTGAACTGTGCTGAAACTGCATCTGTCCTACTTCCCTGGTGTTCAAAAGGATTTAGATCTGCCTGATGGCATTCTATTGAGCAAGCCCGCAGCATTGCCAAGGCAAAGAAAACTCACTTCAACGAGGAGCAAGTGATCGGGACTCCAAGAGAAGCAAAATAGATCAGTTTGTTTTAAATGACCCTGTTGCCAAACTAATGTGTCTGTGGGGACACACCACAACGTCAGATTGACTGGGATTCCAAGTCTTAACAGGGTGACACTAAAGAGATGAAAACAAAAAGAGAGAAGGCTTTCTCTCTGAGAGGGATATCAGTTGGATAAATCCATGGCTTTTCGTGCACTGACTGGAATAAAAAGCACGACAGGGCACAAATCAGGCCTGGTAGTGTGATGTGGTGGCAGCAGTCAAAGTCACGCGCCTTATTCTACATATACAAGTGCTGGTTATCAAAGAGGAGAGCATTTGGTTGTGAGGGCAGTGGATCTTATTGAAAGGAGACTTTTCCAAGCAAGGGGGAGGTGAGTGAAATCTATATTTTTACTGCGAGGTCATATGGTCATCAGTGACCTCACGTGTAATTATACAAAATATAGATTTTTCACTTCTGCTAATATGTGTGAAAGCTCAATTGTGGTGTTGACCACATGTTGTCCCAGCTATTAACAACGTCCTCACAGGGAGCAACGAAAGACCCAGTTAAACACATGACTGCTCTGCGACAGCAGTGGCTTTACTTTCTTACTTACTAATCACCAGACAGTAAGGTTCAGTAGATTCCCTCCCTTCAGAGTTCTGCTAAGTGCTGATTCAGTGCTCACTCTGGCTTAGATGGAGACTTTCGTGACACTTAATGCCAGTAATGTGAGCTTTGATGCTTTTTGACACCCACCCACACACACACAATTCTGGGGAACCCTAAAGCAGTAAGCAGAGTTTTCCATCTCAAATGTGGGTGTGTGTTGATCCAATACACTGAACTACACACATTTTTAGTTTGTGGCAGCCCTGAAGGACAAGTACTGAAATGGTGAAGGCTAAATGTGAAGCCTTGATGAAACGCTCGCTAAAAATGTGACTTTTAAGACTGAAATGTGAATCTTTCCATTCACACAGCAATCATTCTTATATTTTCTTTTCTTTGGGGAACGGAGGTGTCAGTTTAAAGTGAAAGAATGAAATGGATCTAATAATAAGCAGTTTTCCCTCCAATTTAAAAAGGTGCTCTATGAAATACTAAACTCATAGCAATAGAACATGTAAAATAATTGCACTATGAGGGCACTCACACATTTGTTCCTCACCTGTGGAGTTCAGAAGGTAACTACCACAGGAGTCCGCTGATTCTCTTTAACCAAATGCAGTTTTTGGAACTTTGTTAAAAGTTAAAACTATCATGAAAGATCACACTGTGATGCTCAGCGGGAGAACAGCAGCATAACAGCAATCAAATTCTCACTCCTGTGTCATTTTTAATCTAGAAAATCATCATGGACTAAGATTAATCATTGAGCAGAGGATAGCAGTATTCACAACAAAGCGTTCTCTGCATGACACGGTGATTCATTAAAACTAATTAACTCACAGAGGCTAGGAAACAACAGATAATGTAAACCCATCACAGGGCCGCTTGATGTTCCAGTACTGACAGTAAAATGTACTACAGTACTCATAGCTGTTACATACTTACCGTGTGATCTTAGTGGCTTGAGACAAGGGAAGCTAAGCGGCTGCGACACTGTCAGTAAAAAAGCCTCCACCAGAACACGGAGGACGGTTTTCTGTTGATTAGATGTTTTTCCTCAGAGGACAACTCACATGCTGTGTGGCAGCTCTTCTACATCTCAAATGCCTCTGTTTTTTGTTGCAGCTCTGTCCCATTCTCAATACAGTTCAGAATGTAAGAGCCCCAAAGCATAACATGAAACAAGAAGCTTACAAAGCGTTGTGTCCACAGACGGTTGTAATACCTACGGTCAAGTGGCTTGCTCTAAGATGGGAGTACATGAGTGGAATAGAGGAAGGTAGATAATATCATGCTTGCAGACTGACATCAACGCAGTATTCAGTGTGTGCAGTATTCAGTGACACCATATGGCGACCGTGAGAGCTGCCGCTGGGACCAGATGTGGTATGGGGACCAGAGTAATTGTTTTCTTAATGACATAAGACAGCAGAGGAATGCTCAATATGCTGGTGTGGAACAAATGTAAAGGTACCACGGCCTCTGAGCTCAGGAGTTGTACAGTAAGAATGAGGGCTGATTTTCTGGTTGGGTAACAGTGTAACCAGGAGCTAACTGCATTTCCACCTGTGCTCCCTCAGCATATGAAGACATTTTATCACCTGATAATACTATTATTGCACTGCAGTGGATGTAACTTTTATTATATAATACTGAATTAAATGATCTATAACTTAATCTCCAGATATAGTGGCTGACAGGTAAGTTAATACATTGCCTTTACCATATTTCTTCAATCTCTGCTCCCTATGGAGCTCTATGGTCACATGTTACCAAGGCGCAAAAAGTCATATTTAATGCAGTTGTAAAACCTCCACTCCCCTTTTCCCTGTTCTGTATTTTTACTGCATCTCCACCATCCACCTAGCCAGACACCCGCACCTCAGAGAGTGATGCAAGTGACCACACTATCAGCATCCATTCGTCCTACAGTGACTCAGCCCAGATAACCAGATGACCATCACGTTGAGGCCCCGCACCCCCCTGACCTGACTCCCATTAACCCAGACACAGGCTCAGCAAGACAGAGAGAAAGAGAGATCGCAATCATTACCCTCCATCAGCGCTATCTTCATCTCCTATCACTCATGTCTGGCCAGGGCAGGAAATAACACTTGCTCTCTCTCGCTTTCTCTCTCGCTTCCGCGTGACTCTGTAAAATCAGGCCAGGTGGTCGGGTGAAGGCCATAAAGCTGGGCCAATTCCTGAAAAACTGCCATCCCTCCCTCCCTCCCTCCCTCCATTGGCTAAATCCTCATCCCTTTCAGTGTTACAGCTATCCTGTGTGTGTGTGTGTGTGTGTTGTGATGCAGGGTGCAGGTATCATTCCACTTGGTCTGGTTTCTCTGTTTCCATGAGTAAATATGCAGGACTACATATATGCAGTAAACTAATGCAGGTGTATGACACATACAAGCTCTCAAACACACTGAGATTGTGTGCAGATCTCACTGGAGATGAAGAAATGTAATTCCAATAACAGAAGGACATCACCATCATTTCTCAACTGTAACAAATATTTAAATATATTTCCTCTTTGCTCATTCAGCCGTCACTACTAGGGGCAGTCCATTATGTGTCTACTGTGAATGGACACTTGTTCTTATGTTTGGTGGCCCCCATTAGGTCAGCGCTAATGAACAGGCAGATGGCGGCACTTGTTGACTCAGCATTTAAGTTGTTTGACCTTTGACCCCACTCAGCAAGCGAGAGAAAGAGAGCAAATGAAGGGCACTGACTCCCAGTGTGTCCTCTCCTCTAGAAACACAAGTGAAAGGATGAAACGGAGAGAGTGACGCAGGCTCACAGGGAGTGTGCATGCACTTTGTGGGCATAAAATTAATCTACTAATTGCATGAATGCAATTTGTCAGAGCCCAAGGTGATATCTTCAAAAAGCTTTTTGTTTTCAATAGACTGCTGACAGTCTAATAGTGGATAGTGTAGAGGCTGACAGGAAAGAGGCCAGAATCAAGCTGAGGATGCCATGCATACGACTCAAGTGTCCAAACCATTTGGCCACCAGGGCACTTCCAAAAAGCTCACCTGATCAATAGGCCAGACTCAAAACATCTTACATTTACTATTAAATCAGATGAAAAGCAGCAAATCTTCACATCTGAGATGTAGCCAGCATTCATTTTGCATATTTATGATCAATTCTATGTTTAAAGGATTATCAAAATTGTTGCAGATTAAATTGTTAACTCTAGTTTGTAATTCAGTTTGCCACTATATTTCACAGAATAGCATATACAGCATACACTTGGCTGCAGTGATCATTTTTAAGCAGCATCGTCTGTTCACATCAATGATGTCACCATAGAGACTATAATCAGCGGAATCAAAACAGTCCGACAATCTATCACCATCACCGTGAAGCTTATTTTTCACACCAATGTGCAAATATTCATTTTCTGTCCTTACAAATGTTTGCTCACCATGTTACGACACCGACAGTGAATCACCTCATCAACGCTGCGACAGTCCATCTGTGACGCAGAATAAACTAAATTCCTAGATCACTGCGTGTTGAAGTAAAGAGGTTTAATCTATGACATTATTTGAGCAGAGTGACTCTAATTAAAGAGGACGTTGGCGTGTCGAGTGCTGGGTGATCTGCTACATGTCAGTGAGACAGAGGTGAGAGAGAAGAGTGGAAGGAGAGAGGGAGAGAGGGAGAGATGAAGAGTGGGAGGTCATTATTTTGACAGCAGCAGATTTGTGACAAGAACAAGTGCTCTGCATCAGAATTCACCGCCTGACGTGGCTGCAGTCTGCACCTGGAGCTGTTGTCTGTATATATAGCAAACAGAAACAGTTCAGAACAACAGCAACACACACACACACACTCTAACAGCGCTGTGGTGACGACACAGCAGGTATCGCCTCATGCACAGATTTTTCATCCTTGGACTCATAATTAGATTGATTTGGAATCGAACAAATTAAAGAATGAAACACTTCCCTGTCCAATTGGCTAATTGGATCGACTGGTAATGGCGGCTAAAAGAAACGTCAGGTTTAATCTTTTAATTTCACACTTATTGACATGCAGTTGATGTGGATGACATTAATCTAATGATTATTCATAAGACTTTCCTATTATCATCCATCTCCCTCGCTCACTTTCTCTGACCAGGCATATCATTAAACCAAAGAGCAATCATTAACCAGCATGGTTGCCATGGAAAATTCTCCTGAAGATTAACTACCCACTGTTCAAATGGATCCACATTATATCTGTGAAGAGATGCACGGTGTGTCAACATGCTTTATTATTAAAGCCACTGTTTTAAAACTACACTGCACCAACATTTGCACAATTCCACAGCTTAAGGCTTCAATAAAAATCTGTCTTTAAACTCCCCTCACCTTCAACTCGGGCTGACTGAAGAGGGTTTAACAGCTGAAACACTTGGTCAGTCTTCTTCATGTGCTGCACACTTTGACTGCCAGGCAGGTCTTTAATTCTGGAAGTACACAAATCACAAGCACACCTGCTCACGTGCACGTGTGCTACCTGTGCACCCTAAAGGCACACAGCTATAAATGTCCGCTGGCACTCCCCACAGGTAAATACTGGACATGCTAGCAGAGTCACTATCAAAGCACGAGCGGTGTTACACTTCCTCACCTCCTAGCAAACAGGAAGTAGACATGTCAGTCTGTGGTTTCTCTCACACACTCACTACACATTAGTGTCGCTACGTTTATACATCGTTTTATCACTTTTGCTCACCTGGAAGTACAGAAATCACGAGCACATCCGGACATCTCGGTCTGCTCGGGCACGTGCGCTACCTGTGCTACCTGTGCTACCTGTGCACCCTAAAGACCCCTAAGGTGCCCAGAGGTGCCTGAGTGGGCTCACTCATTCTATCCACTAATACACCTGCTAAAAACATGACTAGTGCTGCATGAACATAAATTATATCACAACTAACAAAATAACACACAATAGAACATGAGGATGGGGGGGGGTCCCCTCACTTAGACAGAAACAAATGCTACAGTATAAACTGTTTATTGTAACAATAAAGGTTAATAAAGATCCTGTAATCATCCTTATTTTTAACCTTAACAACATTTTTCATAAAACTTTTCATAACCTGTATTGTAAAATTCTACATATCAAATATATAATATCTTCATGCACAGTTTGTAGATTATATGTTAGTTTGGTGTAAAAGAACAAATCCTGACATTGTCTTACACACCTCATGTACGGTTGCACTCAAAATTATTCAACCCCCAATTGCAAATGTATGCAAAGTTGTATTGACAAAGTGTACAAACCTTCAGCTGTGTTCGATGAACAACTCAAACAAGAACAGTTGAAATTGCTCGGCACAACTAATATTACAGGTGGTTTCTCTGCAGTACTGAATTATTATTATTATTATTCAGAATTATTCATCCCCTTCTTAACAAGCATCTTTAGTACCTAGTAGAGCACCCTTTAGCTGTTATGACCTGCTGCAAACAGGATTCATATCCAGACACCAGGTTCTGAATCTGAGCCCGTTCCTCACAGCCAACAGCCTTCAGCCCTCTAATGTTCTTTGGTTTGCTCGCTGCAACCACCTTCTTCACATCCCACCAGAGATCTTCTGTGGGATTCATGTCAGGTGACGGTGACTTTCTCTGAAGCCTTGGTGGACTGTGAGGTGGACTGTGAGGTTTGCTTGGGATCATTGTCCCATTGGAAGGTCTAATGACTCCCAAGCTTCAGCTTCCTCACACACGGCCTGACGTTTTCTACTAAGATTTCCTGATTCTTGATTGAATCCATCTTTCCCTCCAAACACTGCTTTTGGCCTCCTGCCTCCTCAGAAATCTGATGGCAGCCGTTGATGGCTTCCTCTTTCTGCCACGTCCAGGTAGTGCAGCCAGTGTTCCTTTAGCTTTGAACCTGGGAACTCTGCTTCCAGCAGCATCTTTAGGAACATTCAGTCCCCTTACTGTTTTTGGACAATTCTCTTGACTTACCCATATTTCTAACATGCAACCAAACGTCACTGGACAAACCCCTAGCCAGTCCAAGTATTTGAGACAACACCTGATTTACAAATGAATGCGCTGGTGAGGGATTCTATTGGAGGGGGGGATAATTTTGAGACTGCAGCAGTCATTAAAAGTGGCATTTTGTGTTGAATTTGGAGAAACCACCTGCAATATTAGTTGTGTTGAGCTATTTCAATTGTTCTTGTTTGATTTGTTCATTGAACACAGCTGAAAGTTTGTACATTTTGCTAAAACACTGGCAAGATGACCATTATTTTAAGTACTATTACATTCAACTGTCAATATACAGTGTATATCATGCATAAATAACCATAGGTGGTTCTAACACATTGTTAATAGTAAAAAAATACAAGTGTTAATGTTTGCCATGAAAGTCAAACTTGCAGATGGCTATAATAAATATTTTGCTGCACCTTTATATTCAAAATCATTCTAAAGATGTGGAACATTTCTCTGAGATGTTAAAGCAGAAAAGCTGAACTCCAGCCAGCTCTAAATCTATAATTGAAGTGCTGCCAGATTGGGCTTGCTGAGTAACTTGCAGCACTAAATTTGTCTGAAGTGGTGATTCTACAGTGAAAATGAGAAGATGTTAAATAAAACCAATCAATTCATGCTTCAAGGCTTTTATTTACTTTGACAAAAAAGCCTTGAATCTGTGAAAGATTCTCCAATGCTTTCAGTTTATTAACAAAATAGAGCCTTGCTTATGTTTATTTAATCTTCACATTGGATAATTTGATAGAAAAAAGCACTGTCGAGTCTCAAAATGACAAAACACTAGTAGGCAGAATCCTCATCCTCAGTCTAAACGGTTTCTGCAGTGACACCAAACTCTGACGGTCTCTTGGGATCCTGCATCCTTTAGGTATGTTGAGGCATCAGTGTCGTGCAGTCAAAGGACCATGGGAACAGTTATGGAGCACAAAGTGTTGAAGTCATATAAACTGGACACTTTTTTATCTCATTACTGCTCAAACATTTTGACTCTGCACTGAGGTGAGAGAACAGTTAAATTACAAACCACTCACTTATTTAATGTGAAACATCTCTATCTCCTCTTCTCGCATCACTAGGAAAGTTAATATCACTCAGTCCATAACACTTTGAAATGCATAGAGGGGCTTTGCAGGAGCAGATGTGTGGGCTGCTGCCAGTGTGTTGTGCTGACTTTGAGAGATCCAACAAGAACCTGCAGGGAGTTTGTCAGATCGAGGTGCTTCAGCATGTAAACTTGGAGTCCCTGGAGGTGTAAGATATTAGGTTTAGGAAAGGTTTCCTTTGGTCTCCTGAAGCCGCTGTATCCGGGAGAAAATTGGCTTTCTGGACAAAACACTGTGCAGAGAGAGAGATAGGAAGCATTAGGCGCAAGGGAAACATCCTGAGAGGAAAGTAGAGAAATAGAGACAAACAAACAGTCACTTCTGTATGTTTACTGTTCAGATTAACAACTTCCTCACTCTGGCGTTCAGTATTAAAATCTTATTTTTCATTACACAAGTACGACTCTGCCAGTGAGGCGAGCTAATTCCACTTCACTCCAAAGCAAACCAACTAATTTTCAAGACTGTTCTTGGGTCAAGTGATATTAATCTATCTTCAAAATCCTTGAAGCAACTTAAACTACAGTGGAAATAAGTGCAATTATCACACTCCATCAGCAGAGTTTGGTTCACTCATTTGAGAGAGCCAATATGAGACTAAATGATTAGTTAAGATGAATATTTTATGCAGTGTAAACATCTTGTGATGTTTTGCTCGTGACAAAGAGAGGAGTGTTGATGCATGATGATATTGGAGAAATGTACAGCGCTATCAGCCGCCTTTAAGGGGTCTCTCCTCACATCTGTGCTTACTGTACATGAGCGGCCAACTGACTGACTGTGTGGATCAAAGCACAGTACACACAGTGTAATATCCAACCATCCATTATCTACACCGCTACACCTCCGTCAGGGTCGCAGGGGAGCTGGAGCCAGTCCCAGCTGACTTCAGGCAAGAGGTGGGGTTCACCCTGGACTGGTCGCCAGCCAACCACAGGGCTGACACACAGAGACAAACAACCACTCATGCTCGCACTCACACGACAGACAATTTAGAGCCACCAGTTAACCTAACCTGCATGTCTTTGGACTGTGGGAGGAAGCCGGAGCACCTGGAGAAAACCCACGCAAGCAAACCATGCTGCCCTGAGTGTAATATGATAATGTGTGTTGTCTAATTACAGAACCTCACATCAAATAAGAGATTTCAACACAACAGCTGTTTTATATCACATGAGGAAAGGAGAAGGATAATAATGGGCTCTGAGCTGCAGCGCTGCAGAGGTGATAAGGAGTTTTTGTGTTTTTATATGGGGTGAGTTTTATGGAACAGATGGACTTCTCTTGTCCTGAAGGAGTGAGAGGTCTGTTGGTTTTCATTCCACCCTCTAATACTTTAATTACAGAGGATTAAGTGGGCAGTAAGTGACCCACGCAGGTGATCAAACACTAAACAGGGTAATAATGGTCACACACATCAGACGAAGGCACTAAATGTGCAGGATTCTCACCGGTGGTCCAGATTATACTGTGAAATCACATTCATATGCATATCTACACATGCTATATTCCAGCTAACTCAATTAAGATACATTCCTCTACAAGTGTTACATCTTCTGAATGAAAGAATACGTTTCAAACCTCCCAATACAACACTTAAGAAGAAGTGAAAGAAGCTTTGAGGCCTTTACTTTTAGTAGAAAACTTGCTACTTGCTACTTGATACTGGAAGTTCATCACAGGAAGTGCATCCTAGTGCAGGATCAGGATAGTTTCTCCAAACAGATATTATTAATATATGGCCAGTGCCAGACTATTAACCACTACATTTTCTGAAACACTACTGCAGTTCTTACAATAGGAACCAGACAAATGCTTGTTTCAAGAGAAGGTCTATATTCACAACAGGTGTTCTGACAGGTGTGTAAGATACAAAACAACTAAAGGAGCCATAACATTATAAGGAGAGACAACTGAATGTAGATCAATTGTAGAAATTCTCAGGTCTGGCCATATCATTTTGGCCATTTCATAAATAAAAATTTCTTTGACAATACACATAGAAATCTTCCAGTGTGCTGCTATACCCTCCCCTACATGTCTTTGCCGTGCTGTTCCTACATGCAGCATGTTCTGTCTCTGTATCCAGCTCTCCCCCCAAACTACCACATACGGTATAATTTCACACCTCCCATCTGTATGAGTGGGCTGTTGTCCCTCAGTCAGTCTTGCCTGGTCCATCTCTAGTAACTGTGGTGCAGTACACCTCCTGTGTGTGGGGGTTAATTGGTCACTTTAAATTGCCCGTAGGTGTGAGTGTGACTGGTTGTCTGTCTCTATGTGATTGACTGGCGACCGGTCCTGGGTGTACCCGCCTCTCGCCCAAAGTCAGCTGGGATTGGCTCCAGCGACTTTTCGCTTTTCCTTCAGACATGGAGGATGGATGATGGAGTTTCACCGATCTCCTGAAAGACACTTCAGTATTGTCCACTCTCTTGCCTGTGATGCATGTGTATTTACACGTGTATGCAGGTAGAATGAACTTTGATTCACAAACTGTTTTGCGGTCTGGAAAAAAATCAAGTCTTCAAGGAAACTGGTTGGATTACACAGCCTTTTGAATAAGTAACGATCTCCATGTGTCTCTATGCGCTCTCAGCAGAGACTGGTAAGAAATAGGATCCAGAAGTGATTTTCAACCACAGGAATGTTGGGGTTCCCAAAGAGAAGAATTAAGAAGTGGTGGAAGGAAGGGAGAGATGAGGGGAAGGGGGAAAGAGCAAGAGGCTGTGGATATCTGTTTCTCACTTCTTTCCTGTCAGTGGGGATATAGAGCCTTTAAACCAAGCCCTCATTTAGGCCCCCTTGACTTTTCTTGAGTCGATCTATCTTTAAATCCCTCCATCCATCCTTGAGATCCAGCAGCTCGAGCCAGACTGTTACAGATGGAAGAATAAGAGAAAGAATGAACAAAAGGAGGAGGTGGAAAAAATCAGGTGGAAAAAATTCATCTCAGCAAATATTTGGACAAACATTTGCACATATACAGTATATATATATTTAAATATATATATATAAATATAAAAATGTGGTTTACTTGTAATCCGTTTCATCTGGGCTCACTAGAAGTAGTCTGTTCCAGTATCCTGCTTTGTAATCATTCTTTTCTTCCTCAGGGATGTCTCTGAAAGAGATTAAAGGCCCCGTTGTATTCCAGCCCAGACAGACATAAGTTAACTGCAGACCTTGGCACAGCCTGAATTTATATACAACAACCCCATGCTGTCTCTTTTGAGTATCACATAGTCATGAATCTACAAAACCTTGAACTCCGTGTTCTGGTGTAGAAATATTTCACGAGTTAAATGTAAGTTATGACCGTGTGATATAGAGGAAATTCATCACAGGCTACATAGGAATGATACGTAGTAAGAAATATTTCCTGCTGAGCATATTTAGCGAGCATCCCATTTCTCATTAGGATCCAGATGCACAGCTGTTGAAGATTTTTCAAAATCCATTTATTTGTGTCTCTTTCCCTCCAGCACTGGCAAAATAAATGTACGTGCTGTCAGTATGAAATGCCTCTCCCACAGTGCACTGGGGTCATGTTTAATGAAACAAACAACACCCCACCCACCGGCAATGTGTTGTCGTCTTCTCGCGCTGCAGTTGTCCTCAGAAGACTTCTGCCAGGCTGGGGGTGAGTGAGCAGAGAAAGAAAGAGGAGAGATGCCTCAGAGTGCCCAGGAACTGCGCAGCATCAGCTCACAAATCAATGGGTATTGTGAACCAGGGAGAAAAGCAGCCCGCTGTGATACACTGAACCAGACTGCACTCGCTCTCTACCACCTGTGGAACAGACTCGTGTAAGGGGAGACTGCGTGGGGTGTTTCTGCTTAAGATGGGGGGGTTCAGACAATGTGGTCTCAATCACAGTCATAACTAACCTTAGTAAGAAGGATAATGGGGAGGAAAGGAGGCAGGGGAGACGGTAAGGGGAGAGAGGTCAAAGGAGGTACAGAAAGGTTCACTTCTCCTTCGGTTTGGTGCCTGTTTGCCAAAGTAACCGGCTTATTATCTGGACTGTATTGAAGAAGTATCAATACTGCATTGTTCATCAGCTGGAGGATGCCTCATCATCTTGAGAATTGTTGTGCCCTATTGCCTCATAGTCAGGGGGGAACGTAGAATTTTGTTTGGGTCAAATATTTTGTTGTGTGCTGTGGACACTTCCAGCATGCACTGGGGCAACTGACTCATGGACCAAAATTGTAATTATGTGTGTTACTAGTTTTTGTTTCAGCACTTAATCACTGTCAAGGAAACAGATATTGCCAATGAATGTGGTCAGACTACGAAAGATTGTGCGCGCATTATTAGTTTGGTTCTCCCCAATGGACGTGCAGAAGTATTCAGTGAAAATCAGAAACCGTGAAATTGAAACCTTACTAAAATCTCTCAAATAGCAGCTTTACTTAACGTACCACTGCCACTTTGTAAACGATTTTCCAGAAAGGTTTGTTCTGCAGTAATAGTACTAATCACTTAAAGCTTTAGTGTTCAAATGACAAATCTATTCTAATGTTAAATGAAGTACCAGGTGTTCTGGGCCCGTTGGTCTTTTAACACTGACAATCTTTAAGTTGAGTTTGTGTCTTTTTGTGTATTAAATTTAGATCGTGAGGGAGGAAGTGAGAGGACCCAGAGTGGAGGATCCCTACTGTATGGCTTTGCAGTAAAGGTGATGAAAAACACATCAGCAGGAGGAGCAGGGGGGAGAGGAGGAGGAAGGGGAGGAAGAGGAGGAAGAGGAGGAAGAGGAGGGGGGAAATGATGGGAATGGAGCAAGAAGTGTGACAGGTGGTGCAACACTGCCCCCATGTGAGAAGACCTAGACAGAGAGGATAGTGTAGCTGTGCCCGTCTTCTTCTCTCCTGGCAGCCCGGTGTCCGTCTATCAGCTGAGAGCTATTACAAGCATCTTCCTTGTTCGCCTCCTGCTACGGAGAGCCGTGTCCTTTTATGAGTAAGGCTTTATGTGGCTTTCAGCCTAGATCCCTTGTCAAGATTAAATCCCAATCGCTCTAACCTTTGACAGTTTCCCTCCCTGTTTACGATGAGCAACCCTCTGCCAGTAGATTTCATGTCAGTCAGCAAAATAAAAGTAATAGAGGTGCCAGGAGTCTGTGAGGGCGACAGACGGAGAGAAAACCTTTACAGTTCACTGCAGAACTGGTCGGCAGACAGTTTAAAAGTTACCTGTGGGAGTCTTTTTTTGAATAGTAGACAAATGGAAAAGAGGCTATGATAATCCTTAATGTTTACAGATCTCGCTGACCTTTCCTGTGGCATGTTTTTTGAAAAGGGCAGCTATGAAAAATAGGAGCAAGCCTTTCCTTACAGGCAGAGAGCAGAGAGGGGAACAGTGTTTGTAATGTGCATAGTGCTAATTACAACACGCAGTGACAAAACATGGCGTGAGAGCCATTACTGAAACAGGCAAATAAAATCACAGAGTAACCTAATATTTCAGCAGTCATTGTCATAATCTGCTTCTGTTCTTCTCTACTTTGCGTCTATCTCCACCTGCACCTGTCTGCCAACATCCTTATTGTACGGCTTTTTGCCATTAAACTCTTGAAGGATCTGACTGTTTGTGTTTGGGTCCTTTCCCCTCTGCTCCTGGCCACCAAGCCACTATATGAGAGCTCAGAATAAAGAATATAGATGAAACCAACGATGTAGTGACATAAGTTACAGTACAATTTATCTTAAAAAGCATGACTACCTTAAAAGTTGGGCAAATTAAAAAATATCGATCAAGCCTCTTCAGGTGACGGTCCACAGATGAGTGACAGCAAGACTGTAGAAACAGATTTAGGCCCAGAACGGGCAAATTCAAAGTGTGAGGGCAGAATCATTTCTCCTTTTTTTAAGACCTAAAGGACCCTGACCAAGCAGCAGAGAGAAAAACAGGAAGTTAGCACGGAGACTCCAGCTGTATTGTCTGGTGAAGATGTAAGCCAAAATAAGTCCCCTCTGAGGATATTAATGATCCTCCCACACAGGTCAGGGATTTTAATCCTCTGTTTCTGCTTAAAAGAGGATTACAAAACTAATTCATAAAGGTAATAACTGAAAAAATGTATGTAATTGCTGTTGCCATCTGAAAATGTATGTTTCCACATTGTTTTAATCTTCAAAATGTAACTTCACTTAAAAGATTGTGTGCTCCTCAATGAACTCAGGAAATTCTGCAAAGTGTAGGGCTCATGAAAACATTATAAACTCCCAGAATGAACTTGGCAGTACTGTGCACTGTATAGTTCAGTTGGCAGAGAATAGTACTAACATTGCCAGAGGGCTAGCAGTTTGAATCTGACCTGGATCATCCATGTGAAACACACAGCTACATTCATTATAGGCTGCAGTAGTAAAGCTTTAAAGTCGGAAGAAGTCGTGCATATGGGCACCGTGCAATTAAATGTTCTGTGATTAATTAAATGGGCACAGTAATTTAAACTTTTGGCATTTCCTGGCAGTGAACAATTCTATTGGGGAGATGCAGTCAGTAAACCTTTGCACAAAAATCTTTAACATTTTTTTATCTTCTGTTTCTTTTATAATTTGCACGATATTTGAAATATGAAAAATAACCTCTGACTACATGGGCAGTTTTAGAACAATCATGTATATGCATGGCTACAATAATGAGAAAATAATTTGAAAACAAATCATCTACAAATGCCTTAGTTGTCAGAGGTCAGACAGAAATTGAAGCGTTTAAAGTCAAAGCACTACACCATATTTCTCAAATGGTCATGTGATAGATTCAAGCGACACACTATTAAATACAGCTTCCTTTACTGTCTAACAAATTTCCCTCTGACAGGACAGTGGGAGAAATAAAAGTGAGCTCCTCTTTTCCCTTGTTCAGCACGACGGCAGCTTTGTTCTTAAAATAGTCTGCCTTGTGATTTAAATTCAGTCTGGAGTATTGAGAGCAATGAGACAAGATCAAAGAGGTCTCTTTAGACGCACTTACTGCAGAAGAGAGAGGAGGCGAGAGAAGAGAGGAGAGAAAATGCAAGTCTCGCTGGATCACACAGGAAAATTGTTCTCTGCACACTTCTAGCAAATCATATTAGATAGAGTCACTGTGGCAACTAGAGAAGATAATCTTTAATGTGCTCTTTAATGAGAGGGAAAATGTTTGTCTCTTGTGATTGAAGCTCTCGCTGTGCAAATTATATCCAAATCAGTTCACCAGCATGGGCTCCTCACTGATGAAAATTGGCTGAGAGATAGCATTCAATTAGCACATTAGATTGACACAATCAGAACATGTAATGGGTTTTAGGCGTTGGCTACAGGCTCATCACTCAGCCACAGTGAATGGCTCCAAAAAGGTCATTAGCTAACTGAAAGAGGAATATTCCTTTGGTCTCACTTAACTGGAAGAAAAGCCTTCAGCTGGTTCTGCGTTACTCACCACACACACACATCTGCTCTGCAGGACTACAGTTACTGGGGTGTTGGATTAACAACAGCTGATCCAGAAACATCTGAGGACATTTTCATCTGCCAGCTGAAAGGAAAATCCACAAGAAAGTTTCAGAAATAATGAAAACATGAATTTGATCAGCGTACTTTAGGTCATTTTTTTCTTCTTCTTCTTCGCTGCTGTTGCCTGATTTATTAGCAGTCATGTGAAATAGGCCACACGCCACATTACATGTGAAATTAACATGTGCAGCTTTTACTGTAGCTAATTGGCCACATACAGATAACACAACACTGAAAGGTTACTGCAGCGATTACGTTGGGGGGACTCACAGCAGAGTTAGGTGGGTTCCTCAGAATTAGAATATGCTTATTAAGGTTTTGTCTAATGATAATTAGCTAATTATCAGATTTGCTCCTAATCCGAGATAGTGAAACCTCTACAATTATCCCAAAATCTAGCTGAGTGTGTGCAGCCGGAACAGATGTGTACACATGAACACACAGAAGCAAACACGCTCTGTTTACAGTTACACCAAAGCTACAGCAATTATGGAGCATCTTCACACGCCTAATTAAGGCTCTTCAACCGTTGTTCTGTCTGTTGTTTTTGTTTTCATCTCTAACATGCAAATTATGCTAATCTGGCAAATTAAACACCTTGTCAAACAAACCTGCACAGATAAACAACAATTATTTTAGATGAGTATGTGAAATGATGATGATGTGAAGAGACATTTTTAACTCTGGTTCATGGTTTGTGCTTTATTACCGTCCATGATTCGGCTGCAATGTGCTGATCAAATGTAATATGGTTATTGATCTAAGCCCAGTGCTGCAAATTAAAATGAAAATGCTGCCCATGAGGGAAGTATTATCCCCCAAAGAAATTTAACAGCCTGTTTTGCAACTCTGCGTGTCTAAATAACACGACAGACCCCAGCGGGCCCCCGTAACCTTCGACCCCTGTGCAGAAAAGGCAGTCCTTTAAGAAATCAGCCTGATTCCCTGCAGAGCAGCCCGAACAGCTTCGGCTGACGGGTTGATTAAATGGCTCTCAGAGGCTGGCATTGTCACAGCCGCCTCAAGTATTGATCAGAAGGACGTCAGTGAATTTGGTGAGAGCCCTCCATGACAATGTTGTATTATAGCAGCTCCTCCACACCACCTGGGATGATCAACGGCAAGCTGTCAGCACAGTGTGAAATCAATGCCTCGCACCTTGTCCTCTTTTCTCTCCGCCTGTCCGTCTCTACTTCAAACTTACAATGCACTGCTGGAAACACTAAATACATGGTTTCCCTGTGCATTCAGTCTGACTGTATCATGGGACTCACCGGACAAACTCCTGTGTTTTTATTGTCGGAGAGTCCTCACAGCCACTGCGTGACTAAAGGCAACATAAGCTGTATCATAGTTTTTAAATATAGCTATCTGCACTTCTTTAGTCTCCTCTACAAATGCTGTGGTTTAGTTTAACAGGACTCTGACACCCCTTCAGTTCACAGTCGTCAACAAGCTGTGAGAGCAGAGTTGGAAAGCTTTCACATAATCAGCTTTCAAGCACAAACAATCTTTACATTACAATCTTCTCGCCAACTTGCCGTCAAGCACACAATGTGTGCTGTCGTGTAGAAACCCAAGATATTGCATTAAAAATTAACAGTGTACATTTAACCCCCGCTGTGACAATAGTGCCTGAAGCAGGACGCGAAAAGCTCATTTCTAGTTGGGATTGAATACTCAAGAAGTGAAAAAATACAATTCCTTTCATAACGGTTGAGCATATCAGTGCTTAAATGAATCTCATCATGCCAGCAGCTTTAGCCATCACTATTAATAATATCCACTTTTCATAAAGCTGCTGATTTCTTTTATTTACGCTCAGTCATCTCCGCTGGCTGCCAGTGGAAAGCGGTCCTGCATAATCACTGCTAATAAATTAAGCCCAATAGAACTGTCACATCTCATTTCGACTCATTTGCACATGATTGTGTTTGTTTATGTTCGGTCTGGTTGGAAAAAAAAGAAGGAGCTTTGACTGGCAAATCGCTGGAATTAATGAATTTCATCGCTGTCCCTCTCCACCCCCCCTTCCTCCCCACACTGCATGAGAAATCAAACACTTTCTCTCCGTTTCCTCTGGCAGAAACTCAACATGGTGGAGTGATCCTGAGTTGAACACAGCTGTCAGACGTCAACAGACATCTCTCTTTGATATGCTGTGTGTGTGTGTGTGTGTGTGTGGAGGCTCTCTCCTGGATTATTAGTGTGCTGCATGTAATAAAAAGCAATCAGCTGCCAGGGGAAAATGATTAGGCTGAAGATGATGACAGGCACTGAGCTGATTAGTGAATGACAGTCTGATCAGCAGCTCCAAACCTCTCATCCCTCTCACACACTGCTGCCCTCATGCAGAAAGGCACTTACAGAAATACCTAATGTGTAATGTTAAAAGATTACACAACAAAGTTACTGGATCAGAACTTATATTAGAAATGAGTTGTGTTTTTGGGAGCGACATTAAATGGATCCACGACACAGCTGATGGAAACATAACAAGACTAAGAGTCTCCAGCCATGACAGTGAGTGGGAGGCAGATTAGTGCAGATTAGTGCTATGAACATGTGTGCTAGTAACTACAGGTATAAATATAAATATAATATACGGATTAGACTGAGAATGGAATGTACATATAATACAATCTGGCATTAAAGGTGAATTTTGCTGAGGGTCTACATGCCGTTATGTGTCATAAATAAGCCACAGAATCAAGTTTGAGTCGATTGGAACAATCCACCAATAATCAAATATCCCACATATCATCCTGTAACTTCATCCTCCGTCAGAGCAAGTAGGTGGAACAAATATATCTGTTCTCCCAAGTTGTTTTGGGGAAACCAGGGGAAGTCTGTCAGACAGCCAGTCAGAAGCCCGACATTAATCACCTCTGTCTGCTGTCTGGTACTGACCTGAGCAGGAAACAGGAAGACAGGAAGAGCTTGTTGGTTCTCATCCGTCTGCAGTGCTCCATCATCGCATCTGAGCACATCGGCCCACGTCTCCTCCACGTCTCCTCCACGTCTCTTCCACGTCTCTTCCACGTCTCCACAAATCACCGCTTTGGGATCTGAAGAGGTGAGAATATGAACACACACACACACACACACACACACACACACACACACACACACACACACACCTTTCTTAGTCTTGTTTGCTCAGTAAATGATATTGAACTGAATAATTGATATTCCTGAAAACCAATTCCACCTTATTCCAGATTTCATATTTGAGTGATGACATGTTATGATATAATGATGCCATTAGTGCTGTTTCTGGAATATCTCTAACTCAAATCATCCTTCCAGACAAGTCTTAACATTATGACCACCAACCTAGATCTTCCTCCTTCCCTTAATTAACTCCTCTTAAAAACTCTTCTCAAAATATATGGAGTAATATCGCAGTCTGACAAAACGCTATGCAAATGTCATTAAAATGGGTACTAGACCTATCCATCACTTACGATGCCAGTTTCTGGAACCTAATTTGCAAAAACAGGCAAACGGTATAAGGTACTCCACAGAATTCACTCTCCTGGACAGAAAATGTTTAAAATGGGATCTGCATAAGAAATCTCTTCATGTTGCACACCAAATATCTCAGATAGCTATGTTCACGGCACCTGGCACTGCACACCCATTAAACAATTTTGGAAGAAGATCAGTGAATAATTATCCCTGTTCCTGCACTGCCCCATCCCTTCACCTCCCTCCATCTGCATCCCAGGAGACATATCAAACATTAATCAGCCTGAACAAGAAAGACAATAGATTACTCCTCTTGGTTCAAACTATCCCCATGAACTGGAAAATCAAGAAATTTATATTAAACAAAAACTTACTTGTACATGACATTTTCATGGAAAATATATCCAGCTGCATTAAACTAGTCATCTTTTATTGATTCCTCACAATCCTGACAGCGTTACTCCTCCTGCCTGACTACCTAATATAAGCTGAACACATTTACATGTTTCCTGGGGAGCGCTGGTGCACTGCCTGGTAGCACGTGTACCATCACGGCCTTCAATGTGTGTCCTGGCATAAATGGCACAAAAAAATAATCTTACTTCTATAGCTTTGCTTATATTCTCGTCCAAATCTACACACATAGACATTTAAAGGATGTATGGGAGGATATATAAGTGTGTATGTATGCCCGTTTATAAGGTTAAACTAATGCAATCTGATTCAACAGATCTACAAGAAGACTTTTCATGAAGGTCATAATGTTCACTTTGTTAGAGAGGCGCCAGCTGCTGGCTGGAGATTTCCCCCCTGTTTCAATCCCTTGATGATGAATTTTCAAAAGCTCATCCACTATGTTTAGTAGAAATAGGCTTGTATCACTGCTGTTTGTGATGGTGTGTTTTTTTTTTATTTACGAACTTATTCCACATATTTGTCAGTTATGTCTAAACACAAGCAGACAGACAGGGAGAAACACAGAGAGAGGTGGGTGGGGTTGCTTTACGTTATAAATCCATAACGTCATTGATAAAGATCAACTCCACTAAGCAGGCTGCTGCTCACCGAGGATCATATCCCGACGCTTCTTAGTGCGACCACCTTCTGTGGGTCCCCAAAGCAAGAACAGAACACAAACTACACTGACTTTTGATTGCTGATGGTTGTTTCTCAGCCATAGTGTTTGCAAAGCTCTTCCTGAAGCTGTCGCTGAATATATCGAGCCTGTTTTAGTGCAGTATGTGCACAAGCATGTGATTGACATCGCGCTGAAGACTGCTCTCTCTGGTGCTGGATTCTTGTAAATAAAATTAGGAACTCTAGGAGGAGGGCAGCACGGTGGTTAGCACTACTTGTTACTGAAAAAATAACTCTTCATTCCAGCCTAACTCAAAATGAAAAGTAAGGTAACAAATGAGTATGAATCAATGTCGCTAACAAAATCCAATTCCAATTGTGTTTATTTTTATAAAAAACACTTCATTATCTTCGATCGTCTTCATTAACATTTTACATTCTTATTTTTCTGGCTTCAACACTTTTCTGCAATTATCAATATCAAATCACACCAAAACTTCATTTCCAACTTCCCATGTGTCTGTATTTGAGTACATATTCATACTTGTTTATCAAGCGTGGAGCTTAAAAAATTCCTACATGGAAGAATGCTTGCAGCAACTGTCCGTTCCGCACTGCTTATCAGATGAGCCCCAAACTGAAGTGACACACTGTTGTGCTGCTTACCCTGAGAGAAAAAGAGGCTTCAGCTGTACAAATAAATAATGCAATGCTTCACAAGGTGAGACATGTTTCCTGCCTAATCAACATGACTTCCTTTGATAGCTGACTGTTTCGACATCCTGGCCCTTCGCTATATGTTCGGCTGTCTTGCTCGGCTGCTACATCTTCCTACGCAACACCCAAAGTAGCAACGCAGAGACAAAGAGGATGAGATTAAAGAGGCTAGGAGAAAGTGGAAGCAGTGTTTTCCCTCAAAGGAAGGAAAGCTGCGTTAATGAGCAGAGGCCCGACAGTAGATTCTAATTAGGATGTTGAAAGCTCAGAAGACCCCTATTTTTGTCTTGCTTCTCCTTTGCCTTGCTGCCTGCTGGGCAGCCGCACTGTGTGCACATTTTAGAACATCAATAAGTCATTACCCAATCATTTTAAGGCAACAGAGGGGTTACTGTATATGCACAAAAAGATTGCCCCTAAGACTGGTAGCCTGGGGTCCCCCCCATGCCTTTAAGGGGAGCAGATTCCTCTTGCTGCTCTTCTGGCCCTGTTCTGTTCTATGGTTACTCTCTCTCTTTCACATTTATCTACCTTTGCTAGTTGTGTGTACGTGTGGACGTCTGTGCTCTGGATCATGGAGCTGGTACTTGGTAGCTGCTTCTGTTTATCATGAGCTGAATGGGACAGGATTTCACCATTTTCTTGCAACCTTATCAGTACTACTCCAGGATTGATTAGTTTCTATCATATACAGGAGTTCTGGATAGAATCAGTGAGTGCTCAATTGGAACGCTTGTCACGTCAGATGCCCTATTAGTATTTCTATTAACCCACTGTCAACAGCCTAGCCTTTCTCATAAATATTGGCATCAAAATCCATATTTAATGAGAAATCCTCAGTTTACAAAAGTTGTTTAAGTTGGGTTAGTTTCATTAAAATCACTATCCTTCCCTTGTTTATATAGCCACTGCAGATGTTGCCTCTTTAGATGGCTAGGACAGTGGCCTCAGGCAAAGCTCATTTAATCTGGTTTGGCTACATTCATAACTTCAGAGTCAGTGTTCTGTGGAAATCCTAGGGTCTAATAGTCCCAAACCCTCTTCCCATTTTATCTCTTCCCTCTACTCCCTTCCACAGCAGATGATGTGAGGGGGATGAGGTATGATGCCCTCCCTCCTCTTAGCAAAATCACCAAACTGCATGCCCCTGGGTGTCGTTTGCGTGCAGAAATGTCTTATTTTCAATGGAGCAGAGTGACAAGCACACTGAAAACCAAAACCAAAACACAAAGATTTCTCTTTTTTGAATCACAGGTCACTTGAAACATGAGCCAAACTGAAGATGGAGGAGCGTCTGATTATGCTATAGGGTAGCTCAATCAATGATCAAGTAGTAACATGTTGCCACAGAAGAGCAAGAGGATCATAGAGAGCCACTGCTGCTTTAATGTGTTCTACATGAAGAGCCAGCTCTGTGCTCAAAGGTAATGATCAGCCATTTCTGATCATCTGGAGGACACTCAGGGACTACATCCCACCAGAGGGTGTTAATTCACAGACAAAATGTGTTTGTGCTCATCTATAGTGTGCTATATGTTGGAGTGCGTGTTATATATAATAGAATTTAAAAGATAAAAAACTGGCAGCCTCCTCCAGCCCTTATATTATTTCAAATTGTGCTCGACTGGATTGGGGTTGAAGGTAAAAGTAGTCACATATTGTCAGAAAGCTAAAACATAAATAACATGTCTCACCAAACAACTCCATTTGAAACGCATATAAAGAGCAAATACAGCAGTCTAGATGGAGCACAGTGCAAACATTCATTCATTTTGTTTAAAACTCTATGGATCAACATCTCAGGATAAAGTTCAGTAATCATCTGACTACAGCATAGAGTTTATTAGTTTAGATATGCATAGCCAAGAAACAACTCCATCGTTAATTAACATGTCCAGATTCTAAAAACCAGCTAATTCTTTTCTCTCCTTTGTGGCTCTTTAGCTGCTAAATGTTCCACTAGGCTTCTGTTTGTTGCTTGGCAGGTAGTCCACAGTTTTTTGAGCTTTTTAGAGCCGTTTCACTAAATGTGTCTACTCCATCAGACTGCTGCGGTGAACAGCTGCTATTGATTCCTATCCATCTTGCAGCTCTAAACATGAGGGTAAATGCCAAGGAGGAGAGGTTAGGCAACAAAGAACATGGACATCTTGCCACAGAAACCATCAGGAAATGTGGTGTTCATTTGGTAAAAAGGAGGGGAAAGGTTACCTTGGATTAATTCAGCTTTTCATGAGATACATGCAGAGACAGTATCAAATGCTGTACTGCTGTAGGAGGTTCATGTAGAGGCCCATATAGGGAGATGTATCCCCCTCCATCTGATCGATGATACAGATGCAGTCAACCTGACAACCTTTGCTAACTAAGCATGTGTTGTTTCTAAATAACATGGACTCCAACGACCACCTCCAGTGATAATCAAGCACCTGTTCCAGACCCTCTGGTACAGCAAATCTCCAATCACATTCCAGTAAGGTGGTGTCATAGACTGTGAGTAAAAAAATACCTCTGAACACACCTAGCTTAGCTAAAAGAAGGAAATATTGATCCAATTTAGCAGTGGGTAGCAGGATGTTGTGTTTTGCTGAATTTGTGACAAGTGCCAAAAGCCCCGTAGCATGGTGTGTATTGATCTGTGTGGCTGTGAAGGTAGTTGAGAATCAGGGCAGAGGTTGTGAAGACGTAACCTGGCTGACAGGTCCATCTCATCTCGTCAGTTTAAGGCTCCCCCGGCTCTGATTTCAACACGCTTACAGAGGGTCATAACTTTCCCCTGTCTTTCTTTTCTTCCATGTGTGTTTGTGTGTGCGTGCAGATGGTGGAAAGAGGGAAAGAATTCTTTTAGCAGGCTGGATCTTCCCTTGCACCCATCTGGCTGGCACCGACATTGCTTTTGAAATGAATGCTGGGAAAAATCAGTGACACTTCTTTGGGAAAAGCTTTGGGAAACCCTCTTTGCATGAGCAAGTGCTAATGCTTCACTGTACTTAAGACATATGAGCAGAGGTGGCCCTGTCACCACAAGAAAAGAGCCAATTAAGGCGTGTCCCCAAACGTTGTGGGGCTGAAAACAGCAGGGGGCAGGGCTGTCATGATCCGTTGAGGCTTTTACAGGGTGGTTTAGCAAGGGGTGTGACGGCAACACTTGGAGACTGGCTGAGAAGAGAAATGGGAACTAAATGGGGAGTACTTAGACACTGGCCACTGTCAGTGACTGATCATTGAACCATGAGATCCCTCAGTGTCTCGTGGCAAAGCACCTAACTGTACATAACTGACTGTACAGTCCGACTGGAGCATCAGATGGAAGAGCAAATGATGTTTGGGAACAATAATCAGGATGACAAGCACAGATACAGAAACTCATGACGACCATGGCTGGGCTAATGGCCAAAGGCCCCAGAACCCAAGGGACCCAGGTGGGTTTAGATAATTCAATGCAAATCAATTACACATGTGGTAGAAAATATGCAAATATACAATTATAAGAAGGCAGATCCTGCAGTTAATCTTATTTGGTGTTGTGCTCTGCTCACTAGGGCTCATTGATGAACTGAAATCTGATCACAATCTCAATTCAGTCCTCTCCACTCAACTATTCTGCTGTTCTTGCATGAGTGGGGTGATCCACTGCGTCGAAACGAATGCTCCTTATTTCTCCCAGAGGCATCAATGAATAAAAAGTGCACATTACACCATGTGACAAACTGGAGGGGCAGGTCATCGATGTGTGTGAGAGACACAGGAGTACAATGTTGTAAAAAAGCTTTTTAGAAATAAAAATTGTTACAGACACAGAAACCCAGCGATGGTGAGGAAAGACAAATGAGTCCATTAATCCACCCCCACTTCTGACAAAAAAAGACAGGCTTGTACCATAAAGTCTGCTGTGTGCAACCAGATTCGAAGACAAAGGTTAGAAATGACAAAAACACCACAAATTTGTCCAACCGCCACCAGCGAATCTTCAGTTGTCCGGCCAATCAAGCATCCAGCAGAGCATTAAAATTACTCCATGGGCTATCTCAGTCAGCCACACACATGACTCCAGTCAGCACTGCAAAACAAACAAGAAAAAAAACCACGAATGCTTTGCTAGACGAATGCTTCTCGGTGCCGTCCTGCAGCAGTTCTTCAAGCTGTGTTACCTGCTCTAATGTTACACAGTATGGGAAGTGTCAGGCAGCAGTCACAGATGCTACCATATTATTTACAATTATAACTTTCACACAGAAGAACAAAACAGGATGTTGTTTATACTGCCTGCATGAAGACGATATGGATTACCAGGAATATTTGACCAGGATTGCAGTACTCATTCTAAATCTGTGTGTCTAAGTAAATAATATTACACCAAATGCTCAGAGGGTGGCAAGTGGGACACACTAACATGTTTATGGCTGTGACGACACCACCTTCACTGTTAAGTCAGAAAGTCTCCCTGTGAAGGTAACGAGGCACCTGAGCAGCCTCTGATCATGTGTAATCACACAGATTATTCATAAGCAAATATCACCACCCTGTGGCCAAGGACAGCTTTCGCTCAGCAGAAAGTAGGTAAATGATTTTAGAAACAGTGGTTCCTTTGCATTGTGTCACTGTATTAATAGTGAGAAACAATATCACCGTTATGAAGTAGAAAATGAGATAATTCCCTAAATCTTACTGTAGTAGGCTTCAGTTAGAGCAAGCAGCTGCTGAAGCTTTCTGTGTGTGTAATGCTAATGTTAATGTGCTCTAGATGAAGTTTTAGTGTGTGTGTGTGTGTGTGTGTGTGTGTGTTAACGGGGCAGAGGAAGTTAAGGTTAGCCCAGGCCTACCTTAAAATTGATGAGACCCTTTGGTGTTTTCCCATCAGCTCGTAGCCTTTGAGACGTCTGCAGCCGTGAATCAGTGCCATCAACACGACCATCTGACAAGAAATGAGATGTAGCTTAACGACGGTCTGGCCACATTTAATGGCTGGAGGAGACACACCACTAAAAAAAGGTTTAAACTATGACTCATTTTATGTGTCTGAAAAGCGCTGCCTAAAGTGGAATGTGTTTAACAACGCTAATACATTCCTGTGATCTGGGAGATGAATTCAACTATTGATTTTTTCCCCCCTCGCCTCCCTCAGGTTAATCACAGGCCACCAGAAAGCACCCAGACGCTGAGTAGCACTTCTCATTCACCCGCAGACTGGTTTCCTCCTTGTTTTATCACATGCTTTGGATTAGCCAACCTAACCCTTAGTCAACAGTATTACAGAATTCCAGCTGTCTGGAATATTGCATGGATGAGTGGGGAAGAGATGCCAGTGAGCAGGAACGACTAAATGGTTTGGTTAGCCAGTTTTAAAAAAAAAAAGGATCACCCCTCTGTGGCTCCATTTAGGAGACGTGCCCATTGTGTCCTGGAGGCAGTTTTTAAGATAAAAATCTATTTTAATGTTAAAATCATGTACTTTGGTGATCTGGAAGAGCTACGAGGCCGGATAAACATTCATTGAGGGCTGTTGTTAATGGAATGGAAAAAGGCTGTGACCTAAGAAAGACGTACCAAAAATAAACGAGTGGATAGACTTAGTTTATATGTAAACACAATGGAGGAAATTACATTTAAACTAAGAACTGAAATTGATAGCTTTGATAAAAATGGAAAGAATGGCTTACCCATGTATCATCTATGAGGCCTGATTTAGTTTGGCAGTAATAGTTTATGTTAATAATGTTGAGTTAGATGTGTGAATGTGTTGTTCATCTACATAATGGATCCTTTCTTTATCTGTATTGTTTAAAACCTAATGAGCAAAAAAAGGATTCAGTTTCTTTCATTTGATGACATGATGTTTGTTTTGTAAGCACATAACTGAGGCTTTAACATTCGTACTGTGTATCTAGGTTGGTGTTTAATGCTGTTGGAAAGACATCAACTGTATTACTTAAGGAAAGTAAGAACACGAAAATATCTTGAGCATTTAAAGCATCTCTGTATTTTTCACTGTAATGACTAAATGACTAAATCCCTTGCCAGTTGAATAAGAGGTAATGGATTTTCCAATAAACAGCTACAGTCATCTTGGGATTGGTTTAATCATACCACATTTGCTTTGTGGACCATCAAGGGGGATCACAACCCTCTCTCATCTCATTATAATTCCATGTAAAGCCTTTAAATGTCCAAAACTAAAAGCACTCATCTGCTGCAATGATTCTTACAGGAGAACAAGAGATCTGAGGAGACATGGAAAGCAATTTCACTGTTGTGCTCAAAATACTGAAAAGAGCATGTAGATACAGTCTTCCACTGTACGACAGTAAGACATGCTTCATGGCTGTGTGTAGACCTACTAAATGAACTTTTACACAGTGTATGCTCATATCTTAAGGCTGTTTTTCTTTCTAAAAAGTTGGTATTTCTTCACCAATCAGCAGCATCTCCGACACCCTGTTGCACTTTCTCACATCCACATGAAAGTAAGAATAATAAAAAACAATAAGCCCCACAGGCATATACTGTAACTAAAGCCTAATTCAATCCTGCCATCTACCGTGGCCACTAAGCATTTTAGTGCTGAACACCCCTCCACCAAACCATTCGTCTAAAGGACAAAGTGCTCTTTGATTAAAACTGCTGTGAGCAATGCATTACAGCTGACAAATGGCCTCCCACTTATCCCTCTGCAACAGCACTATGATAAAGCTCCATTCTACCACCACGCCTAATAGAAGCCACTGTCACCTTATAGAGATCTAATTTAGCACGTAACGTGTGCTGTAAATTGAATGATGATGGCTTTCTAATGGGTGCACAGTCATCCTGGCCTCCGTGATCCTCCCTGTGGCGACCTGTATCTGTTTGCTGTAGGATTTGTAGCTTTTGGGAAACGGTTTGGTGCATCAAACTCTTAACCTTTGAGTAGCTGTAAACAAGGATGGATTTTTCTCTGTGTCACTGATACAAAAATACAAAGAGGAAACCATGCAGTGAATGTGTCTGTGTTTCTGAGCACTGACAGACCCTCTTGCCCTAACAGTTTGACATTTGCTGATTTACCAGCAAAAGTGAAGGAGGCTGGTGGAGAGCTGACAGCTGGAGGCTGATTGTTGATGAGTGGTTGATGGCTACAACCCCTCCATCCCCACAACCAAATGTACACAAACACAGCAAACAGACACACAGGACCTGTCCATCACTATCTCACTGCTCCCCACGAAGCACTCTCAGAGACTGAAACAACACATTACCAATCACAACACCTAAAAACAATAAAACCTCCCTTCTCTTTTGAAGACACAGCATGACTGACAATCACAACTGCAATTTCATCCTTTTTAAATCTGAGCTGGATAAATCAGTGAGACTGGCAGCGAAAAGCAACACTGATGCAACACCTTTGGCTCTGCAACAACAGCGAGTCAACTGCAGACCTGAGATAAATATGCTTAAAACCCTGAATGGACCTTAGTTGATCTAATTGTGTGAAGCAGTGAAGAAGAGTTGTTGACTGTACATTAGAATGAGGCCATGTTCTCGCCTGTGGGTGATGGATATGTTTAAAAACGAAAGCAAATCAATACAGTACAAGAACCTCGGCGCTAAAACTTTCCTCCAAACCCCAGGGGCTCAGGGACACAACAGTGAGTGAGTGAAGAACACACATATAGCAGCTCTTAACCTTCCCTTTCTAACACATACCAATACAGTAAAACGGTTGATTAAGACTTTGATTTCTTTGCCAACATGGAATATCCTGAACTTTTTCTAGAGTAATCAAAAAGCAAATGTAATGAATCCATAGTGGTATATCTCTGGTGCTGCTGGGTCCTACTAAATATCTCCCACATCTGTAGAAAACATCTCAGCCTTGGAATCAAGACAGTCCTCAGTAATGCAATGAAAGAATTCAAGTCACATTTCATTCAGTTTACCCCAAAATCACAAATACCAATCTGCTTCATGGGGCTTTACAACAGCATACAACAGCGTACAACACCTTAAACACCTCGATTGGAATGAGGACCAAACCCTTTAACAGGGAAATAGAATTACTGCCTCAGATTGCCTCAACCAACCGGCCCCACCCGGTCCTTTCCTGAGTTATGGTGCTGAGAAACAGCAAGAAAAGAGCATTATGATGTCACACTTAATTTGACATTTGACCTTTTGGACATAAAATGTCTTCACTTCATCATTTTATCCTGTTAGACATTTGTGTGTAATGTTGTCATAATTGGTGTATGCTTGGTGAGGTCACGGTGACCATGACAACCACGTGAATATTTGTGCCAGATGTAATGACATTCTCTCCAGGTGTTCCTGAGACAGACCTGAAAACATAATGCCACACAGCCACAGAAAAATGGAAGACACCTAAGCATGAACAGTGGAGGGATCCTCCTCACAGGCACAGACGTGTACAGAACAGACCAACAAACTTACAGTATATACAGACTGTGATATGTATTGATGTTGTCTCTCTCTGTGGCCACACTGCTGGCTGGTGCACAGAGGTATTCTTTAGCAATAGACGACAGCAGTGGTAAGTCCACCTGTGCTTTCCACCATTGTAGTGGGTTGTCCTTCTCTTCTCTGCTCTCTGGACCTCAGGATCTCCTCACTGGCCTCCATGTCCCTTGTAGCAGAAATACACATGCAGATTATTTTGCTTCTCCATGACATCAGTTTCATCAGTAGGTTTTGAGACATTACAATAGAAACTATTTGCTGCAACATTAACTTTGATGTGGACAAAAGAAAGAATAGTATTCACTGTCTGGTGTCGTAAAAACTCCAACACAAGCCACGCTGGAGTCGAACTGCTGATCCAACCGTTGCTAACTGTTGACAGTGACGTTTAAAGCTTCACAATAATAAAACCTGATATGTGAGTGAGTTGTGGGATCATATATTGTAACCATACCATAGCGAAGAAGCATGAATGGGTAAAGTGGAGTTTGAATTAACTGGTGATGAGTAAAGAAAATCCTCTCTCCACATTTCTGTGTCTCCAGAGGTTACTCTCATGTATGATGTTTGAATCTAGTTTCTACATCACTTCCCTACATAAGGAATGTAGGTGACTGTGTTGATGCCTGACCACAACACTGGAAACGTAGTTTCATCGGTCGTGTTTTACATTAAAGTCTTCAAACGTGTATCTCTCAGCATGACATTCAGCAGGATTCAAGCACACTCTGTCCTCTGAATCAGACATCAGACTAAGTCTCTCATTTTGCAAATAAGGACAGAATTTGGATAACTGTGCTGGTGTAGAAACTAAAAATAGGCAGCAGGAGTGCAGCAGAGTGAGTAGGTTGGACAGTGAAAGCAATTAGACACTGAGAGATGTAGTTATATGGACTATGCCATCTGGGAATCTCAATCTGCAACAACCTTATTGCATCATTGTAAACCACAATGAGCCAAACTGCTTATCAGTAGTGACGGCAAATGTATACAAATGTTTTCCTGTTAGTAGGATTCATTACGGCTCTATTGGGAGAATACTGGCAGTGGCATAAGGTCGACAGTTTCCAGGCTACTTAGTTTATGGGCCTCGTCCTTCATGACAGTCACTAACAATACAGAGGTGACAGACTCTGGAAGGACCACGTGCACCCTCAGTGCTGGATGCTGAGGAAGGTTTTACACAACTCTGACCTCTTTCCACGAATCATCAGGGTTTATTATCATGCTGCTTCCTGCCAAGTGAATTTTAATCTTCGTATAATGTTGGTAAGCAACGAGCCCTGTTTAGTCCATTTAATGTTATGCACCTTGTTCTTGTGTTTATTTTGCTGTCTGTGGTACATTGTTCAATACCATGATGGGTTTTCACAGTTCATATTAAAACACATCAGAGCATCTATAGGCAGATCAGTAGTTATTTAACAGGTTGTCAGTTATGGCTGAATAACTGTTAATCTCCTCCTAAGTGTCCAGACCAGCTTCCCTGTGGGCTATAAAATCATGACCAATAATGGTCAGCACAGGTACGTTGTCAGCATTTAAAGACATAACGATTGGTGTAAGATCAGAAGTGGCCATCCCATAATATCTCCATATTGGACCATCTGAAGACATTACTGCTAGCTACGTAGCAGACAACAAAACATTACATTAATCAAATGTGGATAAAACAGAGGCATGAATTAAGACTGCTGCGTCAGTCACACTACGTTGTGTAAGTTCCAATGTGAAAATAAGGCAGCTGACAAAATGGTCCAGCTATTTAAACTATATATACTTTGGTAGTATTTAGACCCTGGCACGCTGGTTTTCCAGACTCACACTACAGGAGTTTTAAAATCCTCACCGACATCAGGCTGCATTATGCACATAAGGAGAATCTTCTCAGATGTTCTTCTCCCTAAACTCAAACATACACACATCACAAGGTCTGAGAATAAAGGATGTGATTCAGATCACCGTGCTGTAGGAGGCACTGGACTGTGCTGTATGATCTAATGTGATCTCATGGGGCAGCAGCTGTAAACAAAACTGAGACTCACATGATGCAACGTGCGAGGAAGACACGGCCAACACAGGCTGTCCATTCATCAGCGAGAACGGGAGGTGAGATTTTAACTGTCACTTCTGATATCGTTGGCAGCAGCATGCTAGCTAATATTAGCCTCAACAGCATGAAGGTTCACTGTTGGTTGCTTGGTAATACTGTGAGCTGCTCCAGGACTTCTGTCTCCTTTTAGACTCGTCTCTCTCATTGGCTGCTCAGAAAGTAGTGCTGTTATCATCCACATGCTAAAGAGTCCTAAATAACCGACATGTCTGAGATCATCAGGACAGACCTGGTAAACATGGAAACCCTCATCGGCATCGACAAAGGCACCAGAACAGATTGTCAGGAGGGCTGAATGGAGGACAAACCGGCCTTGTGTTACTACTCCTACTACATATAGTGTGGGCCTGGTTTAAGTGACTACCACTGGTGGGCTTTATCACATATACAAATACATGTAAAATGTAAATTTAAACCATCAGAATCTCTGGAAGAAAGGTATTTAAGATAAAAACTAAATATAACCCAGAGAGACACACATGGACATATGCAGTCTACTATAATACAAAACACAATAGCACATGTGTTTCTGTCCACCAAAAGGTTTCAAATCTTGAATTCTCTAAAGGACAGGACCAATTTCTGATCAAGGCGGCATCGGTGAAAAGACTGAGAGCAAATTTCTCGGTCTCTGTGATCTCAGCGAGCAGGGCCTCAGGTGAAGACAGCTGTCACCCTGATCCGCAGCCTGCGGCAGTCTCAGTAATGTAGGCCAAATTGCCTGAGTCGCTGGAAATGATGCAGTCATTGTGGAGGAAATTGGAAATCAATTCTTGCCATCACTGAACATAACTCCCTTTTTTAGCAGAGCCAGGGCTCAATCGTATTTGTGTAAGCTCCGACAGCTCGGACAAAGATACCACTGTGTAGGAAAATGGAAGAAGACAGGAGCAAGATAGAGAAATAAGAAGGGAAACAGCTGGAGGGATCGCAAAGTAATGCTGCTGGTTTATACCAAATTCTTGAGTGCTTCATCATCCGAGATGCTTGTTAACATTTGACACATCATACATTAGTAGTTTAATGGGAACAATTAAATGAGTTCTGATGGTGAATTGCAATGCCGGTGGGGTTATACAAGCTGAACAATCTCTAAGCAACATTTGACCCTTGGATTTATAAATACAGGATCACTAAAGCGATAAGGATTCCTCTGTCGCTCTGCTATTCTGTCCTCGGGGTAAAGAGTGCTCGTTAAACAGAGTTTTCACCAGTAATTCTCAGTAATGAGTTTTCTTAACAGATTTGCAGAACGCTCTTAGCAAGACCAGGTTTGGTTTCCTGGAGCTCATCTCGAGATTGTTTACAACTCAGTTCGTTTCTTCAAGGAGACTTTAACTGTTCCAAGATGATAGTGAAGTTAAAGGCAATAACGGTGCGTTACGGAATTGTAAATAAGGGGGGGGGGGGGCTCTTTTATAGACACAGTTAGTGTTTATATGCTGCACGTAACTCATGTAGGTCACAGCATAAGGCATGACACAGTACAGTGCTTCTGCATGCTGAGCGCTTCATAACGACAATCCCAAGGGCGCCTGGGCTCAATAAGAAGCAATCAGCAACAGCGGCACGCCCTCCCCAGCTCTCCTCCATCTTCCCACAAGGCACTGCTCCGACTCAGCCCCCATCCATTATGCATCAAAACCTGCGCTACAGATCTCCTCAAATAGAACAGAGTGTCAGCCGTGATGAAGAACAATCGACTAAGGGGAGGGAATCAAAGCGCCAAAATTCCCAGGATGAAACATATTCCACTTTGCTCTCTGATGTCGTTTTTTGTTTTTCTTTGTTTGTGTTGTTATTTCAGTTGTATGTTCATGTCTCTCATGGGATGCTTGCCGAGGCGCAAGTCATCCGTCATCCTAATTGGTTGTGTTTAGAGAGCAACTGTTGTGTTTGATAGAGCGGGTTTTCCACTCCTTCTGGTCAAAACAAAGCTGCGGTTCTGCTATCAAAGATGGATAGCTATGTAAATAGAAGTAGCCACAGATGTGATTATCTCAGCCTTGTCTGTTCTTCTGAAAGTTTTCGCCTCACTGTGTTCAGCTGCTGTAGCCAAGCATCCTTCATCTCTCTATGCCTGGAGCACAGTCAGACTGAGGGTGGGTGGGAGCCAGCAGCCTCTGTGTCAGGTTAAAATAAGATTATATTAGTTAAGATGTTACAGGGTCTGTTAAGACACATACCCAGCTCCACAGTTCCAGTCCCTTCTTAATCAAGATGAATGGTGCCACTGACTGTAATGCTTTTTTGATTTAAAAAAATGGAACTTGAGGAGGTAAAACTAAACACAGGGAACAAGGTCTACCTCTGCAAAACTGGATTCAAAAAAGCCAACAAAAAAAGTAGACTGTGGTGGCCACCACAAGAAAAAGTTTAACGCCACACAAATGTAATTCTTGCACCAGTTCCCTTGAGCCTGCAAAGAAAAAAAACAAGGCTAAAAAAATCTCAATATAATTTGTTCATAGAAAAAAATGTTTCAGGGGAACAAATCTGTGGAAAATAGGCCTTCCTGCAGAGGAGGGTAACATTCAGCTGAAATTGTGGGAATGAAGAAAAGCAGCTCTTTCTAAGTCAGAATCAGGATTTACTGAAGATAGAAAAACAATCAAACATCCACAAATCAAGAAAAGTAGTTTGACTATTTGAATTAACTAAACGGATACGTTCTCAAAGGAAACAATGTGAAGTAAGTAGCGTTCCTGATCTGTCAGGTAGATTATACTTATCAGGGTTTACGATGAAGGACAGAGCCAGCCCCTGGTGATATATTAGACAGCAGGAAACTATAGGAGATCCATCTTTGTCACTCTACTACTTTACATGGTAACAGTGTTGCTCATAACGGCCCATTTTTCACTCCATCTAATCTCCTCACATCTTCCATTTCTTCCCACCCTCTCCCGTCAGATAGACATTTAATGGCACTGACCAGCCATCATTCATATTAATGTGTATTATCCAAGAAATCACATCACCTTTTACAACCTGACTCTGACTCTCACTTGGTCATTAAAACTTTACATTCACAAAGGTTTTTGGAAAGGTTTCGCAAAAAGTTTGCCAACTTCTTTCAGCTTACAGAACTAGTAATACTAACAGTGAGGACTAGGTGGGAGTGGGCCTCAACGAAAGCAAAGAACAATGACCTGTGAGTCTTAAACTCACACACATGTTCAGACATCTACTGAGCTCCCTGACGGGCGACACCATTCATTGACCCTGACCTAACGTACCTTTAAGCTGCCTTCAACCTCTATTCCTCACGCACGCAAAGAGTTTGATGGTTGGATCCGGCCTTATATCTACATTCTACCTGCCTCAGCTAAACTACAATAGCTGACTTAATAGACTGTGGATGCAATGGCCCACTCTTGCTCCATTCAGGGCTTCTTGATGAGTGCTTCTTGAGGTGCACCTAGCCCAGGCTCATATTTTAGGAGCTTCTGGTTTGCAAGCTGAGGGTCTTTTAAGGTGATTGACAAAAAAAAAAAGAAAAGAAAAACGGGATTGTGAGTAATGTAGAAACCATTCAAAGGCTTTGAATCACCTGCTATGTTGATTTCTGTTTTCAATAATGACAATTTATAGAAAAAACATGATAATGTATATAATTCAGACATCAAAAGTATCATTTACATATGAAATAGTTTTGGCCCCAAATGAAGAAGAATGAAATTATAAAACATCCCTTTGGTCTCCATGAAGGCAGAATGGTGTTGTAAATACATGCAGAGCGCTTTTTGTTTTTTCCAGTGCAGAAAAGTACATTTGACCCTCCTAAATATTTTGAGTCTGAAATTCTGTGATCCATTTTGGAGTATTAACCCTAAACTAATCTTTTGTTTCTCTTTTAAAGGTTGAAGAATTGCGTTAGTGAAACAATATACCTGTTTATTCCACCTTGTTCTTGGCATTATGTAGCACTAAACATTGAAACAGGAACCGGTTAGCAACGACTGGTGGGCATTAATAAAAAGTATATAAAGTTAATCAAAGAAACTTTATCCATCTAGTGCTCACAGGTATGTTTGTCTCATTCAGTGAGTCTAGTCTGGGAATGATAGCAGTCCTCATTAGAGCTTTGCACACATGCAAAGCAGAACATCTGGATCCTCACAGCAGCTCAGGCGGCTCAGTGTGGCAGGTGTGTATGAAAATGCACATATAAAACACAGACAGAGTTTTAACACACACACACACTCAGGATCAAGCCCTGCCTGTGAGACCCACCCACCATCGCGCACACACACTGTAGATGCTACCTTTCTAGGCTGTCCTCCATCTGCTTGGCCCTCGCCGTCGCTGCAGCCAACAGCCACATCAGCATATGTCAGTGTTTGGATTGGAGAGCTTAGCCGAGCTCGCCGGGTCAGCCTTTCATCTGGTCCTTTGATGGGCCTTGCTGTCTCTGCAGCTGTGGATGAGAAGGTGAATAGCACACACACACTTGTTCATGCATACACTTCAGATGAAAGCATTTTATTGCAACATGTCAGTAACCCCCATATTTAGTCTTTTGTCAGAACTAAATAAATAATACACAATTCCACCTCTTTCCATTATACTTGGTTCTCCAGTAACATACGGCACCTCATTCCACAAAAGTAACATGCAAGAATGTAACGGAGTAACTGATTTGCATCATATAGTGAAGCAACATCCAGAATATCCTCATGACTACTGGCCATATTGCCACGATCATTGGAACCAAATGATGAAGCCAAATGCTTCTGGTGACACTTTGATCCTTTCACTTCAGTTCAAAATGTCTCCACCACCAACACTTTGATCCTGGATAAGGCATCTTTGAAAAACTAATGGCCAGATTTTCATGAAATTTGATGTGGATATTCAAGGTCCTCTGAGGAGTTTGTTGAATTCTATTGATTTTAGTGAACCCCTGTGTGTATTTAGGCACACAACACGCCTTGCCTTTCAAGCAGAAGTTCTTCAAGCACATTTGCATGTCACAGGAACCCTTATTTGAGTAACACATCATTGCTACACAGCTCTGTAATAATATAATGTGTTCAGAGCTCTGCTGTCACAGCATTTCAAAGAGGTATGCAAAGTATGCAAATAGTTAAGTTCACATTTGTCATGTTACAGTGTGTTTCTCCACCCATACTGTTATTCCTCATCTGATCTCCTAGCCTTGAGGTAAATGGATATGTGAGGTACGTTGGCAAGTGTGGATGAAGGGAATCAGAGAAAGTCTGTGCCACAACATGTGTGTCAAAATAGCAATTACACGCTGGCCTGATTCATAACGATAAACGCAGAGCAGGGTTACAGAGACCGTGAACACTGTCTCATTGCACCAAGGTCCCTGAATTCAATTACACTAACACACGTACACACACACACACACACACACACACACACACACACACACACACACACACACACACACACACACACACACACACACACACACACACACACACACACACACACACACACACACACACACACACACACACAGGGTGCTGGCCGCTCAATCAGGTGTGGAAACCTTGCTATCGCTGATTGAACTGCACAGACACATATGGTGCTGTATGAGTGTGTACCTGTGTGGCACACTATCAGCATGTCTCCAAAGCTACTCAGCAACACTGAGCTGTCACTCAATATTCATCTGGACTGACAGCCAAGTCTCCTGCTGTGGGGACTCCACTTTCAGATCGTTCTCAGTCTCTCCCGCCTTCCAGGTCAAATGGGCTGCGGTTTAAATCCAGGCCGGCAGAAAGACTGACAGACATTATGAGCTTTTTCTTGATAATTCCACAATCCTGCAGAGCGTGCTTGAGGGAATAACCCATGATTGACACCACGTGTTAAAAGTGATCATGATATGGGAAACACTGGAGTGTCTGTTTTTGTTAATGTTAGTTTTTTTTTTCTGGATCAGCATCTTAAGGCGCTGCCAAGGAACGGGGAGTCCAGTTTGGGGAAAATCTTATTTTTTGCCAATGGGACGGCCTGACCTCCACAATAACCTGAGCTAAACCCAGTTGAGATGGTTTGGGATGAGTCGGACCGCAGTGTGAAGGAAAAGCAGCCAACAAGTGCTCAGCACCTCTGGGAGCTCCTTCAAGACTGTTGGAAAACCATCGAGGTGACGACCTCATGAAGCTGACTGAGAGAACGCCAAGAGTGTGAAACGCTGTCATCACAGCACAAGGACTAAAAACTCTGAAGAATCTAAGATATAAAACATATTTTGGCTTGTTTGACACTTTTTTCTTCACTACATAATTCCATATTTATTTATCTACAACGATGAAAAGAAAAAGCATTGAATGAGAAGGTGTGTCCAGACCTTTAACTGGTACAGTGCAGCGGGCAGTGACCCACAGTGGCTGGACAGTAAGTGGTTGTAAAGAGGGTCAGCGGCTCCAGTCTGAGGCGATGGTGCTCAACAGGATGTGACAGGATCGTCCAAATACATCTAGCGGTCAAAATTACATGAAACCTTTATGAGACTTGGTGGCAGCTACTGTATGGCTGATTAGGATAACACCACTATGTCATATGAAGACAAGACATTTAGAACTTTTCTTCTACTTTGTTTCACTGTAACATCCAAACAAGTTGAGATATCATTAGATAATCTATAATCTACCTGAGAATGTCAGACGAGACAGCAACAGCAGAGCAAACACAGGTATGATACTGGAGGGTAATGGTGGTTGTACTTGAGAGTGAGCGTGCCACAGTTTGAATATGAAACATGACAGACTGGCACTGGTCTTGCTATCTTGTCTGTCTAATTTATACTGTGTTGCATCCGGGTCACAGCTGCAAACTTACAGTAAAGGAACCAACCAAAGGTGATTCAGTTTAACACTCTGACGCTGCAGGAGCTCTTTGCTTGTCTCTTTGCTGCAGGTCAAAGACAAAGACCCAAACACAGAGGTGGTTTGAAGCAGTAAAGTCTACTTCTAATCCCTCTATAATCCTCCACTCATGGCCAACTGTGATCCACTGTCTTCCCTGGAGGAGACTGAGAATACGGTCCTACGAGGCCTATCAGCTCGGTGCCTTGATGAAAAGCACTATCTGATTTACTATAGCAGCTAATTGGAGCTCCACTGTGCTAATTAAATCAAGGGGCCACCTGGCGTGTCACGTGCAGTGTGTGTGTGTGTGTGTGTGTGTGTGTGTGTGTCCCAAACAGAGATGAAAACTTCCCACTTGTGTTTATGTAGACATTCCAGATGATATTACAGTTGATTTTTTATTCTCTCCATATGCACAAGCAGACCGTCCCTCTTCTCATTTAAAAGCAACCGATAACACAAGAGCCTTGGCTGTCTGGGTGTCCTGAGCTCTCCGCAATCAGCACCATTTGAAAATGTCAGGCTCCCTTGTTAGCAATTCAAACAGGCAAAGAGGCAATTACGCCATTTTCGTGTTTCCATCGAGGCCCCACTGCCTCCGACACAACTCTGACACCGTGCCCTCGTGTTTTAATACAGCCGACAGGGACATTACATTCCTCAGCTGCTATGAAAAACTAACCGAGCCACATTAATACCCCCCTCACCGGCCTCCATTCCCACCGCCCCCCTCTCCTATCTCTTTCAATCACCCTTATCTCTCTCTCTCCCCAGCCCTCACCTCCTCTTTCATTTCCGAGACAGTCTATCATTTGGGAAACACAGCGGCATGATTGTGGCTTCCGCTGGAGGGGCAGAGCCGAATGCTATCATCACTCCCAGGGCCATAATCAATAGTGTCAGTAATGACAATGGCGGGAGGAGAGCAGTGGATTGGTGAGGGGTCCTCAGAGATCATATTGGAGGGTTTTGTCTTTTCTCTGGCTCTCCCCACGGTCCTGTTAAATTATTCTGCAGGCGTTCCCACTGTCGGCCTCACTCAAGCAGGAGGGGCTGCAGGAGGGGAAACACTATTCTGTATTAAAGAGTTTGGAGATCACATCGCCTGTTGAAAGGCCTCCAAAGATGTACTCACTGGCAAAGGTGCTCGACTATATCAATTATCAGAATACGTGAATTTATACACATTCCTATAGTAGTTTCAGTCAGACTATACTTTAGTCAGAAAGGAAGAATCTGCAACATTTGATCTTGTTATTAACACCATCACTAATTGATGAAACCCTCTTTACTAATATTATGGGCATTTTGGTGCTGCTCAGTCAGAACAGAATGAGTTACCATTGCTCCTGTAATCACATAAAAATGAACCCACTGGTGTTAACACCATATTTTTTTCAAAGCTAGAATATTATGTTTCACTTGCAGGACACATCCTCAGAAACATTTTCATGGGGAAGAGATTTATTGCACACAGTGTGTCTCCCCAACATTTTGCTCTGCAGTGGAAGTAAATCACACGTGAGAAAAACACACCAGTGGGACAAAGTCACACTTTGAAAATCATTCCAGGTAGTAAATCAGACAAGTAAATCTAATGATCCACACTTGAGGTTGAACCCCAGTTTCACTGCTGGTGAACCGTGGCCACAGAAACAGCTGACCTCACAGCTGTGGCTGTTTGTGTGCTTTGTTGACCTCTGATGTCATCTTTTAAAGTTATAATCCAAATTCTTTGCATGAAACCAAACACGTATTTATAGTCTGCATTTTCTCAGCTATAGCCAGCCCAAGTATTTACACTCTATAATTATCTCTCAATAAAAGTAGTTTGAATTGTTCGTGGCAGGCTCCACAGATCCTGCACAGGATTCAGATTTCCTCCTCGTGCACAAAGGACGCAGAGGATATGATCCAGCATTACGGTTTAATCGTATTGTTTACTCTCCTACAGCGGGATCAGAGCTGTGTGAAGTAACCGCTAACCCAAACCAAACGCTCACATTAAAAACATTCAACTGGAGAAACACAAACGGGCTTTTATTGTGAAGCAGTCATAGAAAATACAAAGACTTTCTCCCTGAGGTTGTGTCTACAAAGACGTGGTCATTTTCTGCACTTTTGACAGCAGATGGCATCCATCGTGGCCAGATGAAAGAAGGCTGACGCGTTTATTAAAATAACATGAGGTTCTTTGGCAGCACTGTAAACAGATAGAACAGACCAAGTGTGGCTGTTCTCCTACAGCCCCTAATGCATGCTCAAATGTGATTTAAATCTATTGTACTCTGAATAAGCAAATTAAGTCTCCGGCATGTGTGGTGGAGCCCTCTGGGTTATGTATTCCAGCACTGTGACATGTCATTGTTCAGGCTAGCACTGTTCCAGCCATAGCAAACTGCTGCTCTCTTGCCCCCCCGGCAGCGTTGAGAGGTGTGGAAGAGCAATCTGTTCTCACAGGGGAAGCCACAAAGAAAATAGGGCATCGCTGTCAAGACGTGGAAAAAACCACAGAGGATCTGTGTAGGATTGGGCAAGCAGGCCCCCAAGCTGCCTGGCTGCACCAGCTCAACATTGCAGAGAGCATTTAAAAATGTGCTCCAACTACCTTGTAATGTTAACAGATGGCACATATTTGCTGTGCTTTTTTATTACATCTCAATTCAAATGTCCCCAGATGGAGTTTTCCAGCGCTGCGTGCGATTCAGTTCCTCCGAGTGCTCTTACAAAACGACATTATCACAGTCGCCTGGTAATGTGAGGAGTCAGCCGTCTCCACTTGTGACAGCAACATGCAGCCGCTGTACTGCTGTCGTGTCAAAGAGTGTCTGTGGTTTGTGATCCCTTCATTATGAGCTGTGAGAGACCATACAGAAGAAGGCACCTGAATATTCAGCTGTGGAGCAGAACAGCTTCACCTCACAACAGGAAGCGCCGCGTTTCTTTAAGCCAAGGAAAAAAGTGTTTAGCCATCCTGGCGGAGGACAGGGAGAGGAGCTGGTGGGAGGGGGCGAGGGGAGCAGAAAAGATACAATTTCACAGCTGAGCACGCCCGCTTGGCTCTCCGATGTGAGCAGGGAAGGATTTCACACCTGAGGTAATAAGAGAGCGGAGGTAGAAGATGGGATCAAATTTCCACACTGCTATCCGTCTGTTTCTCTTCATCAGGGAAGATGCTGTTGCCCTTTACAAGGTCTTAAACTATTACGCGCTTTAAAAAAGCAACACGGTGTCTACAAGTGTGTTTGTGTTACTCTTTGTGTTTGGGTTCTAGAGATTTCTGTGATGACGGACATTCCTCTACAGACTCTCAAAATGTTGAACATCATCATCTGATGACACGATGTGATGACTATTTACTTTCCTTTCCTTCGGCCTGTCTCGTCTTCCCACACTTTAGAGAACTGATCATTGGGGTTGGTACTGAAAACACATCTTGTGGCTACGTTGGATGTTCTGCTGAGGCTTTTGTCAGTTGTGGAAAGTAGATATTCATATTAAAAAACAGGTTTCTCCTAGTTAGACTGATGAATGTCAAAGCCAGGTGAAATGTTAATCATGTTTGTTGAGTGTATTCACACGCTAACGTTAGTCAATCGAGAGGCTGATAGGAATGTTCCAAAAGGTATTTGATGGTGAATCATTGGATTGGACAAATTTGACATGATGATGTATTCAGTGTGTTCGATGAAAAGCTCAAGGATCACTAATGTGATTAAAATTCCCCTTGAGGGGAACATGAGTGTCTGCATCAAAATCCATGGCATTCAATTCAGTATTTGAGATATTTCATTCAAAACCATAAATGTCAACCTCGTGGTGGCTCCAGACCAGAAGTCAGGGGATCACCAGTCATCAGGATCCACCTCTGGGAGCCATAAAGAACCATGGAGATGACCACTCAAGTGAGAGGCCCCTGCTGTTTGATCCTAAAGGAATGACACCTAAACCAGGTGAGGACACTGGGACACTATCTGTGTTTGCATCTGGCAATAATATCTCTGAGAATATGAAAGCAAAGTACTAAAGGCCCTCATCATACCTTGCATCCATATGCATCCTGGGTGATCCGGTCACAAGTGTACAGTCCGAAGTCCATCAGTTCACAGCTGCCATGAGAATGTGTCTCCACATGCGTCTCCTGTGAAGCTTGAGATCAGATCTCTGCCTGCACGATGCATCACAGCATCAAGTTCCTCTACACATTATTATTTATATCCATCCGTCCATCGTCTGTACCGTTTATCCTTAAGGGTTGCGGGGGTTACCCAGCTGACATTGGGGAAGAGGCTGGGACACCCTGGACTGGTCGTCAGCCATCACAGGGCCGACACATGGAGACAGACAACCACTCATGCTCACACTAACAGGCAACTTAAAGTCACTAATTAGCCAAACCTGCCATGTCTCTGAGCTGAGGGAGGAAGCCAGAGAGCACTGTGCAGCCCCACAACCCAAATCACATCTAGATTGTTTCTACTACTCTTCTACTGTGGGGCGCAGAGCAAAGCTTTGTTGAGTGAGCATATGGAGAACAGAGATGTGTGCTGGGAAAAGAGACACTGAGGATTTAAAATTCACTTGTCATTCGTGCTGATTAATCAGGCTCAGCTCGTGGACATGCTGCTCCCCCACAAACATCTCTTTCTGCCCAGTCGAGGGCAGATTCTACAGATTATTCTCATAACATCTCAGTGACAGTAAATTAAATCACCTTAATGCTTCATGTGACCCGGGACACACACGCTGATAGAAGAGTGTGATCATACGTGGCCTGTCATCTGCCCACTAGTGACCAGATGACAGGCCAGGCCTTTTTCTTTTAACATCTTTACAGCGCTGCAGCCAATCAAGGAGGGTTCTAACCTTGGACGTATGGTGAGCAGCAGATGCAGTTTACTTAGTTTAGTAATAGGACCTGCTAAAGCGACACACACACACACACTCACACACACTTGAACATCCATTGTCACCAGCGATAATGGGCTTATGACCATCATCATATTCTACTTTCTCACCGTTTGACCCTGCTCCCTTCCATCATTACGCACAAGCTGTTTCAGCTCATTAGGTGTCAGTCAGTCAGGAGGCTAAACACAGTCCTCAGCTGAGGAATCAATCTGCCATCTCTACGGGCCCACCGGCAACACACACACACACACACACACACACCTTATAGCTGCAGCGGAGGATAATCAAAACCCATAATTGCTTTTTAAATCAGAACATTAATGACAAGATCTCTCGATTGTAATGCATTGTAATCATGCCATTAATATGGATATGACTGCAGCATTGGGAGCCATCTGTTTGGCTGAGGCAGCGCTGGCTGTTTTCCAACAGACATACTCATTTCAAGGACTGTATTTTGGCCAGCGACCACAGACAACATAATCAATGTGAATGCCACCACCAGCACTGGGAAACGAGGGACCCAAATTGATCCATCAATCACCTATTCAGACAATGTTTATTCAGCTTTGCCTCACTTCGCAGTTATTCACACTCGCAGATGCTCCAATAAAAAAAGATGGCAGGGACTGGAGTGCAATAGCACAGAACAAAACCAGGCTCTCTTTACACAGGGCTTTAGTGTTCGCTTTTGGTGAGGTAGGTGATTGCCTTGGGTTACCTCTGGGTGGAATCAATTATACAAGCTTTTTAAAAGGCCCTCTTTGGTCTTCACAGGAATGCGCGAAGCGAGCGAGCTCCCGAGGTATCTAGCATTATTCCTTTTTATGTTCTTACATCAAACTCTCGCTTTCTTCTCAAACTTTTCCGTACTTACTGCTCCAGTGGAAATGTGGGGCATTTGAGATGTTATTGCCAAACTTCAATTGCCCCAGTCCCTCCCTTTCCTTCCCCTTATGACTAATGTATTTCCAGTACAAAAGCATATGTTGCCTTTAAAGAAGCTCTGCGGTGCTGTCACCGTGTTTGTGGTCGCTGAGGAGCGGTGGGGGTGGGGGGGACAAAAACACAAAAATACTCCTTATTTTGCCTCGAGGTATTTCTGACAGCTTCACTTGGTGTTTTAGCTTTAGAGGAATGAGAGAGGCTAGCGCTTGTTTTGTTGTGACACGGGTCTCTCTGTGAAAGCCTGGGGAACGGGCATACGGGTTATTAGGGGTATCCCAAGGGGAGGAGGAAAAACTGGAGTCACATTTGTCTCAGGCTTCACTAGTCAGGATGTTGGAGAGAACAACAAAAAAAGCTCCAGAATTTAATCAAAATGTGAAAAACTCTCAAAGATATCAGCATGTCAGCATGGAGGTTTTACCAGATATCGCTGCTTCACTGACTCGTTTCTTTAACTGAATGGGAGCTGTGCTTTGTTAATTCCAGTGATATAAATAGAGTTTAGAGAGAAAGACTCTAGGATGTCGAAGTGACTGCTCCCTTGATGATGATGATGATGATGATGAAGACAGACTTTATGTGAGGGCGACTACAGACAGCTTTTCCTGCTTCAGTCCTGTTAGTTGTATTCATTAATGTAGAAAAGCGCACATGGTGATAAAAGCAGAAGCAATAGGGCCCTTCAACGTATTGCACACAGCACTTACAGTTTATGCGTTTCCAGCACCCAATTTACAATAGTTTCCTGGAGTTACAAACTCTTGAAAGAGAACATTTTTGTTACATCTTCCTTTTGCAGCTTGAAGCACAAGAGTATGCAAACCACATGCTACTGTCTGTCTGTTACATCTCCTGCCAGGCACTTTAAATTTGTGCCTTTTTTACCTGCTGAAACGTGGGAGCTCTGGGTCTTTTTTAGTCTGTGGTTAATTGGCAAGCCTGCCTACACTCCCTCAGAGCAAAAGACAGTCTGCAGGGAGGAGGGCAACCAATGCTACGCATCTCATCTCTCTGCAGATTTCTTCATCTCTTATAATTAATTGCATCTTTAAAAGAACAAAATGTAAATATGCTGCTGACACGCTGCCAATTAATTTTAAATCGCCTTCTTCCTGACGCTTTCTGCTCATCCGAGGGGGAAATCAAAAGTTTTAGAGGGTGTTATGAAAGCTTTAACACTGTCCCTTTGTTCCTAGCAACAAATTGTGAAATATGCATTCAGGCCTGAGAAAGTGTTCCTGCTCTGTGTAATCAATTCCCTCAACTTCTAGCAGCCGAAGAAGACAGGGTGGAGGGGAGATCTGAGAGAAACCACCATCTCACTTGTCTCTCCTTGTTCTTTGATCAGGCAAAACAAGCTTTTTTTCCACATTGAAGAAATGTAGATAGAGAGAGAACTACCTTATCCACGCAGGACAAATATTCCCTCACTTGGTTTTGTAGTCAATAATTAGAAGGCCAATAGTCATTGACCTCCAGGCTGTGATCACTGTAAAACTAGCAACCATTCCAACCAAGCCACTCACTGTATGGTAATGTTTTTAACGCCCTAAAGAATAAACAATAAGGAGAAGATGCTTTTACCATGAACTATATTTTGTACCCTGCTTACATCACACTACTGTTACGCACAGCAGAAACCTGTCCTACAGCGTCAGCATATGTTTAACCAACATAACCATACAGACACCAACATTTTGGATTCTTTGGATCTGGATCTGGTCTCTTGAGATGGAAATCTCTTTTGAGAGTCCAGGTCAAAATATCAGCACAATTATTTTACATCAACCAGAAGACACAGAAAACCCACTGAAGGAAGATGAGTAAAGGTTGTAGAACCAAGACTTACGCCCTTATTGTTGTGATGTATGGCATTTTCCTGACCTTTACATTGGCTTTGCCCAGTAGTGTGGGATTTGGGTGCTCAGTGCCTATTGTCGCTCAGCTGCCACTTTGTGATTTTACCAGCAACAGCCAAATATTTATTTATAGCAAATGCACAGAAATAAGGCAATACTGCTAAAAATGTAAATGAATACTCTGCAGCCAGTAGACGTGTGCCAGAGGAATGTATGTTGTATGAAATAAAGCGAATGCTGCTGGAACATTCATAATCCCTGTGTGGAGAACACAGATGAGATATCTGGTGCTTCTGTCCCAGTAGTGTAAAAATACTGCACTGTGTGAGGGACCGTCTTTTCAAATTCAAACAGAACGTTTGAAAAGTCAAATGCCCAAAGAGCACTAGAGAGACAAACACGACTCTTGTGGTTGGCTTAGCAGCAGCCGCAGCAGTGTGTGGGTGTTTCACTGTATTATACCTGAAGTGCCTTTCTCTCAGAGAGCTGCTGAGGCCAACAGGGAGCAAATGCTCTGCTAACCTCAATGACTCTTGTGACAAGCTGAAGTGGCATTTTCTGCTGCCTCTTAAGGGCTCGTCTTTTATTACTAGCAAGTAAACAGAACCAAATACACTTGTGATGTGCAGTGGAAAAGCTGGAGGTAGTGTATACTTGGATAACTACATTAAGAGGAGCATTTAAGTGCTTCCCCCTCTCGCAGCGGCATTGTTGTGAAAGTGTTTTCAATAAGGTCGGTGTTTACGCATCCTTGGTTAAGGTACAAGGCCTGGGAAAGAAAAAGACTACTCCCAAATAAGTCCTCAGACCCTGTACAACACGCTGCACTGGATCCCAGTCACGTGTCTGGACAGAATTCATAACAAGAAATGAAGGTCTGGTTACCTATTTGGTCATCGAATAACACATGTATGCTTTCCACCAGAAGAACAACAACAACAACATTATCATCATTTAGAATAAATATCAAGTCAACAACAGACACACTTTCTATCACTGCAGTAAATTACTGGATTATCAGTTCAAAGTCTTTGTCTTTTACGCCTCCTCCAAAGAGATGAATCAACGACAGCTTGAATCAAACTACACGAAGCTGTAAACAGCTGCAAAAAGAGCCGTCGCCAGTGTGCTGGCATGATTTTTCACAAGTAGGAGCTGAAAAGCCCTCTTGTAAGCTGTGATCGTCTTAAGTTCACAAATATTCAGAGTCCTCTTGACCTCACACTGATTGGTGTGTCAAGTGTGCCTTGAGACGTGAGGTGGTGATTCTCTAAATAGAGCATGGCCATGAAGTATCCATAGAGGGATCTGCTGCCTGCATTGTATGGATGAATGGGGCAGTTATGTTGTTCTGTCTCACACTCACAATCTAATCAGGCCGGTCTGTTAGATACATCGGAACACCATCAACTTGTTAATGGACTTTGCAGCGTGAGAGCTTGTGTCTAATTACAAAATGAATGTCATCATGTTGTCTTTCCAAGCATGCAAATGATCACCCAACAAGCTCAACGTGCTCTGTTTTACTGGAGAAAACCTGCAGAGATCATCGGTGTCATCTGGAGTTTTCCTTTGTCCCATCTTCATACTGAACTGAGAGTAAATACATCTTTCGCTTTCGTCTGTCTCCCCCTCAGCACCACTTTCTTTCTGCAGTATACAAGGGTGTGCTAGGTGTTAGAAGTGCAGTGGCAATGCCAGTGAAAACAAAACTGCTCTGTGATTTCACCCTCACTTGCTTCAGGCATCTCTCACAGCATTGGGAAACTGCAGCAGCACAACAAACTGCAGCAGAGTGCTTCACACATGCCTCCACAACAGAGAGAGAAACGGCGAACTTGAACGTCTTCACATAAAAGATCGCAAAACATATTGTGTAACGTCGACCAATTTCTATTCAATATAATATCAGCACTTTACAATCTCAATAAAATGTACATCTTCCCCTGTCATTATTTATTTTATCCCCTGGCAATTCATTCTGTTACACAGTAGTGAATCACCATTTACAGAGGCAGGGCAATACCTACAATATGAATGCAAGAAATTATTTTCACTCACATTTTATTGTTCATAAACACGGTAAATCATGGGGCAACTTCTCTAACAGTGGTATATTCATATTTCAGTGAGTTAAGACTCTTGAAGGTTTATTTAATTAATGGGTTTAGTGTGGCAGGTAGGATCTGCTGTTTTAGTGTGGCAAGACTGCCCTCTGGTGAAGTACCAGGATATGTCTAGATATGATGGCACAGATGCTTCAATATGAATTTATGTGAGGTAATAAGTGCACTAAGTGAGTGGTGTAAAACTGCCTGCTAACCGTCTGGTTCGTTATTGCAAGTAGTGAATGACTACCCACTGAAGAGACTGAACATGTCAATAACAGTTTTCAAGAGGACCAAAGAGAGGTTACGATGTGTGCTGTAGTCCACGGGTTAGACAAAACGGCATTAAACTGGCTAGAATTCTTTCTTAAAGCCAAAATATGCAATGAAGAGTTACATAAGATGATTTGCTACAACAGGCCCAGGCCCATCTTCACACTGAACACAGACAGGTTTAACATCTGAGAAAGCAATGACACCAGACCAGTAAGATGCTTTTACAATGTGTGCCACAGAAACAAGACTGATACCAACCCTAACCCATGAACCTTTATGTGTTTAAACGTAATGATTGAGAGAACAAACCTCCCTCTGGGACAATAAACTCCATCCACTCATACAACTATCCTGAATATGAGCACGATCCAAACCAAAGACCTAAAGAATCCCTGAGACAACCCACTACATTTAAATTAAGCTGCATCAGGAGATCATCTGCCGAGTACTTTACACCAAAATAAGGAGCAGTGGAGCAGACTGTAAATTGATATTTGCCAATGTAGCTTGTTTCCATTCACATTCTACCGATCTTCCAGCATGTGGTAAAGGCTGCCCTCTGCAGACAGACGGTCATCAATGACTAACTTCGCTTTCTGGAAGCACTTCTAATGATCTGACACACCAGTGGTCCAGTTCCCCTCAGTCTCATGGTCCACCTCCATGAAAAGAACTAATGCCATGAGAAAAGCAGACCATGTCACACACATCAGCAGAAATCTCACAGATCACCACTCAAGGACACACAAGTGCAAAACAATATTGCATTTTACTAAAGCCCATCAACTTTAAGCCTTTTATCCAGAGACCACAGGACCTCTCCCCATTACAAACACATTAACACACACCTCAGTCCACCACTGAATGGGTCTGTTTCCACAGCAGACATTTTGAGTTGACATAAGAGAAGAACGATGGCTCTGCTGTATTTAATAGAGCTGTTTGACAGCAGACATTCTGACGTGTCAGGGCAGGAAAAGCACAGGTGATCAATAACATTTACGATGGCTGTATTCCATTTGGCTGAGCCAGTCCCAGGTCTTTGGTATGGTAGAGGACACTTAAGGTAACACAGCCATGTTTAATGTTAGCAGCTATCACCGGCACATTTCCTGTGATGACAGTTTAAATGTCTGTTGGTTTAGATAATGGTCAAGGCCAATGATAGGTCTTCATTATTCCTGCACACGCCCCAGATAGAGAGTTCTCCTGTCTCTGGAACGTTACTGAAGCCATTGTGGACTTAACAGGGTCACAACCTCTGAGGCTCAAGACACTTAATGAGCATTATAATTCCTGAATGGGAGTAAAAGAGGTTCATCTTTTAGTTACTCTAACTTGTGGTGGTTTTGCCTTCTCACCATCTCTTCTCCTTGTCCGTACAGCAGGTATTTCTACAGGGACACGTTGGCTTCGGCGTAGGTCCGGAGACATTTTCACTGGTTTTGTCATTCAGGAGTACAGTCTCCCAGACTGAAGGCTACACCAGCTGTTACCAATGTATTGACCTCAGTCCCGTCTTCCTCTGGGTCCTCACTGTCGAAAAATGCAACATTAGCCACCTCTCTCAAATATGACAAATCTGCAAAAAACACGTGGAGAGGCAAGCAGGAGAAAACCCCGAGCAGTTAAACTAAACTGAACCTCGACGCAGCCAACAACCTGCAGGATGTTACAAATGGACAAAAGAAACACAACCAAAGTGTTTACCATTTGTCCAAATAAATCTCATCAGTGAAAGGGTTTCTTTGTTTTATTACAAACAAATACGGTACAAAAGCTCTACATATTATTTCAAGGCAACCTTTTCCATTTTCAGTAGCTGAGAAAAGGTCACAACGCTTATAGCTTAGAAAAATATGCCTACAGTGGTCTGTAGAGGTCAAGGAAACGAACCACTTAATGTTCAGTATTTTACTTTCTATAAACTCTGACAGAGCACATAAACTCACAGGTTCTAATTCAAATGCTAGTAATGATTTATTTACATGGTGTCAAAAAGGAGCCCAATGGTCGGGAACAGCCGAGTAGACTAAAAGAGATACACAGTCATTCATGTGCACAGAATGAGAGAAACCCTTGATGAAGGTGGAATCACCGAAGCCCTCGGAGGAGCGTGAAAGTCTTTGAATTGTTAGTTTTAGTCCAGTCCCTCCCTCCTGTCCAGTGTGTGTGTGTGTGTGTGTGTCTGGTCTACAGTCCATGGAGGGTGGAGCTGATGATGTCCATGAAGGTGGCCTCTACACAGTAGCAGAGCTGGACATCAGGGTCTGCTCCACCCAGTTCCTCTGCTGTCCTCTGGGGTAAAGTCAGCTTGGAGGAGCCTCTTCCAGGAGCCACAGCCCCCTGAGGCTTCTCCTTCAGATACTGCAGGCCTGAGGCAGGAGAACAGCAGACTTCTTATTTGTGTTACTGCTTCAGCATTGACAGATCTTTCCATTTTCTCTCTGTCTGTCTTCTTTACACTGACATCGTTCCGAACATAAACTACAGATTTGTTTCTAGTTTATGGTGTGTACATATTTCTAGAAAATGTCTTCACCAGAAACCATGCCCTGTATTAAAAAAACAGGTCCATGCACAATATAACATTTAGCTTTTTCTGCTTATGTGATGTTACAAAATGTACACAAATATCAATATTTAAGGCTGATCAGGGCTTGTTTTTTTAAATTGGATGTGGCAGACTCAGGACCAAGTAGGACAAAAATTACAAAACATGTCCAATGTCTGCGGTGGCTCCAGCTGGAAAACAGCTGGCTGGAGTAGGAATCCAGTGATAGACTTTTCCTTAAAGATTAGAGGAACTCTTTTTTAGACAGTTTTATTCAACTGTCAAAAATATTGACGTAAATTGGGGTAATTTTATTAAATGTAGTACGGGCCTTCTTCAGGTAAATTCTGCAGCTACTCTATTTAGTAAAATCAAAATATTGGGGAGACTCATTATTAAAGGACTTAAAATATAATAATAATAATAAAAGAAATCAGGACATTTCTATCTGGAGACAATTGTGTTTAATTCAGTGAACCAGGTCTAACTCCAACTCTAAGGAATTGCAACAAATCCTATATTGTACATTTAACAATCCATTTAACAAACTGTTTAATGTACCTGAGTGAGTGAGTGAGTGAGTGAGTATACTTACGAGCGATGAGAGGATCGATGTCCCTGGCTTTGGTGGCAACGTCGGAGGCACAAACCTGGCCTACCTGTACAAGTAGAGCTGCCACATCATCATAGAGTGGAGGGAAGGCCTGGCAGAAGGCCACCAGGCATGGCAGGATGGGCATGAAGAAGGAGAAACGCTTGGCACGAGTCAGCACTAAAAATCAAACACACATACACACACACACACACACTTACAGTCCACACAAGAGCTGCATAAACAATGATGGAGTGGCTAATAAGCTGGTACACACTGTATACTAATGTAATGCAGAGAAAAGTCTGCACTAACAGCCAGAAGCCAGATGGTGGCAGTCAAACATGGGGATACAAATATCAAAACATACTGTATGACAGTAGCTGATATACTGTTGACAGGCTGTGTTGTGGTTACACACAGTGACAGCTAGGAGCAAATTCAATAATGGAGACACAAAAGTAGATAAATAAAAAGTAGGGTGAGTAAAGAAACAGACACAAAGACAATAAAAACAGCTCACTGACCTGTGAGGAGGGTGCCCATAACGCTAATGGCCAACCTGGCCACACTGAGGGACTTGGGCAGGGCATACTGGGTACACAAGTATGACAGCAACTGGATTGCAAAGATCTGTGGGGACACACACATTCACAAGTGCTTTAAAAAAACAAACATGATAGTGTAAGAGAGGCTCTGGCACAAGCCCAGGGCAAGCCTAGAATCTAAAGCCAGGAAAAAGAGAGGAGAGGAAAGGGGAGGGGGGCTCACCTGCTTTTCAAGCTGGGGCTGGGCCAGCAGCTCTGGGATGAAGTCCAGACAGATATGGATGGAGGGGATGCCTGCCACCGTTAGAGGCAGCAGAGCTTGAGGGTAACCCTGAAAAAGGGAGAGAATGGGAAATCTAAATCTTACCATAAAATCCAAGAAAGATAAAGGAGGAATAAGGATAGTGATCTAAACATACAAGTACTTTAATATGCTGCTGTGTGCATTCGCGTGTGTGTTGAAGCGAATGCACACAGCAGCTTCTGCTTGGCAGGGTAGACTGGGTGGATTAGTGTGACAGAGGAAGGACTGGTTTGATGAAGTCCACCATATGGCCGTCTGCTACGTCTGGGAGTGCTGCAGTCACTTACCACTAAAGCCGTGGCAGAATGTGGTGACTAATGGGGTCAAAATGACTTGGCTCTGCTTGAAAAACTGACTTAAAAAGGTATTTTCAGCGATATGGCAATATCCACTCAACTACTCACACAAAGGATGTTTGCATGATAACATTACTTTCCAATGGCAAAATTTGACAGGGAGGAAGAAAATCCTGTTAGGAACACATGTCCCTGTTGGTTTGGGATTCAGCCCTGTTAAAAAGGTTTATGACTGTACTCGTGCCAGCCTTTCCACTGCCACAGTAAAAAAAATGTTTAAAAATATATATATTTCTCAAGTGTAGAGTCCATTTCTCCCTTTTCCTATTGTGTTACCTGAAAGTGGACCAACTTGGCAATGTTGGGGTCGGCAATGAACATCTGATGCAGCAGACAACAGATGAGACACTGCACTTCCCTCAAGTCACTGAGCAGGCCTCCCTCTGGCTCAGCATCCTCCACGCTCCTCCTGGCCTGTGGCCCCAGTCCTCCCTGCTCACATTTCCCTGGCAAGGGGCCCCTAATGCTCCTCAGCAGGCTCTCTGTGTTGGCCCCCAGCTGCTGCTCTTCAGAGGTTGGCAGACACACCTCCAGGAGAATCTGGACTGCTGCGCTGTCCTGCGGTTAAACAGAAACAGGTGGTTAACATGGCGAGGTGTGAAAGGTCATCTCTTAGGTATTTTTAATGAAATGTCACGCCATTTTTTTTTTTATTCATTCTTAACAAACCCCCATGGCATGAAAATAAAAATAAGTCTTCTCTAAAAAAGTGAGTATGTAACAGAAACAACGTGTGTTGGTGGCTGGTTAAAATACCTGTGCAGCTAGAAGGGCGTTCTTCAGCTCCTCCCTGGTCACCTCGGGCGTGTCTGGTTGTCCAGGCACGCTCTGGTTTGAGACGGTCTGGCTCTGCCGATCAAAGTCAGCCGTCTCCTTCAGGTGGCAGTGTAGGTAGGCTTTTGATGCCAGCAGGTAGCCGTTCAGCATATGAAGAACAATGTCCATCAAAGGAGGACACCTGGCAAAACATAAAGGAATAAATAAATAAAGTAAACCTGTAACTCTGCTTTGTGTGTGTGAAGTGCAAAGTCTTGGTTCTGGATATATATACATCAACAGGAGCAGATTGGTACGGTGCACAGAGGGAATGAGAGTTTGGTCTTTTTAGGGGAAACATTTTTCACTCTCCTAAACACACCAATGAATTTGTTCATATAAATATAAAAGTAGCCAATAAATATATTTGACATGAACATGCTTTGTGTGGGTAGATTAAAAAACGGTTATATTATTAGTGCTATGAAGTTTGATCATTTTCTCAAGCTGATACACATCGTAACCATCCTGTGAACAGGTCTGTGTGCGCAGACACCCAGTGTAGCATGAACAGAAGTGTAGCCGTGTGCTGTGTGTGTCCATGTACGGCCCTGTAGTTACCTGTACACCCTTTGATCACAGCGCAGCACAATGAGAGGGTCCACCATCAGGTCGTTCTGAGTGTGCTTCTGCTGTCTGAGAAGCTTAGCAGAAGGTTGGAGGGCGTTGACCGTCATCACCCACAACCTGCAACACAGGTACATCAGTTTTAACTTTCATTCACATTACACTGAGCATTATGGAGTGGAGGAAAAACACTACAGGACTTGGAAGATTAAATCATTTTCGCTCAGTTTTCGAAGCTTCATAACTCAAAGAATTTAATTTTAAATTGAGACGTCAAACATTTGAAAAGACTGATTGTCAATGAAATGACGTGGCACTTTTCAGTAAGACTGCAATTGCATGACAAAAATATCATACTTATCCTGATAAACTACTAATAATAAACTCATCAATCAATCATCGACTGCCCACATTTATCCTAAAAGATTACTCGTTCTATTTGGGAAGAAAAATAACCAAATGCTACTAAATTATGAGACACGCTTCAGTAGGAGTTTAATGACTTCAGTTACTCACAAATTAGCCTGTGGCAACATTTCACCCTCAATCTCTCTTTGTGAGACCAATGCTAAATTATAAACAGCAGGGTACTGTTGGAGCTCCAAGCCTTCCTGCAGCTTGCACACCGGCATCAATCAGTGGATCTGTGTAGAATTTGGCACTGCTGCCCTCCTCCTAGATTCACCAGAGCCTCTCGTCTATCCCTCTGCAACACTCAATACTGGAGGAAGTGAGGAAGAGAGGAGGGAGGGGGCAACAATCCCCTACATCTCCCTCATGGAGAGCCTCCCTCAGTTTTCCTGCCCTGAGCTCTTCTTGTTACAGGCCCCTTTTGGATCAATAGGATGTCTGCTCAGAGCTTTGGTAACCGTGCTCCTGTGGGCCCTGGGGCAGCGTGAGGGTCACCCTCGTCTCCCCAGAGAGTCCATGCAGGCTGACAGAGTAGCCTGGCTCAATACCTCCGATCTGTTCACACAATAATCATTGAGTAAGCAGCCTGGGGTTAAGAGCAGCAACTCTTGTTCCACAGGTCTTCCTTTGATCCATTTACTCAGTCTCTCAGCAACTTCACACAGCCTTGAGAGAGACAGTAGCAAGTCAAGCACTACTGTTAACCTTTTACTGAAGAGAGACAAATTTAACCAGCAGCCAAAAAGGAAAGATCACTTTAATTTTACTTTTTCTCTCATTAAGTTGGGCAAAAGATGCCAAACTCTAATTAGTAAAGACAAAATATTGATTTGGACTCTTGATTGATTTTGAGCCCAAATACCCAAGTGCTGTCATTAATTCACGCTCTCCGGCAGAAAACATACCGTATCCACTAGACCTATCAATCATCAGGGTCTTCTATGAGATTTAATCTTGCACAATGTAAACAAATTAAACATTCCAGTTACCATGATGTATTATTCCCATGTGACAGTCAGTCGTGTTCTCAGCTGAGGCTCTCACAGCAACATTTTCTATCCTTCCAACTTCTAATCACATGTACCTGCGGGGCATTACAGTGTTGAGGCCCATCCAGAGTTTGTTGAAGGTCTGCAGTATTCGGCGAGGCACAGCGGGCTCCAGCAGCAGAGCCATGCTGGTTGTGAGGGCATCTGCGTAAGGGATCAGGTCTCCCGGTGAAAGCAGTGTTAAATGCTCCAGGATCCGCATCAGCCTGGGACTGCTGGATGGTAACTTCTGGAAGGCTGGAGGGGTGCAGTAGGGGGTGAATTAATCTTCAATGTGTAGAGCTGTCATGTTCCCTTGACATTTTATCTTAACATCAGATATATCTTGTGTAAGACAGTAGTGTCAGAACTACACATTGAAAAGAGTATGTCACCCAACTGAAAGGTGAGGTTCCACACTAATGCTGCAGTCTGATTCAGTTCACACTCTGGGAGGCAGTGGAGCTATTTTTCCTACTCTTACTATTCTTTCCTATTCACAATTAATCCTTTGGTCGTCTTTCTTGGCACCATTATCCTGAGGAAGGTTACAACCTGGATGTGTTTTAACACAGTTGTGCATGGTTGAATAAATACATAAACAATCACTTTCACACACCATAACGCAGGTTAATGCACAGAGAATATATACCTTTTTCAAATTATCTGTTACACTTCTGCATTTTGTCAAGGACTTCTATCAAAGAAAAGCCAATTACAGCATAATCCTCTAAACCCTGAAGGATTACTCACTGATAAAAGATTCCAGTTGGATAATGGCTTTCACCTGTAAATGTATTATACAATACTAGAATCCCTTTCCTGTCCCACTCAAGACCGGTTGCACTACTCTCCCCCCTGCACACCTTTGGTTACAGGTTAGTATCACTGGTGCTGGCTGATTTCCAAATAAGATCTTTCTGAATTAACTTTGGCTCAATTGAATCTGGCTTTTTCCTTTTATACTATTCACTCTATAAATTGTTACCTTTTTCATAGGTCAAACTGAATTATGCAAAATATCATAATGTTTTTCCAATAATGCTTTGATTACCCCAAAAATATCACAAAAACAAGACCTATACTAAATTCTAGGGAAGCATAAGCTGTTGTACATACTTCTATCTCCTTGCGCCTTTACTATTGCAACAGCCATTTCACTTGTCTTAGCCTTTCCACAGTCCAGGCTGAGAACTGAAAGGGACAGAGCCTTTGCTACCAGGAACCTGAGGCTGACCTGAGGAACGACCTGGCCGAGGACATAAGCCTGGCTGAGTCCAAGTCTTCGTTCAAAAGCCTTCCTTTTGTGTATTTTTTATGGCTTTATGGTTTTAAACGTTATTGATTTTACTGTCAGGCACTTTGTAACTGTATTTTGTAACTTTGCTATAAAAGACATTTACATTACATTAATTAAGTTTACTGTAATTGTATCTAATCAACTAAAAGAGTGTTATGTATTGCACAGATCGCTAAAAGGCCATTGACATAACCTTCTGCCTCAACTCTATTTCTTTCGGCCCTTATTCCCATCATCCTCACCCTGGTGGAGCTGGCTCTGCGTATATCTGCAGGTGTTGCTGGGTAGCATCATCTTCCTCAGCAGGGGCAGGGTACCAGTCACCTCCTCCTCACACACCCAGTCCTCCACTAGACATAGGTGGGGGTAGTTGGTGGCCAGCAGCCTCAACAGGGCAGAGTGCAAACCTGGGAAAGGGGAAAGAGAAAGGACGGTTAATTTTAAGTTTATTACCTACAAGAACATTGTGTTTTTAAGCTTTTTATGCTGGTGGAGTGATTTTACTTCAAAGTGAGATGTTATTTGATATCGCAGTTACAATCTTGATATGTAACTTGTGTGTGCTCCCAAGTAAGCAATACCACATTAGTCAAATAAAATGTGGAGGTAAAGATGTAAACAAATGTTAAGCTCATGTCTCACCCCCTAGCTCCTGCTGCAGTCCCTGGGCCTGTGTAACCAAGTACTTAATGGGGATTTGGTCCATCAAAGCTGCCGAGTAGGACTTTGGCTTCCTCTGCATCAGGGCTTTAAAAAAAAAACAAAAACAAAGAGAGAGAGACAAAAAAGGGTGAGGGAAGCAAAGAAATGATAAAACAGGAAATGGAGGAGGTGAGAACATAAAGCAAGAAAAGGACAAGACAGAGCATAAGTGTTTTGTTTGGCAGTGTAAGGACGCCAGAGCCGCTGTGCCGATGCGTTAGAGGAGCGGAGGTGATTTTTCATTGACGTGGGTTCATTACCACTGCTGATGGGCTTCATTACTCCTTCCCTGAAGGCTGCGGGAGCACTTGGGTAAACACAGCAATTAAAGAGATGGGCATAAACTCTCACATAAATCTGGCCTAATGAAGGGCAAGAGGAGAGCTCGTCATGGGAGAGAATAAACACTGACTAGGCTAACTGCTAATGCTCAATCTAACCTACAGCTGTCCTAGTTAGCTCAGCTCCCGGAGCCATTGTACTTGGCTCTTTGTCAGCCCTCCATTTATTCTCTATGAAGCGTCCAACATTCAGTGCTGAGAGAGAAAAGGATGAATGACTGCACATCCAGAGTGAGAGCATCTCCTACAACTTCACAGAGGACAAAAGCTGCCTTTCTCCTCCTGACAAATTCCCTCCATCTCACATACAATGCCTCCTTCAGTGGAAGAGATGACAATGGATGCACTTAGGGCCAGCAGAAGAACAGAAAATAAGGAATAAGAAAGAGGAAGTGAGCCAATAGCACAGTGGGAAGCCAGGCATTCTGCAGTGTATGGGACATTATCTTATACATACCCAGTTGTTTGGTGCTCGCCAACAGGTTCTCCTCATAAGACAGGATGTAGTAGAGGATAAGGAGCTGGGTGGTGATGGAGTAGCACTGTCGTCCTCCACGACTAGCCTCCCCATGCTAAGCAACAGGGAAAGAGAGAAGCAAGCTAGGACTAGGGATGTGCATGTAAAGCAAAAACACTATTCGATAGTCACTGTGACCTATTCGAACATTCTTCAAAAAAAATAAACATATAAAATAATTACTGCTGTAACAATAACTAACTCAGGAACTCAGGGGTGACAGAAAGACTGAAAGAGAAGTTGGGATATTGAAGGCAACATTCTATTAAATGCCATTAAAGAGCGATAACACCATTGACTGCAAGGAAAATTGTTCCTTCAAAAACTCACACACACTCAGAAATCATACAAATAGGACCTGTGAAATGTAGAACAAACCACACATACCAAACCATTAATTGTTCAGGGAGCAGTTTCAGTGGAATGCAGTTCCTGTGAAGCCCTACGACTGACTCACCCCAGCAGAGCTCTGGAAAACATTTAGGATCTCCTGCTCAGTGATAGGCTGGTTGGTTGCCTCTGGGTTGGCCTTGGATGCTGGAGTGAGGATGGAGTTGATGTAGGCGTCAATTAAGGGAATCAGTTGGGTGTGGATGGGGGTGGTTGTCTCACAGAGCTGGCGATAGATCCAATCCTGGAAGATGCACACAAATATAGTACAAGGGGGCAAAACAGACCATCATCTAGTTGTCATTATGAGCCACTGAGTGCACGTCCCACCTTGATGGACACTTTGTGCTTGGTAAAAGCTCGGCTCCGAAGCAGCTGGTAGATACAGTGAATGGGCAGGAATCCTGTGATGTTGGCACTTAGGTTGTTGGTCACTGCAACTCTCACCGCATGGGCTGTAACCACCTACACAGCAGAAATAAGAAAGAGGTTATCTAAATACCAACTGTGTAAAATAGACAAGGAACAGTTGTTTATTTAGTTTTTTCTCCTTTTTCTCCATCACGATCACGTACGGTAACACGAGGCTTCTTGTTTGCTCATTACCCCGAACAACAACGCCTCGTATATATGAAGCACATAAACAAATGTAGAATTGGGCCGTGATGATGATTATATATGCAGCGAGATGACAGTAATTTGTCTGAGACTTTGTTACGCCGAGGTATCCATACCTTTTTTTATCTTTGGCTGTGTTTTGCTATTGCAGTCAATTATGTAGGTCATTGAGCAGAACCAGTTCATGGAAGGTTTACATGATTTCCATTTCCATATATTATACAACTACAAGCTGACATGTAACATGGCAGAATCATCGCCCTGCAGAGATGTCATGCATTCCACCACTACTACTAGTACTACTTCACACACAATAGACAAGTAATAAACAAGATGTGTTGACAGGAAACAGTGCTGTGGACCATGACAGTTTAAAGTGGTTCATCGCCAACTGAAAACTTTCAGAGGGATATTTTATTTCATTTTGACAAGCTGTTAAATGAAAAGCTTCAACATTCCTGAATTTATGGCAGCTCTCAATGCAAAAAAATGAATGAGCATTGATGAGAATAAAAGCCTATATACATTTACAAATAAAATCAATGAAAGCTGGAATTAGCAGGTAAGAAATGTGCAGAAGGATGGACTTGTAATGTATGCACCTGTTCTGTGAAGATCTCCTGTGTGAAGATGGTCTTCATCTTGCTGAGAGAGCTGGGCTTGATGGCAATCTACAGAACATTGAATACACACACACACACACACACAGATAAAGAACATTAACAATGGTAGGTTTACTGTGAGTGAAAGCAACCGGAAGGCAACAGTGCTGGTATTTTGTAATTCCCTCTTTTCATATTTCATAAGAAATATTCTACATGGCAGGCACAACGTTGAATTGAGAGGATTGCCCTAGGGGTGGAAACAAACAGGCTCTAAATCCAATTACATTACACATCTTAGTGGAAAATACACTGAGACAGGAAAACTACTTAGCACACAGGCAGAAAACAATAGTGCACTTAATAAGTAATAAAACAACAAAGTGGCTACAGGGTATAGGAGTGTCTTCTTAGATATGTGTATACTGCAAGTGTTCCATCAGTGATATATCCTGTATATGCGCCACTGCTGCAGTGGAGGAGTGTAGCCAGTAGCCGGTCAGTCAGACTGATGTATTGATCGCTGCCTCCCTCCCACCTACCACCTTACCTTCATCCCCAAAGTAGAGCACACCAACTCAATAATGGAGCTGAGCTGGTTGCTATGGAAATACATGGCAACCAGTAATAGCATCTCTCCAAAAGAAGCAGATACGCCCGCAGCACTGTAAGGAGGAGGACACACATACACATGCAAGGCAAGTGAAAAAAGACACTTAGACTTGTCGTTAATCCTGCGTCTTACAGGACAGAATTTTAATAAACTGATTATGCTTGCTGCATCAATCGCACACACACACACACACACACACACACACACAGGGAATCTGTGTCCCTTTAGTCAACTCACTTAAGATGATTTATGCTTTATGGACTACAGTCACAAACACACATTCATATACTGCAGCTAAATTTTGTTTTTAAAAACAGGCAGTGGTAAATTAATTTCAACATACAATCAAAGAAAGCCTGTGCAGAGTTTGCCTCTGCCAAGTCTGATAAAAGAAGTAATTACAGATGAAACATAAAATGCCTCAAAATAGTGGACATAAACAAAGCAAGCACACATTCCAATATGAATCCAGAGATGGTCTTACCACATCTAACTAGTACTGTAGTACTAGTAGCTTGTTTATTATGTGTGTATCATGGTTAAAGCTTTACAGTTTTGATGAACTGACCCAGACCATACTGGTGTAGTATTGTTAGTGCAACAGCAGAGAGAATAGTTCACTCTGACTGGGTCCTATAATAACCAGGCAACCAGGCAGGATAACACCACAATGTTGTGAAAAACAGAAAGTTATTTGAAATATTCAACAGATTAACTGTAGAAGTCTGACAACAACTGTTTTATAAAATCTGATTAAATAAGGAGCTTGACTTCACATCATGCCCTCAGTATAGTTATGTGTTAATCTATAATACTGTGATAATTAATAGTGTTAATTCATTATGAAATGTGACCATAAATGTTTTTACATTCTAGAGATTTATAGTATTAATCCGTGATGTTCTATGATTTTAAAACAGCTTCTCAAGTTAGTGGCTATACTATCAGGACCGGCAAAGTAATTAAGAGCAACACAAACACTTTTTGCTTTGATGCAAACTGCATTTCTGCATTACTGCACACTAATGTTACAATTAGAAGTGGGAGACATGCACAATATTAATATTTTCACAACATCACTTAAATATTCATATTCTACAAGGTCTGCAATTTGATGAGTATTTAAAACCGCAAAGATCTCAACTGTGACAGAGTTTGTTAGAATGTTACTCTCTATTCATTTGGACATACGAAGGGCCCCAGTTTGTCCGTACTATAATCCCTGTTTAGTAACTGCTCTGTGGCATAAAAATAGAGATTCTCCTTACCTCTCAAAGTATTCCTCCTCTTTGATCATCCAGCTGAGCCACATGACCATCAGCTGTTCTTGCTCTGGAGTGCTGGACACACACACACACAGAATAATGCTCACAAAAGGTGCAGAGAGGACTTCTGGCAGATAGCTTGCATTGGCAGAAAATGAAAACTCAAGAGCAGTGTGATTTGAATTGTGGTCCAAACCCATTTGTGTTTGCTGAATAAAACAAAGACTTCTGAAAGTAGGACTAAATAGGACTGGCTTTAAGTACCTGACCAGAGTAGGGAAGGCCAACAGCTTGCAGAAGGACAAAGAGACAAAGCGAACACCAGCAGGAGTGGCCGGGGGCCGGCTGGTCATCAACTGCAAAAGCTGCTCTGCCTCCTCATCTGTAGGTCTGCAGAGGGATCACACTGAGTAAATCATCTTTAAGACATGTACATCTTAAAGACCAGAGAAGATGGTTAATGCTAAATAAAGCATGCTGAGTTAGGAACAACAGGCGAAACATGTACTTTCAAATCTGAAATTCAAACTCTAAAGGCAATCAAACGCACATCACAAACATGATCACACAACGATCAGGAGGACTTCTGCAGCTTCCTTGACCTACCTGAGGCCCGCGATGCCCATGAGGGCACAATACAGTCGAAGCAGAGCGCTCGCCTTCACCACATGCTCCTCTCTGAGGCCAGAGTACCCTGAGCCCCCATCCCCTTCCATATCGCCATCATTGGGCATGTGGGTGCTGCGTGAGCGTGGCAGAATAGCGACCAGCTCCAGCAGCAGCTGTCTGCGCATCTGCCACAGCACTGAGCTGCTTTCTCTCTTTCGCTGGCAGTAGAATGAGAATGAGAGAGCAAGACATAAGTCAGCTGCCGTGTCCCATCAAAGTGCTCACATTTGGGCTCCAGCCAGCGAATGTTTGGCATTTTAGTACGAAAATTATCAATCATAATCAATAAGCAATTAATTGAACAACAAAATTGTCAGTGCAGAAAGTGAGGACGGTTGTCGAGCACTGGGGGACAGAGAATGCAATATGTCCTCACAAGTATAGAAAGACAGTTGTGTGTGTCTGTGTCAATGTCTCCATGGTTTTTACACTCAGGATGATTACATCACACACACACACACACATCAGACACCCAGGCGTAATCCTGACTAAGGTGGTGCTACTCCTACGACTACAGATGCAGGACATGTTAACACCTTATTCTGCGAATCATGTAAACATGACTTTGTTTAGCTTAACTTAGCCCTGTTTCATCCAGTGGACTAAGATGAAGACAAGTACTTTGCTCCTTGAGTACACCACCACATCTTGTCCCATCACCTCACACAGAGTACTTCTGCCTCTGATCTCTGTTCAACATACTGAGACAAAATGCTCACCTCACCTTCTCTGGGGTACCAACGTGGATCTTATTGCACCACAGCAAACTTACCAAACTATGTGTGGGACTCTACTCCATCAAACTGGAGTATTTGTGTGTGCGTGCTGTTCAACGTCACCAAATGTGATACAGAATAAACCCTCGCCGGGCCCTCACCTGTTGTCCATTGCGAATGAACATACTGAACCAGGTGCGGACTTTGCTGTTGGTGCCCAGCAGCAGACCGCTGACATATGACACTAGGGGACTGACTGCCTCATCTGCTGTATCTGGTTTATAGTCCAGAGTCAGAGCCACACCCAGACCAGGCAGGTGACACTCCTCCACCTGGGAATACACAGAACAAACAAACATAGTACATTTTATTGTATTACTCAGTTACGGTAAGCTGTAGCTCAGTGGTGGAGCGGTTTTCCACTAATCGGAAGGAAATCCCTAAATAGCTCCTGAAGCTTTGGTGTGTATGTGAATGATCAGTCTCCTGCGGATCAGCAGCCCCTGTCAGTCTATGTGTATGTGTATGTCGATCAACGAATCCTTCCAACGTTACTGTACATCCTTTGTCACTTGTCTCTGCTCAGCTGACTGATCACAGAACAGTTTTTAATGCAACTATGAGTCCTGCTGATGCAAGGCAACGACTATCTACTACATCCTGAGGCGTCGTTCGATAACTGACCTTGTGCTGTAACCCTCTTCAGAGCAGGGGAGAAGCAACAAGACCAGTTCCTCCCCTCAGGGATAGTATCACAAAGTGTATCACAGCTAACATTTGTATAAATATCTTGTGCGTTTCTAACTTTATAACGTCTTTGGGTGAAATTACTTTACAATAAAATGTCCCTGGCTAAACAGAGCCTGTCTATCATTAGTGAATTTAAGTGGAAATTAACAAAAAAGACTGATGTTTTGTTGGAAGGATGTCGTGTTGTGTCACCAACAGTTCGAAACCCAAATACATTCAGTGCACTCACTGTGTCTGTTTGCTGTTTGGTGCTGAGGGTACAGTAACATACAGTTTGTGTTAAGAGCTTTTCCACTGAAAACAGCTGCCTGAAGCTATAAGAGCGGTGAAAGTGAACCAAAACAGTAAAGACCACACAGCTGAACGGTGAGCTGTTATATTAATTATAAAGCTCCATAGAGCTGAGGGAGCCGCAAATTCAGCTGGTGCTTCTGTGTTTTCACATTGGCATTTGATATAATGTTAATATAAAAACACTTATTACAGCCACTTCACAGCCATTATGTTTCCCACATCCCCACTCTTGGCACTTTAAAGGGAAACACAGATGAACCAGGCATAGCTGTAAGGCTGCCTTAGATTTCTTAGATGTGAAGAGAAAGAATCATTTCAGAAGTGTGGTTTATGTAAATACTTGTCAAATTCATACTTCGTTTTTTATGCAATCCTGTTTTTGCACAAGTATCCACAAACAAACACTTTGCCATGAAGCATATCACACCCACTGACGAGAAGCTGAAAACTGTGCTAACAAGTTTGTTTGTTTTTTTCACACTTGATGCATCGTTAATGAAAAACTAGCAGAATAAGTTCACTAATCCATCTCCAGTGGAACATAGCAGCTGTGATGGATTCTGTTGCTGGAATGCATTTCATGCTGTTGGGAGTTTAGTGTGATCAAGTCCTGTGAATACATTAACAGTGTAACTGACCACCATGGCTCTGATGTTGAGGGCCTGTGAGGGGTTCATCTGACAAAGCTGCCTGAGGGCTTCGGTCCTGCGTCGACCACCGACACTCTCCTCATCCTGACGCTCTCCGTTCTTGATCAAACCTCGACAAACTGCAAAGACAGACATGCACACTGAAGTAAACAAGCAGCATATAACACCCTAAAAAAACATAATTCAGACAAGTGAATTTCCTGAACCAAAGCAGTCTAATGTTGTAGATCATGCTCACTGAATAATGGAATCAAAGTCTCCTGATTTTCTGTACATGCAATGTCATGGCCAAATCATGTTCCTCCATACACCCTGAACCATATACTCATGACATATTTATCTGCCTGTAAATAAGATTACAGCCACCAGAAGACAGTAATTCCACAGCCTTATCTCATTTCCCGTGTCATTTTCCACAGCTGACAGTTTGAAAGGCTTGATCGTTGGCTGGGATTATGACGTGCACCGAGATAACAATCGTTTCCATCTCTGCCACTTCTGGATTATTTCATATGCCATGAAAGAGACAGTGGAGTTGGGCCTGGTTACCAGCTAGTGGGCGACATGACAGACCTTGATGCTTCTATACAGAACCATTTCCCCACACTTCACATTTAGGTAAATACATTTCACTTTCAAGTCAATGCTGCATGAAGTCTTTTCCTGTGACAAAGCCAAAAGAATTCCTTGAAGTTACTGACTTAGTCCTGACCCTCTGTGCGATAAGGAGCCACTGGAGACAGCGGGAATTTTCTTATAATGCATCTCTCAAAACACACACTGTGTGCGAGTCAATAATGTTCATCATCAAAGACAAATACATACACCCTCAGGCCAGTGGCATGACCAGAATCAGAGGGGAAACAGCTCAACTCAGAAAGAAAACAAAGTGATGGCAACTCAATAGCAATCTGCCTATAATCACAATGAAGTCATCACAGAAATGTTATTAATATTAAGTAAAACCCTGTTTCTGCCACAGCAGGTACACACACTAGTCATATGAAGCTACTACTGACAATTAACCAGCTACTCCATCTCACATTATCAGGTGCCAGCATGTGCAGTGTTATGAAACACATGAATTACCTTCATTGAAGCTGTCGGGGACATTAGCAACCAGCAGACACAGAAACCAGTCTCCATTGCGGACATGAAGCAAAGCCTCTGCCACATCCACGATGGGCAGCAAGGAGGGCAGCTCTAAGAAAGAGGAAGAAACAGCACTTAACAATGTATTAACTGCAGTGGACAGTATCACTGAGGTGGATTATTTCCAGGCTGGCTTTATAGAAAGATTAGGATGTTTTTACCATTCAGCACATCATGTGACACATTGCTGTTTTTTAAATACATTCCCAGATGGGAAAAACTGAGGTGGTGAAATGTTTCTCTGGCCTAAATTGTCAAATGTGGCCATTTGAAAACACCTTTCACATGCATTATTTTCACCAGCTCGCTTATATGATACATAATAGAGTCTCGATTTGGGCGTCATGTCACAAAATGACACTCTGAATCCTGCCATTTTCATTCAGCATACTTGTGCCATTATATTCAACACCGTAAGATAAAAGGAGCTGGATACCTGCTTGTAAAATGCAGAGGACATCAGCGACCTCTTCCAAATAAACAGGGCTTTCAAAGAGTTCAGAGGACTTCAAGAAAAACTCTCCATTGGAGTCTACCACCTGAGAATCAACGAAGGAAACAGATTGTTGGATCAATCATCCATCACATAATTTGAAAAGAGAAATATTTTTTTTTTCATTCAACGTGACAGCGGCTGCCAGAAAAAGGGAATGATTTCTAATGCCAACTTAGTAAGTAAGTAAGTAAAAGAAGTCGTGTTTTATTTCATCCACGGTCCAGTTCTACAGATATTTTTATTCATTCTGTATTTTGCACCAAGTCATTGATGCCTTGATGTCGTTATATTAAGACAACTCTGTTTCTCTATACTCAAGCATGAAAGATGTCTCTTTCACATTTCTACATTATAGAAAAAGTTGCGGCTTAGACTTATGACGAAATTCCCTTTTTCTGCAGTGTATTGGTCAACACTGCTGGTCATCTGTGTAGTTTAGGGTGGCATAATAAATACTCTTTATAACCTTTATACGTTAAATCTAAAAGTTCTATTTATGTAAGTTAATTTGGTGTCATTTAGCACATATTCTTGCCTTTCCTCATCATGGGAAATCTTGTTGTTAATTTCAGAAGAAAATACAATTTTTAAGTACAATTTAAGCCAAGTTCATTCATGTCAATGTCCTTTGATTTACTGAGCTACATGGTGACTACCTTATTCATAATGGCCAACAGTTCACTGAGGGTCAGCCGGAGTCTCCTGAGGGGATCACTGTGTTCAAACTCCAGGGTCAGGCCATGCTGCAGCTGAGACACCAGGATGCTTTCTCCATTTGAGCCACCTGCCTTGTGCCTGGCAGAAGAGAGAGGTGCACTGTGTGTACTGCTGAAATGAACTTTTAACTGAAAATAATGAATCTATAACGTCATGTGAAACGTCATATTACCACGTGGGTCGACTAGATACCTGAGCTGCTGCTCCTTTCGTGCATCCTGCTCCAAAGCATGAAAGTCGACAGACAGAAGTGCCACAATGGAGTTGACAGCTTCCACTCCAGAGAGCAGGCGGAGGATGAGCTTCTTGTCCTGTGCCCAGGACTGGCTCTGATCAGCTGGAGCGCACAGAGCCATCCTCACCAGGCAGGGCAGCAGCAGTCTCAGCTCTGGGTCACTCAGAGCAGCCAGGCGCACCACATCCACCTTCTGCATGGCTTCAAAAGCATAGGAGCTGACAAACTGCAGCCCTGCACTGTCTGCCATCTCTCCACAGCTCAGCCTGGGGGGCAGAGAGGACAATTCAAAACACAGCAGACTCTGAGACTACCTGGAGCAGACAGGTGGATAGTTCTGTGGTCTTCTAGGGCGTGAGGTGATGCACCGATGTAAGGCTTTAGCAAACACCACAGAAACTCTACCAAACTGTCCAAGTAAAGTGGAGAGTGACTGCTGGTCACCAACCAGCAGAGACATTCACTTCTTCTTTTACTGACGATACAGTTACTAAATATTTGGCCCACGAGCAGTGTGTTTCAGGGTTCACTACAAATTATTGTTATGATAAGGCTGCTAACAAACCGCTGGCTATCATGAACAGCCAGCGCTAATGCTAATGCTAGCTAATGCTGGGGCTGCTAGCGCTAGCTAATGCTGGAAATAAAAGTTTCAAGTCGGTAACTTTAACTGACATGAAATTTGCTCACCCCAAGTCAGAACATAGTCTGGACTAACTAGGAACACTCACAGATGTTTGATGCGTCTTTTTAAAGTACAAGCCACATCAGAAGACACAGCTAACTCCAGCTAGGCACCTTATTATCGCTAGCTAATGGCTAAGACCCATTCACTCTGCCCGTTGCTTCTGGAGCCACTGTTAGCATGCTACTACCCAGCTAACAGCTAAGCTAGGCTAGGCTAGGTCAGATAACGACGCTCGTATGCGCTGTCTGCTCCGTCTCCGTCGTGTAAACACTTAATGTAAGCAAAAGAGTGAAACAACAATCATCTTACCTCAGTTATTAGGGTGGCAGTTAGACTTTTAAAAGAGAAATATCACCATCGAGGCCTTCAGACCTCGGACTGGGTTGTGTAGCCGGCGGTCACTGGCTAACCTTAAGAGGGACTCCTGAGCCAGTGGCAGAGAAAGAAGCTTGTTCTGGCTGCTGCCGGAAGGTTTCTGAAAAGATCTCTGTATTTGATGATTTCCGCATCCCCATTTAGATCTCACCTCTACCTACACTGGGTGCTATATCTGAGACAGTGTGGAAGTGGTGTAGCCAGCGGCGCGGAGCTGCCTGCCTGTCTGCAGCACTGACACTGACTGGAGGAGGCAGCAGGCTGCAGCAGATGGGCCGGGCTCACTTTGACACATTACACAAGGATGATGGAGCCTTCATTCATTCATTCCTACAACAAAGCATACTTCTCATGGTGCACAGCTCCTTAGATGAAGGTGGTGAGTGGGGACATAGTTGAAACAGAGCAAGTGTACCTGATGAATACAGGCTGGATAAGAACAGACCACCGGTGTGTAAAGATACCCCCCCCCCCCCTCCTCCTCTAATGAACAATTTCAGCATCATTAATGGTTGCAGAATAGATAATGTAGACACCCACTAGCCGATCTTCTCTCCATGCTTATTTATATCAGGTTAAGCTAATGTGTACAAACCAAAGTCTTTCTGAATGTGATGCAGTAGCTTTATTATATTTCTAAATGACACCAAATGAAGATTTATTGTGGCACGGCTTACTTGGGTTTACCAAATGTGTTGCCATTTGGATTTCCCTCTTAAATGCTGTGGACTTTTACCTATCCAGTCAGCGACATGCTGTCTGTGTAAATTCCACTAAATTTCCAAGGACACATTGACAGCAGTTGCTGAGGGATGAAGGCAAACAGAGCAGGACCTCTGTGCATCCACAGGCTGCTGACAGCGAGGAGAAATGCAGAAAATTCTCAAAAGAACGAATTGCCAGATGCTACTACACGACCTGGGGGCAATTCAGCAATTTACAAGTAAGATATCTGACTCAAAATGTTATGCAGGGTTTCCCACTTGAGAATAGACCGACTGTACAATGGAGGCAGATGGTTACTGCCAACAACCATGATTTCCCAAAAAGAAACATGGCACTGGACTGAAAATAAATTTTCAGGGTTTTATTAAATATTGAATGTATTTATCTACACTCAAAAGAAGGCCAAATACATCTTGATGGTCAAATTTCCAAGCCAACAAATATTGGCAAATCTGCCAGAGCAACACCAATGGATTATCAATGGTCAAAGTACAGTTTCCCTCTGAACACCAGAAATCAGGACAGTTGATTTTCCTTCGTGTACAAACACTGTCTGTCCAGTGAGCAGCCATCCGTGGCTGGTTAAAGTTCATTTACACCACACATTTACTTTCACACTGAAGTAAAATGGGTTTGGTCTAAATGGATCCATAACCAATCAGAAGTGGTGCCAACAGAGCCCGACCTCAGCCAATCAGAGCAAGGAGAGGTGTGGTCAACTAGAGGGACGTGCTGGAAAGGACACTGCACGTCTGCCCTTAGGACAACCGCTCTTTGTTTCTCCCCGATACAGTAAAGGGTCAAACCTGATGTCAGCTACCTCCAGTAGTTCTCCTTCCATTCCACTATCGCTGTCCCCCTCCCCAGAGCAATAAACACAAGCACAGGAAAATAAGTTGACGCACTTTATTCCTAAAACAGAAGCCACACCACCAACTGCTGGCATGGCATTCATATATAATTATTTATATATATTGCCGTTTGGTTTTTGTGTCTAAATGTGTGGTATAAAATACTATATACAACAATGTACCTCTTTATTTGAACACAGTGAAGTTCATTGCTGTACAAGTCCTCTGTAGCTACAGCTTTGCTGTAAGTCCTTCATGCTCAAAGGCATGGAACATAATTCTCCACTCTAATTCTTCTGTACATTGTGACAATACAAATATTCTGTCTCCATTACAAAAAATAATACTCTAAAAGCAACCTACTGGGACTTTATTTAATTTTTATGGGATTTTTTTCCTGGTTGTTTTTTTAATTAAGACGATTACATATATCTTAGACCAATTGCTTTAAAGCAGGAAGGTGATATAAACCTTCTCCATTTTTTATATATAAAAGAGGTTAAGAAATAAGACAAATTATACATTTAAAAACTTACAATAAATAAGATAGATGCAGGCATTTCATTTGGATACTATTTCATCCAAAGGAATAAAAAGGAATTTCGGGTCTTAAAACCAAAGATCCATTCTTGAGTTTTCCTTGATCAAATATGTCCCTTTTCTTCCAATAACTTTACAGATAGACTCGTCTCTCCAATGCAGACTGGCCAGTGACTGTGCTGCCATGCTACATACCATGACAACCAATCTATCATTCTCTCACGTTCATTAATTGCGACTCAGCTTCTGGTTTCCCCCTCTTCTTTATTCCCTTGTCTCTATGTGCATGTCTCTGAATCACAGGGACAGGACTGTCTCAACCAGGAACAGCCACGGGGGACGGGACCGTCTCAGCTTAGAACAGCCGTCGAGTCCCATCTTGGTGCAGGATCCAGCTCCGTACTCTGGTCCGGCTCTTGCGGTTTTCTTCAGTCTTGATGAAACCCCCTTTGGAGTTGTCACTTTCCTCTTCTCTGAAATGTTTCCCCTACACCCCCCCCCCCGTAAATGTTGGCTACAACATGTTCATGATGAAGTTGTACATCTGGTTGAGCACCACAAAGTGAATGGGTAGACATGATCGTCGGTCCTGTGTAGCCGGGTCACACGTCAGCCAGGAGAGGGCGTTGTACTGCTCCAGCACGAATCTGTCCAGGCACACAAAAAACACCAGGTGACTCTTTATTCTGTAAGTTATTTATAGGTTGTCACACTGGGTTTAATAATAATTAGAAGCCTTTACTTTTCAAAACTGTCAAATCTTGGGCTATAATTTGAAAAATGCACAAGAAACTGTCTTTTAAGCTTAAAAACCATTTCAAGTACATGTTTAGCTCTTGATCATCATCATTATTTGCATCCCAAAAACACTTTCAGTCTGATTAAATTTCCAAAAGCGAAAATCCCCCTGAAGACATCAGGGTGGTAATAGTACTTTGTGCACTTGGCGTGTGGTGGATGTGTTCTGGTGTTGTTTACCTGAGTACGTCTGAGGTCTGATTGGAGTCAAGGGGGTGGGAGTGTTTACTGTGCAGTAGTTCATCTGATTGCACTGAAGACACATGGAGGTGCAAAGAGGCCTGAGAGAGGGAGCACAGGGAACGAGGTAATGTCAATGGAATTATAATGAAGTTACTAACCTTTTGTTACATCTCATCTAAATAATTATAGCTCTTTTCACAGAGCAATGACAGCAGCGGTGAGTCTGGAGCTAACTCCACAAGCACGGGACATTAGTGCAAATCAAAGACGACACACACACACACACACACGAGTTCAGTTACTGCAAAAGCACTTAAAGCACTTTGTCACATAAGTGACAAAAACACAACACGACAGATTGACAGTTCATTAATGGCTTCCATATTAACTGTATTTTCAAAGCACAGTTATGGTTTTGTGGGGAGTTATGTGCTGGAGCAGTGGCTCCCTGGAGTCTTGTTGTCATAGTGACGTTTCCAGGCAATCCTCAGAGACTCCAGGAAGTTACTGCATCTGGCCAAGACAAAGTCCACCATATAACCCCTCACAAAGCCAGTATCATTTTTACACATCTGTTTTATTCTAATTAAACAAACAAGATACAGCACATTACTTTGTGAGCTTTTAAAGGTGCTAGTATGGTGATGTTGTTACATCTGGACAGAGACAGAGAGTGGTTCCCAAACTCTTAATGTCCCTACAGTAACCATAACCAATGACCAATCTTGAATGTTCCAACAAATGGTCTTGTTCAACCACATAAAGAGCTTATACTTTTTGTGTAGCACTACTAAATAAACATGTGGGGGGAGCAGAGCCCGGTACCTTGAGGAAAAGTGGACACTGGTTCTGAGCTTGTGGACAGGCTGACCAGAACCAGTCGGGTAGCGGGCCAGCTTTAGCCGTGGAGACAAAGTAGCCGAGGGCCAGAGGCTGCTGCAGGAGGTTAGGAACCTCTTCATGAGACTCCATACGGTCTGTACTCTGGCCCTGCAACAAAGTAGAAAATCCTGGTCAGCTTTGTTCACTTGTTGACAGACTCCACAGTCAGACCATCCACAGAGGGAGACATGACGCGTCACATCACTCTGAGGCTACTACTCTTCTCACCTTACTGCCGTCACCTCCGTGGTGGTAATGGGAGCCCGGGGAGTGTACTGGCGAAGTGGTGGGCGAGATGTTGATGATGTCTGGGTCCACCAATTCATTCTCCTGGTCCAGCAGGTCAAAGATCCCGATAGCATCAGACCCATCTGAGGAGAACAGAAGAGCAATTCAACGGAGGTGCAAGTGACCAAGTCCAGAAATCCAGAATACTGTTATCCAAATTTCTTCTCCATCTGATATGGCCATCAGATAGTTATACATTTTGGAAAATGTAATTTGGATATTAGCTTTTATCGACAATGCCATTATATGGTTGATTTAACTATTTTGTGGAGCAAAGTATTGAGTGTGTGTGGCCATGCTCCAGATTTCTGGCTAAAAATGTATCTGCACAAAGGAAATATGCTCAAAACACTTGAGGGTGCTGCAGATGCGAGTATGTCAGCAAACACGAGTGCAAAATGGAATCTTAATAGACTGGAAAGTAAACAGGAAGGATTTAGAAACAACAAAAGGGGAAAATGCAGTACTTGCTGCATTTCCCTTTAATGCCTGTGACTTTGTTTATGATCCAGCAGACAGGATGAGCCACAGTGAATTAAAAACGCAAGGGAATCGCAGGGAATGACTGCAAGATGGATGACGGAGCACAACTGACCGGTGGTGGCGTTGAGAATGTCGATGTTGGGGTCGATGTTGGTGTAATTGGAGCTGGCCACCTGGACAAAGGCGGAGGTGGGGAAGACCAGGATGTGGGTGCAGGAGGTGTCCTGCGGGGTGCTCAGCTGGGACGTCTGCATGTTCAAGGTGGTGCTGCGGCCAAACACTGAGCCTGTCGACACAGAGTCTGATGGGATGCACAGGGGAAGGAGAGAAAAACAAACAGGGCGGCTAAGAAGAATGAATCAAAATGAGAATCTGTGTCACAATCTTTTTCCCCAGTGTGGCTAAAATCTTCTTGCTGGTCTCTGAACATAACATACCCAAACTCTTTAGCATTAAAGCATCAAATAGGAAACTGAAACTGGTGAAAACTGCCCAACAAATCCCTGAAATGTAACCCTCTGTCAATTGACATAGAATTGATTGTAATAGTAGCCACTGGTACTACGGTCTACAGCCCTTGTGATTTGATTAGTTTCCCTCTACATGACTAGTGACATCATGACAGCTGCTGTCCTGTGTATCAGAGGGGAATAAGCAAGGACGACAAAGGAGCCTCCACAAGGACCAAGTGAAGACATTAAAGCATGTACCAGAGCCACTTTTAGAGCCATGTAGTCCTCCCACTGATTTTACCTGATTTAACTTAATTGCAACACACTAACAAATATGTTAATATAAATGAAACATCTTCAACTGAGCATCAAGGAGCAGCTTTGTAATGGAGGTGACTTTTCCAATATTAATATGTATTGATTTGATAATCTAAACTCTCCACATACAGAATGTATTTCATAATAATTTAAGAATTTCAGTTTGACATGAAACAACAGCTGTTTGGTTAAGTTTAACAACCATGTTTCAGTGATGTAACCCCCCCTCCCGCCCCCCGGTTGTAGTCATCTGAGGCTTGCTAATCTCTTTCAGCTGGAGGAGCTTTTTAGGAGGGAGATGTCCTCAGCCCAACATCACTCAACACAACCCTGGTATGATGCACTGACAATCCCTCACTCGTTTCCCAAAATAAACCCATTGATCTGGCTCTCCATCACAGCGCTTTGAGATCAATGGGCGTCTGAGAGGTAGTGCTTTATGAGCGAAAGGTACACGATCTTCCCCTGCCATCAATCTGATCTGGACAAGGAAGGGACACGTGTTGTGATATGCTGCGGCCATCCATCATGCCCCACACACACATATATATGTGAAAAGACACACACACACATATATATGTGAAAAGACACACACACACACACACACACACACACACACACACACACACACACACACACACACTTCACCCCTCCTGATAGAATAACGTGACTGAGAGGTGCATGTTAAAACAGATAGTGGGTGCATGTATAATCTTTGTCATGTGCACACTGTACCTGGCATGATGATAAACGATCCCTGGGGCTCCATGGCAACCAAGCACACGCTGAGGATGCTGGGGGTATCTGAGGCGGAGATGCCACACATTCGACACATTTCCTTCAGACGGCGACTTAATGACTGGAGGTTTCTCCTGCTCAGCAGAATACTCCAGTCTGGAAGATCAAGAGAGGAAAGCAACAGGGATGAATGAACAAGCGACACACTGGAATGAAGATGAACACTTCAGTGTCAGGGAAAGCATTTTAGCATGACAGTCCTCCTTACCTTTTAACTCTCCGTGTCCTATTCTGCCCAGTCGCCCAATCACCACCCTCCAGGGGACTGATGTCATCTGCACCAGTCCCAAGCACCAATCCCACAGCTTCTGCAGGCCGAGCCGCCGAACGGAGCCCTTTTTCCTCCGCGCCCTGCAGACCATGCATTGACACGCGTGTCACAACCACCTTTTAAGTATTTTGAAGTCTTCAGAACAAATATTAAAAGAAGTAAGTAAGGCAGGACGTCAAGTGGACATACAGTGTGCTTAGTCATTAGAGCTGGTTTAACATTTTGTCAGGCAGGTAAAGGTGAACCTCTTGTCAGGAATGTGTGGGCCTGTGTACACCATGCTTGACTGACAGCTGTGCGCCCACTCAAGTCCAATTTATACTTCAGCAAAAGGTGCCATTTGACAGCCAGCATGACATACTTGATTAAAAAAATATAGATATCACAGTTTTCATATCAAGCGGTCACATTTTAAGTATTAGAATTACAATGATTGTATTCTATAAACAAAAACACTGTGCGACAGCTGGCAGTTTGTTACCAGACAGCTAGAAATTACTTTTCTTTGTTGTGTCACACCTGTTGAGTCGAGACAACTTGGAACTCTGTACTTCCTCTGGTACACAGACTTTAATAACCTCTGTGTCAGTGTGGGGGTCCAGTGGTGTTAACTGATACTTAGCGATGGTGAAGCTGGTAGGTTTTCATATCATACAGATGGTGGGTGTCCTACCTGTTGGGTACATCTATGTTGATGATGCAGGTCTCCAGGAGTTCCCCATACAGGTCAGTGCACGTAGCCAGGAGCCAGCGTTGGTCGTGGGATAGACAGTATCCTACAAACAGCACGTTGTATTTCTGCGATGCCTCCCCAAATGTCTCCCCGAGCTCCGTCTGCTTGTCTTTTACTGGTGCTAGAATGAACGGGGGCGTATACAGGCGCAGGCACTCCGTCCTCTGCAGATAGGGAGGTGAAGGTGGCAGCATGAAGGATACGTTTTCAGCCCTTCTACCCAAATGGATAAAAACTGCACATGCTCCATATATGTACATTTTCTGCATGCATGATTGACTGCTGATCTGTCACAGCTGCAGGAGATCCCATCTTTCAATCCTAATTTCTGCAGAGTTCACATTGTAGATTTCTTTGCCAGATAAAACTGTCCCTGGTGTCACTCCCATTGTCTCATCCGTATCCCACTTCTCCCAGCAAGGCAGCTCAAGGTTTGCAAGTGTGTTAAAGGGAAAAGTTAGCACTGGCTGCAAGGAAGTCAGCTGAATTAGGTGCTGATCGAAAGCGCCCCTTTGTCTAAACCTTGAGTCGAGATCCCATTATGGAGGTCTCAGGGAGCTAGCCAAGCAGATAATGGAAAGAAAACTCTGGAATAGCAGAGGGTTACAAGTTCCCTTGGTCCTGTTCCAGCAGAAAAAACTATGACGATTGTTAGCACTAAGAACTCTATATGTCATTGCCTTCTTTCGTTTCGTTGGCAGACTGAACACAGCTGGAGTAAAAGGCTGGTCATATCAGGTCAGGGTCATGTCTGGTGGGAGAACTGAAAGCAACTGAAAGGCTGCTGCTGGGGCCACGGTGCCAGGCTCTGTTTGCTTGCCTATCGATCAGAGGACAAAGCTAGCATGTTAATGCTACCAAACACAGCCAGCAGGGTGCGGCTACTGACCAGGTAAACAACTGAGCTGTAACTGCACACCACAACAAAACGCCCTTCTCTGCCATACAATAGTCAGATTACAGTACTGTGCCTTAGGGGGGGGTGAAGAAATGCTGTAAAGTAAGAATGCTTTCAAAAACATAAAATTTAATTCTTTAGTTTTATCCATTTACAAATGCAAAGTGAGCGAACAGAAGAAAAATCTAAATCAAATCAATATTTGGTGTGACCTCCCTTTGCCTTCACAACAGCATCACTTCTTCCAGGTACACTTGCACAAAGTCAGGGATTTTGTAGGATCATATTTAGTTGTATGATTAACCAATTACACCCAACAGGTGCTAATGATCATCAGTTTCACGTCACTGGCTGAAACAGAAACAGCTGTGTAGGAGGCTTCAAACCGGGTGAGGAGCAGCCAAACTCTGCTGCCAAGGTGAGGCTGTGAGGACAGTTTCATGTCACAGGTCATCATGGCGAGACTGAGCACAGCAACAAGACAGAAGGTCGTTATACTGCATCAGGCAAATATTTCAGAGCAGACTGGGGTCTCAAGATGGGCTGTTTAAACTCTTCTGAAGAAGCACAAAGAAGCGAGAGACGTTGAGGACCATTGACACAGTGGTCGGCCAAGGAAACTTAAAAGATTTAAGACACATTATGCTTAATGTCCAGCAGTGCCACCAGCTGAGAACCAGCAGAAACCAGTGGGACCAGGTACACCATCTACTGTCCAGAGAAGTCTGGCCAGAAGTGGTCTTCATGGAAGAATTACGACCAAAAACCCATACGACATGGAGACATGGCCAAGCGACTCAACTATATATGAAAACACTGGAACTGTGGTGCAGAAAAATGGCAGCAGGTGCTCTGGACCGATGAGTCAAATCTGAAATATTTGGCTGCAGCAGAAGGCGGTTTGTTCACCGAAGAGCTGGAGAGCAGATCAATAATGAGTGTCTGCAGGCAACAGTGAAGCTGGAGGAGGTTCCTTACAAGTTTGGGGCTGCATTTCTGCCAATGGAGTTGGGATTAGGGTTAGGGTTAGAGTTAATGGTGTCCTCGATGCTGAGAAATACAGGCAGATACTAATCCATCATCAGTACCATCAGGGAGGCGTCTGATTAGCCCCACATTTATTCTGCAGCAGGACAACGAGCCCAACATGCAGCCAATGTTGTTAGGAACTATCTTCAGCGTAAAGAAGAAGAAGGAGTCCTGGAAGTGATGGTGTGGCCCCCACAGAGCTCTGAGCTCAACATCATCCAGTCTGTCTGGGACTGAATGAAGACACAGAAGGATCTGAGGCAGCCGACATCCACAGAAGATCTGAGGTTAGTTCTCCAAGAGGTTTGGAACAACCAACCTGTCGAGTTCCTTCAAAAACTGTGTGCAAGTGTACCTGGAAGAACTGATGCTGTTTTGAAGGCAAAGGGAGGTCACACCAAATATTGATTTGATTTAGATTTTTCTTCTGTTCGCTCACTTTGCATTTCGTAAGTTGATAAAAATTAACAATCAAAAACTGTACCTCAAAACAATTAAGGTGCAACTGCTACAACTTGTCTCTGTGACGGATTTACCTCTGGGCTCTTCAGTGCGGTGTCAATGGCCAAGCCTGGGCCGAAGCCCGTCAGGGACTTGACATTGGTGGAGGTGGGCAGCGGCCGTCTGCACTGAGCGAAGACAGAGAAGGCCAGAGATTTGAGGTGCTGGGCGTAGATATGACGGTCTTCGCCTCGCACTGGCTGAAGCAGGTACTGGCAGGGGACGATCTGAGGTAAAAAAAACAGAAGTTGTTGGTCATAAGCAAGCAGAGTATAACACTCTTTCTACACTCTCAAACAATGCTTCTACAAATGCAATATCTACTAAAAAAGGGGCAAGTGTGCAAGTAGTGGTTGTGTTTTTCTGCATCATTGTAAGCAGAGTAATGCAAGATAACAACACAACAGACTGTACTTTTCCAAGCTGGGTCTCAAAATGACTAACTACAAAACTAACTAGGATGGAAACAGAGGGGAGAGTGATGCAGAGCTGTGCAACTAATTTTCATATCAAAGATGATGAACCTAGAAAAAAAGTCTTGCAGGTAAAACATGAAAGTCTAGTGTGCAATGAACAAATATTCATTCATGGAACAACAAGCACATAACAAATGTGCTTCCCCCGAAATGTCACCTATTCAGTAAAAAACTGGCCATTCTGACTCAACTTGGCAAATTCAAATTCAGGTACGGCCATTGTGAAATTTTAAATAGTTGAAACTGGGTTAGAGAGGTGATCGTCTCGTGTAGGCTGGTGCGGCAGTGTTGGATTGCATTATATTGTTGTGTTTACTCCTCTCTGTAGACATGAGGTAAGCAAAACATGACAAACACCTTCCAGTATGACACAGTCAAACACAGCAGACCGTGGCCTTAAAACGTATCACAGAACTCTTCATACAAACATTACTCTATATTCAACACTCTATGTAAGGAAGTATGTATTACTATTGTATTGCATTAGATTGTTAAGGAGTTTCTATTTTCTGGTCACTCAGTTGGCAATCAAACGATATAATGCTTCAGATAATGATGGATGTGTCAGCAATGATGCTGATTAGTATAATCTGGTAACCACTGAGGAGTAATTGGCACACTGACAGTAAATGCACAATTAATGCATTTTCACTTATGCACTTACCTTCATGATAATGAAATACAATGTGGCAAGCAATAAAAATGTGTCTCTCTTGGGAACTTCCCTCACCTGTACAGAAATAGAATTGCGGATATGAGGGGGCAGGAACTGAAGCATCTCAAGGTAGCAGCGTAGCAAACCCAGCGTCCACACACTGGAGTGGGCCGGCACTGGCCCAGGACCACCGTCAGCCTCCTCGTAGCTAAAGGGGTCCACAATGTAAACAACAATGGCAGGTGGATATGTGATGGCGTGGGACTCCCCGTCTGTGGGCACGCCCACCTTCTCACGTTCCAAAGTGCTGAAGAAAGCACAAGAAGATCACACAGTATTATCACACCATTCTAGTCTTCAGTGCTCAGTTAGTTTAAGTCCCCTGCTTCTGAATGGCTGCGTTACATTAAAGACTACTGAAAAACCTCTCTAAAACAACATTCATGATATCTAAATGTTGCCTAGCAACAAGAGTAAAATTTACTTTATAATGGAATTATTTCACTGTATCTACCATTATTTCATAGAAGCAACTAACTACTGAATCGCTTCACAACAGTTTGAAAATCCATTAGATCAAAGCTTTTTGTGACTTTCTGTCACTTTTGCGCAAATCTGATCAAGTACATTGTGTTTCTCTGAGGCGACGGGGAGCTCGCTTCTGAATCCTGCTGTACCTTTCAGGAGGCTCTGTGGGCCCCTGGGCCTGGATGCTGGAGTTGTCCCCTGAGGTGCCAGTATTCTGAGTACCAGCCTGTTGTCCCAGCTGTCCACTCTGGGGGGCACCTCCCTGGCCCTGGCTGCCCATGCTCCCAAAGGGGGGAAAGGAGGTGGACTTGGCAGACGGCATCCCGCTGCCAGGCTGGCCTGAGGATGTCACCAGGCTGCTGGATGACACGGAGCCATTTGCGGGGCCACTGTTGTTGCTGCTGTTGCTGCTGCTGCTGCTGTTGTTGTTGTTGTTGTTGGGAACTGTGGAGCCTGCACTGTTCACTGAGCCCTGTTGGCCCACTGAGCTGGAGGCGGAGCTAGACAGTTGTGTGGATGATGACTGGCTGGACGAAGGCAGGGGACTGGGCTGTGCGAGGAGGGAACTGTCCAATGGCTGTGAGGCGAGGTATGGAGCTAAAGCGAGAAAGCACAGCATTGGACTTTTATTAATAATATCAAATGCACTTTGAGAAAATGAAAAGACACTCACATTCATTTGATTATAACTTCACTTCTTCCTACACAGAGGCTCTCTTTAAAAGCAGTCAAGGCTCTCTAGCTGGCCTTTTTTTATGACTAAACCAAGCAGTGTTGAAGGTGGAAGTTGGTAACAAACGCAGGCTCCTAATGACGCATACCGAGGTTGTGGCGGCACACTTGTGCATAGAGTTTGAGCTTTGTGAAGGCGTCGCTGTTGCCGCTGGCAGCCTTGAGGAACCAGTCGCTGACTGGCTGATCCATGAGGTTCTTGGCTCCATTGCCACCTACGAGGACGATGCCATCAGGGTAGCCTTTGGAAATGGGTCGGTGCTGGCCAAGTCGACATGACTGGAAAAGCACAGATACAGGCAAGTGTGTGAAGCGGTACATAAAAGTAATTTCATATGGCAATAGTTAACAAACACTGGTTTGAGCATAATTGCCATAAAAGTCTTAGATAATTATTGTATTTGTCAAATCTGAGGTGGAGACAAGTAAAGCAGTGTTTGGATATTTGGATAGCTCTAACACTGAAGTGTTTGCACCCTTCTCTACCTCGTAGACAGCAGTGAGGTCTCGGAAGAAGCTCTTGGCACCGCTGAGCAGGGCCTCGTTGTCAGGACAAACCACCAGGTACCCAATGTCCCGCTGTGAGCCAAAGGGATCCAGCAACAGTTTCTCCCAGTAGGGCAGGCCAAACGGAGACAGAACCACAAAGTCATACTCATAACCCACCAGGAAGGTGGGGATGGGCAGGGGCTCTGGAGACTCGTCTGTGCCTGTGGGAGTGAGGTGGGAGGGGGAGGAGAAAGAGGGGGAAATAAATTGTGGAAGGAGGTGAAAAGAAACACAAAGAAAGAAAGGAGAGTGAGTGAAAGTTGTTAACAGGTAAGATGTCAGCTGCCCTCCCTCTGCCTGCCACCGCGCATCAGAATGTGAGGTCACCAAACGACGTGACAGCTCCTCCCAACAGAGCTGACATCTGGACCGCAGCACAGGGACCACACTGCCTATTGATCTGACAACAGCCGCGGTTTTTCTACCCCAAGACACACACATCCCAAATGTCACACACACAAGCGCCAAATGTTGTTATCGGCCTCACAGTAATGGATTTTTACCAGTAATCATTTTGAAAGCCTTTACTTGCAGGGAGTTATTCCAAAAATCTTACTCTTGGCAGAATGGATTGAAACATCCACTGCATATGTGGTGGAACACATGAGTCACTGCTATCTGATTTTAATAGAACTTGAGTGGATGGTAGCAAAGCATCAGACACAGCTGTGTATCAAGTGGATAAACTTCCCCAGCTTTACCGTAAGAACCCCGTCCAGCCATTTTGTGGAACTGCTGCCAGGTGAGGGGACCCTGAACGCCCCACGACCTTACAGTCCTCTTCTTCTGGATTGCGTCCTGGAGAACTGGCTGGAGGGACATCAGCACCCGTAGCACGTCCTGAGAGCACAGCGCACTCACGTCCACTGCTGGAGAAGGGAGGAAATGGGAGGCTAAAGATTAATCACAACATGAGAAACTCAACACGCAAAAATAAAGTAGACATGTCAGAGGAGCTTCTCAACAAATCTTTTAGCCCTAAATTTAGTTACAGTTCTCTGTAAATGTCCTGATCTGTATTGTTGACTATATAACGTGCAGGTCAAGGAGTTTGACTCATGAACAACAAGCATTTATGTTTAACTGCTAAAGAAAAACTACAATCCTACTATATATCACTCAAATGTTTAAAAACATTCAATCTAAAAAAGAAAAATACAGCATCAAATATGTTGACTTCTGACTTTTTTAACACGTACAGATTTAGTGAGATTTCTGATGTTACAAATGAAGTTTCATTATTTTGAAGAATATTATCAAAACATGACTAAGGTCTAAGCTACTCTACTAACAGCAAAAAAAAGAAGGCATGCATGAAAGTCTAAGCTTCCTCACCGTTTTGTTTGCCCCAGTGGTGCAGGCACGTGCTCTTGACCAGCGCCTCGTCCACCTTTCCACCTGACATGTTGTCCATGAACTGCCTGCCGTGCTCCAGAGCCATGTAGCAGTCGCTGTGGTAGTCCCTCTCCTCCACCCTCACACAGGGTGGCACAGGGGCCCCATTTGGCCCCCGCGTCACTATGTCATGCTCCAGAGTTGAAATGGGTGAAAATGGGTTGGTGCACTGGTCCTGCAGGAGGAGAATCAGCTCATCTGGGACACGGTCACCCCTCCCAACTCCAGTTCTCTCCAGCGACGAGAGCCGCAGCTCCTCAAATCGCTTTTCAGCCTCTCGGCTGACGTCCGAGCCTCGGCCGATGATATCCAGCTCATCCTCCAGGAAGAGGCCCGAGCCGTTGCCGTAACGCCGGTTGACCACGGCGCTGAAGCCGCAGCTGCAGGTTTCCTGTGCCTCGCAGATGGGGTCGCTCAGGTACACGCCCACATCCGCTCCTTTTATGTTCATGTTACATACACAGATGCAGCAGCTGTCAAAGTTGCAGTCCTTGAACAGGTTCATGACTGACTCGGAGAGGATGAGGGTGACGTAGAGGCTGTGGGCCTCCGGGATGGAGGGTACGGTGGCCGGCTCTACCGAGTTCAGCGGTCGGCAGGTGGAAGGGGTGGATGCTGGCGAGTAGAGGTCAGAGTTCTCGTATTTGAGCGAGCCCTGGACACTGGAGGGCCCTCGAGGTGTGCGTGGAGTGCGTGGCGTACGTGGGGTGGGGGCAGAGAAACGTGGGGTGGCAGGAGAAGGCAGGATGCCGGCGCCACTATTACTTGGTGGAGCGCTGTTTGACATGAAGGGCGTGTGGGTCTGGGGGGTGTAGGTCTGGCTGTAGTCCTGGTCCATGGTGCTGCCCACGCTGGGGATGTTACTGAGGGCAGAAAGACAAAAAGATGTGAATTAGAGAGGATGCAAGTGGAAACACAACAGCAGATTTAAGGGTTTAGAAATGATCCCTATTAGTCATTGAGTAAGAACGACTATTCTCATCACAGCTCCCAGTGATTAATATCCTATGTTCATCACTGCAAAAAAAAGAGAAATATCTCATAGAAAAATCTCAACTGCGGCCCTGATATACTGCACATCTAATCATAGCATGGAACTAGAGATTATGCCCTGCACTTGAAAACAGAACATACTTATTTTACTAAGAGCCAGAACAGCAATGAGTACATTGCTTCAAATAACCACATACTGAGCTCCAACTGTCTCGCTGTGTTTGTAAAGACAGTTCTAGTAATAAGGCAGTAGGGCATGACCACATTCACAACAATAAGAAATGCAGTGAGGGCTTAGACTGCACACATGTTTACACATGAGAGAACAAGAATGCCGGAGAGAGAGAACGAGAAACGGGTAGCGATAAGAAGCAGTGGGAGAGAAAAAGACATTCAATAAACATTTCAATGAGTGTCTCTCTGAGGTAAGGTTTATTTTTGGGCTGGCGAGCAACAGTGAGGAAGCAGGCGGAGAGACAGAGCGTATGAAAGAGCAGGAGAGAGGAGGAGAGGAAGGGAGAGAGAGAGAGGGAGGAAGGGTGAGCACATCATGTCCCTCGCTGTATGTGGGGAACAACTCCTGGCACAGACCCATTAGAAGGAAGTCCCAGAACAACTCTCTGTTCCTGCAGCCAGGGCACGTTCGAGATGCCATGCAGACACGAAGGCAGCACGAACACAACATTATAAGATCTTTTCCAATGACTCTTTGGACAGTGGCCAAGCTAACTCAAGTGCAAAGCTCTCCCTCACTGCACAGTCCACCTTAACAAGCCTCACATTACACACTTAAAAAAACTGAAATGAAAATAATGAGCCCTCCTCATATTAAAAGTATTTAAATGTTACCACCTTTGTTTCTTGCTCTGCTCTACATTTCCTGTCATGCTCCAGTGTACTCTAATACAAATGTTAATAATCATCAGGGAAAAAATATAGCCCCACAGTTGCAATTAGCTCTGTTGCACAAAGAATGAATGTAAAAGTCAGTCTACATTTCCATCTAAGCCCAAACCTGCTGGATATATGCTGACAGCTCACTTTGCAGTCAAGAGCAACACATTTTAATTCAAAACATTTCCAGTCCCAACCATACCTGAGGAAGTGCTTTGGCATTTGCTTCAGGGCAATATATTAGTGCAGGGTTTGCATTCTTGTTTGAAATTTAATGGTTTGTACTTCATTTTATGCAACACAATTCAGTCAAACAGTCAGTAAGAGCGACATTGTTAAACGATGATGTAAGAAGGGCATCATGCTGAAAGTTTCTGCTCTGAGTAGCAAGATTAGATACGGATCAATGAACCTGAGCCTACCAGATTTCATGTTCCCTGGTCAATGCAACACATAGTATAATACATTTAAGTCCATATAATGTAATAAGGGTTGACTGCCCTGATTACAGAGAAGCAAAAAAAAAAATCAATAGAATAAAAGAAGACGTGTTTGGGGAATTTTCTGATGTGAAATTCCATATGTGCGCACGCCACAGTGTGGCCTTGTGTAGTTAAGGCGAACGGTGACAGACATACTAGAGACTCCAAGCTGCTTTGAGCAGTGAGGTGGCATGAAGCCGCTACAGGGGCCCATCCCACCACTACAGTGATAATCCTCATCTTCAACCAAGAGGGCATTTTACACTCATTTCCCCGCTCCGCCTGAGGCAGCCATGCATGGGAAATTGAGCTGCCTGCTAAGGGGGCGTCCGGGGAGAGACCAGAGGGTGTGTGTGGACAGAGAGGAAGCAGAGTATGAGTATATGCTTCCTTGCACACAAAAACGCAAGACAGCCAGCACAGCGCTGGCATTTCTTCAGCAAGTTTAGATTAGAATGCCTCAGTAACCTTTTGCCCAGATCATCATGATAAATTATTTTGAAACAAGCACAGAATTAAGGCATGAAAAGGAGTGTCAGCAAGGCCCCGCACTGACACCACTGTGAATCACTTGATGTGCTTCAGTTAAGCTGTAAGTTAAGTGCATCACATAGTGACTTGCATGGTACTGCACAGTTGTAGAGCTATTCTCATACTAAAGATCTCAGCTGTGTGATAACAGCAACACTTGAGGACGTCCCTGAAGATGACAAAGGCCCACTCTGTGAAAAGCTCAGTGAATAGCACCACAGTGGCACACCTGTCCTTGTTGAGGAAGGTCATGACAGGCACGGGGTTGAGCATCTCTCTGCCCATGGTCCAGCTCGGTCGGTAGATGCAGTCCTCTGGTATTTTCATAGGTGGGAGACACTGGCTGGGCAATGTCTTCAGAGGAGCGAACATGGAGCAGCCTACGAACGCCTGGCACAGCTCTGGCTTGTACACAAATGAATAGTCCTACAAGAGAGGATAAGGCATTGTAAGGCAGAAAAATAATTAAGTCTTTGCAGATAGAATCTGTTTTTGTTTCCTGTCCGCTGGAAAAGTAATGACCCAGGGAAACAGGATGAACAGCGAGCTCAACAATGTGAATACCACATTGCAAACAGGATGAACAAATAACCTCATACAAAGGATAAATTAGACTTTGCTACCTCACAGTACCACAGACAAAACCATATAGCACCTTGATCTCAGTAACTCAAAGTGCATTACTCGTACCTCACAGGGTCTAAACTGAAAACATCAATTTTAGAATTAAAACATGTAGCAGAGAATGAAACATGACGCATGCAGTGACATCATCTACTCTGTTCTGGTGATTCATAGTCAGCTAAAATTGTGCCAAAATAGCTATTAGCAGTTCTTGTTTGCACTTACAAAAAACTATCACTGCTTAACTTTTAATACTGTAGACACCTGATGATTCTCAGGCAAGTTCTGTGTCATCACATCATCCGCAGGCCTACAGAACTAGAAGGGATTTAGTGTGTTGCTCATGGGCACTAACATGGGGAATCATCCCTATATTGCTGACCTGAAGGGCAGCCTCTCACCATGTGGCCACCCAGTCACCTCAAAGTGAGCAGGGTGAAGAACACATATCCACCAATTATTGTTCGCTTTGACGTCCGCTGCCTCAGTCAGTTGTAATTGACACTGCAATAGCTCCTGACAGATTTACACTGAGTCTAGACCCACCTTGATCTCAGATGGCTTGGGGCTGCAGAAGCTCTCCTCCACCTCAATCTTGAAGTGACCTGCAAGAGATGAGGTGCCGTCCAGCATGGTCATGCACGGAGGTGCCTCCATGCTGCCGTACTCCTTGCTGCACATGTTCATGGGTGAGTAGCCCATGATGTGCTGTTCTAGGGAGGGAGGCGTGGGAAACATCTGGTGCAGGTCTGCTGAACCTGGAGGGAGGCAGACACAAAGAGCCCATCAGAATATGACTGACTTGGATTACAAGGTGAGTGAAGAGGAACTAGTGTAGAAGGTAAGTCAAAAGTCTACTCCTACACCATTGCCCTTATCGTACAGCTTACACTGCTAAACATGCTAATAATGAGATAAACTTAATTACATTTTTGTTTTTATCTTAATCACCCTATACACAGCACTTTGAGACACAGATAACAATTATGTGGGTGATTTCACAATGTAAGCTGTTTGTTACTACTGCTTCTGTCAAGATGCTCGCTGATGTACGTCTTCTTGTTCTGCATCCAAATATGACAAGCAGCTGTCTTTATAGGCAGCTACCATGTAAATATAAAACAGATGAATACGTATTAGCCATGCTAATAGGCATCTGACAGGCATCTCGCCCACCAGTGATGAAATGTTTACATAGTTTGTCACAGTTATCTTGGCACGTTCGCTCACGTTTGCTTTCTTCCTATATTAGTGAGACTACTTACAGCAGCCAGCAGAGCTGTTTATGTGAAGTTGGAAGGTGGCTAAAAGCAGGAGCTCCTTCTTTTTGCGTCGCTATCATTTTCACAAGATAATTACACTTTTAAACTGGAACGACAGGCTTCCTGGTAAAGATCTGTATGCACTCAGTTTATTAGATTCAACTGTACGGTCATTATGGAGGACATCATTTGTGGTGTTATTGAACTGTATTGCATTATACAGGGAGGTGTTTCTGGAGTTTTGGCTACCCTCATGGATATAAATGGGATGGACAAAATAATAGAAACACCTGCCAGTACACCACTCAACAACACCACCAACTGCACCCTCCAAAATGACCATACAGTTGAATCTACACCTCCCTAAAAAACAAAAACTTAACATTGCAACCTTCATGAAGGTAGATCTATCGCAGGCCTGTTGCATTAGACTGCATTAGCTTTAGCTAGTTGCACCTAATAAACTGGCACGTGAGTGTATACCTAAGTAGACAGAGCCAGAGACTGAGTGGGGAATATCCAAGGCCTCAAACACTTGAACCATTTTGGCAATTGCCCAATATAAAACACAATTCATGGTAAAAGGGCCGATTCTATGACTGTACAGTATTGTTCATAAAACTAAAGCAAAACGGTTGATCTGAGACCAATTTGCTTCACAGTAAAATATAGTGTCCTTAAATTCTCTTTAGCTCTACATTACAGTGTCCCTGAGCTCAACCCTTGGAATAAAGAACTACATGAAAAGAAAAAAATCACAGAAAATACTGTGCAGTACAGTTGTGTTCAAGGCAACGCTCTAGTGTTAGCACAGACGCCCGCTGTAGAATAACAAAGGAGACACCAGGACAGCAGCTGTACGCTAAACACTGATGCACTGTGAGGTTAATCACAGCCACAATCTCCACCACTAGGTGGCCGAGCCAAGGATGAGCTGCAATTATGATTTAATATTAGAGGTCTTAGTTTTAATTAGTGGATTTAAAGCATATGATGCCTTTTCACTTAGGTGAAAATGAGCGGGGGGAATACTTTTAAAACTGAAGTGACTTCTGGCAAAATGTCAGTGTATCATTCTGACTTTTTAAGGAGGCACACAGGGATGACAAATCTGATTCTAGATTAACACTTGAGGTAAATCCATCCTTGTAGTTTAGGGAGACACGGGACATCAGTGTTCAGGGAAAAGATGGAGAGAGAGATGTAGAGATACATACTAATGCAGGATACAGGGTCCAAAGTGGATGGCTTTGGTTCCTTGCCGCCAAATTTCTCATCCGTTCCATTCACCGGTCGTCTGGAACCAGGCTGTGGACAAGAAAAGAAGTGATTTAGCACCAAAGTAACTCAAAGCATCAGTTAATAACACAGCTCCAAATTCACTGTTATATTTGTCACACTTAAGGAGCCTGCAAGTCAGAACGTTCATGACGACTTCTTAGAGTAACTGCAGTGGGTAGTGAGAACTGTCAGCTGATGACGGGCTGAGTGAAGACTGTGCCCTGGCCCAAGAATGCCAGTGCAAACACAAACACATGCACAAACACACAAACACAAACACGCACAGACACACACACACGCATACTGTGCCAGACCACGCTCCGTGTAATGAGATTTTCATTGCAGTGTGAGCCAAGGTCTGTACTAACCGGCAGATCATCCTCGTCCGAGTTGAAGAGGTTGTCCAGGTCGTTGATGGACACCACCAGGTCTGTTTCGTGGATCAGGCTGGTGGAAGCCATGCGGTTGTGAGCTGCCGCCCGCTGAGCATCTGCACAGACACACTTACTGTTAATACTAAAGTATCTCAGTTCTCCAGCACCCAAAATCTACCTCGTACACCAGAACTATAAGCCAGTGAAAGGCACAAATCTTGATTCGAGTCATGATTGTTCATGCTAACGGACTACCTTTCTATTCAAGCAATTCAAGAAGCAGATTTTCATCTAAATTCAATTTTGGAAGAGCTAATGGCATAACAAATCTGTTAAGTAAGATTTAGATTTAAAACAATTGGGAATGAATGTTCCTTATTGGGTGAATGAATGTAGTTTCTCTGTTGATATGTTGGGAACATTAATTGAAAGTGTAACTGACAAGTTTCATTTGATGTGCTCACTCTCCAGATATCAATACACACCAAGATACACCATGTACCCTTTGGACTCACTGTCGAGGCCTTCTGAGGGTGGCAGTACGACTTTATGTATTTGTGTGGCAGCAGCCAAGTCACAGAAAAAGCCAAGGAGGTTGTTATGAAAGAAAGAGGCTCCTTACCATCTGATGGACCTGCCCCTCCTTCTTCACCCTGTGAGGAAAAAGAAAGATGAGGAGGTTACAAGAAGGAACGGGAAAAAAAAACACACACCCACCCACCCAATGCAACCAGAGAGATCAAGCAGTGAATGTTTGATCAAAGGAAGCTCTGAATGTATAGTGCAGACAGATATATTGTTTATAATAATATGACAGTAATCCCAAGTCAATTCTTGTCATTAATGAGGGCCTGTGGCAGAGCATAGTTAATATGAGGATGTGTGAAATCATTTGAGTCCGTAACTATACCAGACCAGAGCTGGGATAAATCACAGAACAGGGAAACGCAGAAAAAAATATTGAAAAATATCGAGCAGACAGACTGAACTTACAAAAAAGGGGCTCTTTTTTCCCCCAATGAAGGCAAAAACAATAAGTAAGAATAAGCAATAATAGTAATAATAAAAGAGAAAATTGGACAGAAACTGAAGAACAGAGAGGAAGGACTGCTTGACTGTGGCAAATGAGTTTTCCAGTGTGGATCAGAGTGAAATCATGATCCAAGGAATGGCCTCTTAGGCTCCCACCCAGACATCAATATGGGGAGGGCTGGCCTTCCGTGTGTGTGTGTGTGTGTGTGTGTGTGTGTGTGTGTGTGTGTGTTCTTATGACGGGTTGTGTGTACACTGTGTGCTGAGCAGTTCTAGCTGGGGAACAGGAATGTTATGTCCTGGCCATTGATTTCATTACGCTCCAGGGCTTTTCTCTGAGTAACACAGACTCTAATCTGTCTCCCTTAAAGGACCAATCCACAGCAGTGCACAACATCCAGACCAAGGACACAATCTATAGGTGCTAATGATGCCTTAACCCCATATCAATAACCTGGCCTTGGGTGGGAAAGTGTGCATGTGTTGAGTGTTTACATATTGCAAAAGCTTGTTTGACTCTAAAGCTGCCTGCATGAAAGCATTTCCTCGCGTTTTTCCTCCATTTCACTTAATTTCCTCGTTCATCTGAGGCTTTCTTTGTGCACTTCATTATTCAGCAGGCTCTGACATAGGCAAACTACTCCTGTGCATCAGTATGTTCATCAGATGATGCCAAGAAGTCTCTAGTTTGACGGTTTCTTCATCTGATCGCTGGAAATGCCCATGTAATCTTCACAATAGGTCTCTGCCCTCTGTAGTCAGCAATAAGTAAGTGGTTTAATAGTCTGTTGAGCAACTAATAAAGCTCCAAACGCACTCACAAAAAATGGTAAAATGGTCAGGAATATAACTGGAACCTAAAACTTCTTCTTCTTACTATTCTAAAGTCATCGATGGAGAGGAAATTCTCTGTGTACTTCAGGTCTATATTCCACATCAGCAAAGTAGGAGGTATATTATCTTGCAGCAACAATGAAAAAGACGCTAAAGGTAAAAAGCATCAAGGTATTATCCATCCAGCAAAAATCAGGGAGGAACACCCACACATATGTGGTGTGTGATGCACACACACACACACACACACACACACACCACATAAAGCAGACAGTGGAAGGGCTCCGTTGCACTGACAGCTCTTCGGGGACTCCTCACCCTTACATTCCAGCACAGACCAGGGGGATACGAGAGAAAGAAAATATTTGAGTGTGCTTTTTAAGCTTAATGGTTCAGTGAGCCAGGTTTGTTGCTGTGCATAGACTCCAGGCTGTGTGAAGCCTGATGCACACATGCAGCCAAGGAATGAATAAACACACACACTTTGAATCTCCCTTTCAATGCTGGGGGCGATCCGCAGCTAACAGGTGGCCCTTGTCTGGAGCCGGAGCCAACAAGCCCAGAGGCAGAGCGGAGGAACAAGGTGGGAAGGGAAAGGAGGGCAGGGGCAGATCAAATAGGAAAAACATTACAACTAAAAGGAAATTAGACAGACTAACTATTTGGTGTTCCTCTGGGCTCAGCTAACAATGGGGATTCAGGGATAGCTTCCTGTGCAGTTAGACTTGGGCAGAGCAGTGAAAGCGGATGTATGCGGAAAGCGGTCGCAGCGTTATTTTTAGTGCAGTATTGCTGACGATGGCCTATTTTCTACCTCGCCTGCTCCCTGATCTTAAAATCAGCCCCCTTGTCCCCTTTTTACCCCAGGCAACTAGTGAGGAAGGCATGGATGTAGCTGCTTCTTTCCATGCCACCTTTTAGGAAGGCTTCACACTGCTAGGCATTATTCAAACTGTCACTGTCTTTTTTGCATTAAATCCAACGGGGTGTGGCTGCAAACTGGAATCAAAGCACCCAACTTGGAAAAGGCACTGGGCATGGCCTATTCTAGACAGAGAGAGCTCAGAGTGTGGATGTGGATGTCGAGTTAGACAAAAACCAGAGGTAGCAGGGCTCTATAACTATCCCACCATAATACTAGCCACACTATTAGGTGAATAATCTAAGATGAATCATGATGCTTAATTGGTTTGTGTGTAGCAGTCTAAGACACGGCCAGACAGACGCCACTATGACATCATGTCCAGAATACTGTGCGACAGGATGGTCATTGTGAGGTTTAATTCAAGTCATTTCAACTGTAAAAATCACAGGTAAAAATGAAAAACATTGTCAGAAGTAGCATCAAGACAAAACAAATATAACATCTTAAACATATGGGTGCATCAAAACCAGTGCCATAAAAGAGCAGAGTATGTTCAAATGAGATGCATATGGCAGAGTAAAGAGCTGGAGTGAAACCCATGTTGTGGGAGATGCAATTTGATGTTTGAAAATTGTACAAAGGTAATGTTTGCCAATACAGAAAGGTACTGCAGTTTGTTGTTATGGAAACAAGGTCCAAGACCTGCTTTCAATTTATCTGTATGCCCATGTAGGACAGCACATAACAGTTGTATCATGACCTCTATCAAGAGTAAGTATAAGTAAGGGGGTCCGTTCAAACAGGAGGGTACGATACATCCATTAAATACTGCACGGCTTAGACAAGTGATACTTCAGTCCTCACTTGTCGCTTTGGCTTGCTTTACCTTTTGTTTCTTGCCTGGCTCGCGCTCCCCTCCTGCCTTATCCTTCTTGTTGGAGAATGTGAATTTGACATCTCCTTCCTCGAAGGCGTAGGGGTCCACCTCCGGCTCGTGATCTCCGTCGTTTATGGCAGCAGATAGGTACTGATTACTCCTGGCTCGGTACATCTGAACGCGTTCTTCAGACACCTTCAGGGGCCATTTAGATGTTGACATCACCCTGGGAAGATGGAAAAGCTGAGATGAGAGGATGCTGGAGCAACATGAGATAACCATCAAAGATTCACAGTTCACACGCAGCAGATGTGCCATTTAAAAATTTGCATTCTAAGAGCTACATTTCAATTACAGGCCTTTTAAAAAGAGCAGTCGGATCAGCTAACACACAACAGAGAGAAGAGTTGTGTGAGAGTAAAGAAGTAGAAAAGAATCACTCTCCGTTTTAAATTTTGGCAACAGGATCATTTCCTCAACGGCTCTGTTTTGGCCTGATGCTGGCTGATATCGTATGCAATAGTTTATCTGAAGAAACAGAAATGGCAGCCAATGCAAACGTTTCTGACAGCTGTCATGCAGCAGAACTGGATGCATCATGTTTGTTGTCAGACAATTACATTGGTAGCAGATTTATGGAAGGGTGGTGACTGCTCGTACACTTACAGACAGACAGACACATTTATCACTTGTTACTGTGACATGGCTTATCAAAATCTCTTATGTAGTTATGACTGTGGCCTACTTGTTCCATATATGTAACAAAACAGGGAGGGAGGGGGGGAGGGAAAAGAAGTAAACTATTGGCTGCTAGTCAGGAGAGGAGGGACTGACCCAACTTATGTGTTATCCCTCCCCTTCACTGTCTCCTATATTTCTCTGTACTTCTGTCCTCCCGTCATGCCTGTCCAGCTCTGATGTGAGGTGATGGTGTGCGGTGGCCTGGGCCAGAGATTAGCTGCCATTCAGAGCTGTGGCCGGGAGGATTACAGCTCACTAGAATAGCCCGTCCAAGCGGCTGGCCCCTTGGGATTGCATAACCCTGCCGATAATTCCCACAACGGCCACCCTACGGCCTGCTGGTCACTATGCCTGCCTTCACACTGGACAAGCCCCCTCGCTCTCTCTCCATCTGTGATCCTCTTCCTTGCTAGCAGCTCCTTCTCGGTGCAAGTCTCTCTGCGGTGTCTGCCAAACTGATAGCCAGCAGACTGTATTTCTTTCAGCTTCAACTATATTACAATAGCGGAGGATTTTACCTTCATCTTACCCTACCATTACTCTTCCTCTCTCCTCGCTCTGGTGTGTGTGTGTGTGTGTGTGTGTGTAGGAATCGATGAGCAGTGCTGGCCCTGCACATTGGTGATGTATGATGTCAAAAGGGCACATAGCAAGAGATTAACATGCTAAGCGCTATACCAAACATTCTGCAGCTGAGGGATGAGGGAGGGGGAGTGATGCGGGGGGGAGATCTGAGAGACAGAATGAGAAAGGGGGAGAAGGTGGGTTTTGCATCATTACTCTCTCAAAACAATTTTTCTAGACTATTGAAAGTGCTCCAAAGCGGCCCGGGGCCACTTTGTAACAGGGGAAAAGGTGGGAGGGCTGGGATGCCTAACTGCTTAGTCAGTGTGCAAATGGCTGAAGCCTTTATCCCTCTGTGTGTGTGTGTGTGTGTGGGTGAGTGAGAGGGGGAGAGAGAGAAGGCATTGAATAGTGATTGTTAATTGGCATGTGTCACTCACTCTGTGACTGACACCAGGTTGTCCTGTGATGCCGAGGCTTCGTCCCTCAGCTTGTCCCCTGGCAGCAGCGGTGTGGGCAGCTCGGCTTCTTTCCTGCGGGGTAGGTTGAATAACCGCCATGGTGCGTGGAAGCTGTCCTCCTCCAAGTTGACCGCTGCGCCCACATACACAGTGGGTTCAGGAGGCTCTGAGTAGCTCGAAGCTCCGGGGTGGGTGTGGGGGTGATGCGAGTGGAAGTGCTGATTCAGACCCTCTGGCCCTCCAGGCTCCTCGCCACCACCCTTCACCCCGACCAGGCAGGGCTCCGGTGGTGGCTGGTAAAAGTGTTGACTGTTGGGGGTTGAAGGGTTCTTCATGCCCTCCCCTGACTCCTCGCTACGCTCGCAGGGGTGGGGGCTAAGTGGTGGTGGTTGAGGTGAGTTGGCCTGTTCTGACGGCCCAGCATTGACTCCCCCACTGTGGAGCTGGGGGCCTTTTTGGATGGCGGACACATCCGCTGAGCGTATACTTGGGAATCTTCCCCCGTCCTGACCCCTCATGGTCAACCTTTGGCCAGCTGTTGCCTCCGTCTCTATTGAAGTGTCGTCGCTGGTCAGGCTGCGATGATGGAAGGGTGTCTGAGGTCTTTTCTGCTGTTTGTCACCTTTCTCTGGCTTCTCTCCACCAGCTTTGTGCTTGGTAGGAGGCTGGGAGGGCTGACCTGCTGACTGAGTTTGGCCTGGAGTGCTGCCTGTTCGCTGTTTCACCGATTTGTATCTACAGGGGAGAAGACAAACAGGGAAGTGCGGTGAGACGAGGAGGCACTGGTGACACTAAGCAAAACAGAAGCAGAGACAATATATCAAACCAGAAAGATGTGCAATGACAAATATTTCATTTTCTTGATGCACAGAGATCGTGTGCAGCTTAGCAAGCTCCCTCTAAACGGTCACGTGCTTCTCCTTTAGAAAAATAATTAACTTAATAACTCTCACCTGGAACATGGCAGCTCCGCTAATTCATCTCAAATCAATTAGCAGGCAGACACCAATTAAGTTGCATGAGTACAAGACTGCAACACCTAATCCAAAACTGTCACTGCGCACTCATAATTTTCTTTATCACTCGCACTCAAACTCATGACATGAACAAAATGCATCTTGTAAAAGCCTTTTTTCCAAAACATCTGAAAAGAAAATCAATAAAGCAAACAAACCACATGCTGTCAGTAGAGAATACATAATATCTCACTGAGGTTGATCACATGACGCATTACACTGAGCACAACATACTACCTGCTCTGAGAACAGATGACCCGGCCACAGCTTACCGAGCCATGCAGCTCACCTCCTCTCACCACTGCTACTGTCTGCCTCTGTGTGTCTCTAGCCTCTCCGTTGCTGGGACACCACTCAGCCTACTGCTGTGGTTACACATCAGGGTGTTGACGAGGACGCTGCGTCTCTTTAATAGCCAGGCTACTTGCATGTCCTGACAATTAGATGTTAAGATAAGCAGACACGCGGAAGGCTTCAATCTACAAAACAAAGCTAATGGCCATTAAAACTGGCAATGCACAGAGCTTCCTATTTCTGTGTCGCCAAAGTGCTGGGCGGCTTCCAACAAATTAACATGCTCCAGCTGACTGGCCCAATCCACTCTGCTCTCGTCTGCGGTCCAAGTCGACTCTCCACTCCCTAGGAGGAAAAAAGGCCTAGTGCAAAGGATTCCCCGATGGAAGTAGGCTCATACTTGCCAGGTTTCCACCAATCAAAACACACACTAAAAATAAGAGTTTAGATTATACTGGCTGATTAACCATGAATGGGAATTTTTTTTTTTCAGTTTAGTAGATTGGTTCAGACTCCCCCTGTGGAGGACAGTAAAGCTTCCCGGCAGTTCACTGAATGGACCTGCAGTGTGCAGTGGATGGCACAAGCTTGTGTTTACATGTACCCTTGTTAGTAAAGCAGCTGGTTGCAACTACGGTTGGCCGGGACAGACGACAAGCTGAAGGATGCAGGGGTGACAGCCGATTTGCGGTCCCAAAGACATTCATCAAATTAAAATATAATGAATAAGAAAATAAACTACTAATGAAATCAAGCTTTCCATGAGGCTGAATTTAGAAAATAGCAGAAAGAAACACAGGAACGCATAAGCATGCACAACAAACAAAGAATATCATTAACATCAAGGTGTCAGACACAGGGGAGGGGGTTCATGCTCTCTGTAACCTTTCCCTGTCTATGTCCTGACAATATGCATCAACTGTAGCTGTGGCCATCTGTCCCAGTAGATAAAAACGTCGGTGACATTTAAACAGATACATGTGAACTCGTTCGACTTGTGTTGTGCTCATTTATCAATGTTAGGAGCATGCAACACGCACACTCTCTTTTTACCACCACAGTATCCCTTAAGAGCTCCATCAGAGGTCAAACTATTCTTTCTCCCTCAAATTATTCCCATCAGTGCAGGAATAAAAATGTCTGACTTACAGAAACACACAGTCCTGCAGAGGTTTCAGCCCCGGCACGGCTGTCATTTAGACAAAATAGTGATAAATTGAAAAATATGAAGAATAATATCCTTGTCAAAGTCTAGACCTGCACACATTCTGCTGACTATGGCCCCCTGTGCCGGTGTTCAAAGCTCCGCAGACTCTGAATAACCTCTTTAAAATGTCTTTGAACGCACACATATGAGCAGTGCCTGCACATGTATGCCTGTACTGCACTTCCATGTGGAAAGTGACTGACCTCGAACAGCTGCAATACGACCTCTGTGAATGCTCCACAAAGTCCCAGGCTCCCACTTTCTCAGTCAGCTCCTCCTCACAGGTACCATTGGTTGCGGCTGGGAACTTCCGCCTGGGGAGGGGAAGAAACAATTATTTTCACCCTCAGCTCTTTTCGTACAGCATTATTCATGTGAAGAGACCCATCCTCCTCTTTCATATAATTTCTGAAACACAAATCCTAAAATAATGACACAAATCCTGACAAGTGCACAGCCCTTCTCATGTTCCTTTGGTATACAGTGGCGAATGGTAAAAGATTTGTGCTGAGGCTGATTTCATCGCCCTGCTTGGAGCAATAATATTTTGGCTGACAAGCCAACAGCTAACTCCAGCCGACATTCTGTGCTTGGTCAAGGGGGAACAGATCCCCGGCTGCTCCCAATGTGTCAGATTCACTGATGGTGAATAGCACAAAAGACTGTGGGACAACATTTTAATTACTAGTAATCGTTATTTCCATCTAGGATTGTTTTTGTATTTCTGTATTATTTATGCGTGAATAATCAAGCATTATAGAAAAGGGACACTATTATAGGATATTTAGTACATTTATGACAGAAGTGCAGTCAGAGGGTGCAGGAAAATACCACCAAAAGGCAACAGTGTCGTCAAAGATACGGGCCAGAGAAAGGGTCTGTGCAGGGGGGGGAGGAGGAGGAACAGAAAACTGCACAAATAACACATCATTCAAATTTTACCAAAAAGGACTAATCAAGCATGACGTCTGCTCCTGTGTCGGGCCTTCAAACAGTTAAAGATGTTGGGTTAAGTGAATTGTTTTAATCTGAAAATGAAACTTCCAACTCTTCAAGAGTGCTTAAACACTGCCACACGACCACGCTCGTCTTTACTCGGCTTGACAGAACAACAACCTATGAGTGCTCATAAAAAATAAAAAATAAAGTACAGTCAGGAGAGGCTGACTGGTTCTCTCACTGAAACGAAAGAGTCAGCAAAAGGTCTGAGCACACTGTTGGTGATTTTACAGTGCTGTAAAGATGTGGAGGTGAACGGACACTTTTATGGAGGTTGTTTTGGTGTCTTATTTGTATCACTTGTGTGCTTGATTTACATAAACTACAACCCTCCCACACATAATATCTCAGCGTCTCAGCCATTGTTGATCGGAACCTATTTGTGCACAGAGATGATGGTATTGACCAGTGGCCAGAGGGTTTGCTCTTTAACCACTCACTCAGCCACATAGAGTAAATGAGAATGTACACTTTCTAATACCATGTGCCACATTCAAACACCGACAGAAAATCACACCTTGGACTTGTAACAAGTCCTCATTCACTGTCTGATATTTTCCTAGATACAGGAAACTCTCACAGCCTCTTATCTACAGCTGCACCAATCAATACACAAAGAAAATCTTTTGGGTTGTGGCAATTTTCATTTATAGCATAGATAATCCATCTGTGCTACTTTCCAGAGACAATAACAGACTTACTTGTTCTGGGCTCGGTTGATATTGCACTCTTGCCAGACGCGCTCCACCACCTGACTGGCTAACCGGCGTGGAATCTTGCCTCCATGGTAACTTGTTCTGTCCACGCTGAATGCGTCAGACGACGAAGGCATCTTAACCCACTTCTGGGCCGAGTGAGAATCCACTAGAGAGGGAAAGAGCAAGTTCAACAAAGGTGACCAAGGTTTAACGAAACATATTGTCCTGTCTTCTATATGTAGAAATGTTCACTGTGCTGTTTAACACTACCTGTCTGTGCCTCCTCAGGCGACGTGGGAGGGGTGAGGGTCACCAAAGACATGGCGGGCTCTCGCTGGGAAGCAGGCACTTGGTGGCCACCCGAGTAGACGGCAGTGCAGTGGGAGGGCCCCACAGGGGCCACAACAGGGATGTCTGACTGGGGTACCAGCACAAGGCAGGCTGGGTACACCATCCGCACACCACCTGAACACAGATGGAGGCGGAAATTTAGGAACCTAAACCAGTCAAAACCAGAAAACCAACAGGTAATCTCAAGCTTCGTGATATATATGTTTTAAAACGGACCTACGAGGACCTCCACAGAGGCCAGAGAGTCATCCTCCCAGTCCATGTCCTCCACCTTGTCCTCCGACACACCCTCCTTGGCGCTGGGGCTGATGGGATAGAACTGGTTCCACTCCTCGATCAGCTTCTGGGTGGGTGGGTCTGACATCTTGAACGACTGGCCGGTCAGCGTACCGTTCAGGCCGAAAGGACTCAGGATCACTAGTCGAACGGAAAGGGTGTGAAAGAGAGGAGAGAAAGACATGACAGTGTTAGCATGAGGACATTCTCTTACCAGTTCCTCCTTCATTTCACATTTCCTGTCCTCTCTTTTTTCCTTCTTTCCATTGCTTCTCCTTTCAGCTTTATCCCTTTTCCTATCTTATATTTCGACACCCTCAAACAGCTTCCTTTTTTAAAAATCCCCAACAATTTTTTGCTCTTTTTGAACTTTTCATTCCACGGTCCTCATTCTTTCTCCTCTTCGGAAAGCTTAACTTCGAGCCTTAAGCCCTTGCTTCTCTCCTTCCTTTTCTTTCCACCACTCTTCCATCCTGTCCTTATCCTGCTCCTATCTTCGATCATTCCTTTCGGTCCTTCCTTATGCCCTTTTCGAAGTTTCTGGCCTTCACTTCACACCTTTCCTTTTTCTCTTCCTATTTTCACTCTTACAACAAACTAATTCTTCCTATCTTGATCATCTTCCCTGTCTTTCTTCTTCCATGTGCTTCTCTTGCCCTGTCATTTTACCATCTCCGGCGAATCAGCGGCGCTCTGACCTTTCCAGAGCACTGCTGGACCCAGCCGGTCCCGGCTGACTTGCCAAATACTTACAGAGCAATCCAGACGCCAATTATTGGCAAGCGGTGGCCTCTCAGAGCCCATAAACAGAGGCTTATAAAAAGGGCCACTCTTCGGCACACACACCCGACTGCACAGACAAATGGGAGTCACACACAGAGCCAATCAGTCTGCTTATAGAGCAGACCTACATCCATCAGAGAATGTAGATTGTACCATAAACTAACATGCATAATGCATACATATGAGCGCGGAAACCAAATGCATATCAACGTGACACGCAAATATACATACACACACAATCTGCCAGCTTGTTATGCATCTATTCTCTCTCTCTGCATGTATCATATGTTTGACTGTGGAGGGGGGGGGGTGTAGATGGCTCTACAAACAGACTGGCTGGCTGGCTGGCTGGCTGGGTGTGTGAGTGAGCATCAGTTAATGTCCCTCTCTACGTTCCTTTTCTAGTGTGTCATTACTGGAGTGGATGGCCTCTGTGCCCAGGTATTGATCCTGCGGCTGGACCAAAGATCGGCTTCCAGGATGGGAAAATGGCGGGAGACAACAGAAAGAAAGGAGAACAAAAAGGGAGATGAGATGCATCTGCAGTGTTTCACTGGACACCTTAGCAGTGATTTACCACCCAAATCTGGTAACACTTCAAGTCATAATTATTTACTGATAATCAGCCTCAGTGTTTACTGCTCACTTTCTTTATTAATGCAGTGACTGTAGTATCAATACAAACCAAACATTTCCTACAGCTACTGCTTAACATGAAAAGCGTTAGACTACATTTCCAGTGGCTGTTGTACAATAAAAGCCACGCTGGGTTTTGCCAATGTGTTTAACACCATGTACAACTCTGAGCACCATCTTTCATCAAAACAAGTCATTTTGGGCTTTTTCGTCAGATCAGTTTCAGTTTTTATTCCAAGACAGTGACACAACAAGTGGGAGCAGGTAGGTGAAGGACTGCAGGCTGCACTGTGTGGGAAACTACCCCACATTGAGTTGGTTTAGTTGTGCTGTGAACAGATACACCAGTCGCTCTTCTGTTGTGTTTCTGACAAAGCTGCTCCTCAAGGAGCGTTTGCTGTAGTGTTAAACCACACCTGTGGTTACCATGGTTACCACAGGTGTCAAATCAACCGGGACCAAAATTTTAAGGATCACAACTTTAAACGGGAGCGGTTAAAACTCACTGGTGTGACAGAAATGTCAAATGTACAGATCCAACACTTCCGGAGGCTTTAATGTAGTGTGGGGAAAGAGCACTGTTCAGCATTACCAAAGTTTGGTACTTAAAGAATGAAACGTAAAGCATGAAGCATGTTGTCTAGACACGATGTATCCAGGAAGCCCCGCAGAACAACGTTTCACCTCTGCCTGCAGAACATACTAGCTCAGCAAAAACCACCCCACAGAGGGAAGAACAAAAGGTTATTTATGTTGCAGTACACAACATCCATCTATGGTCGATCATATTAACCTAAATTAAATTCAACCACACGCCTTTTCCCTTTCATTTCTGCATTTCTTGCTGCACACACACTCCTAAGACCCGAGGCCAGTTGTGGACGAGATATCAAATTCAGCACAATTATGGAAATGGTTTACCGTTTTCCCCATCACCACCGCAGCGCACCCTCCCCTCCGTCCCTTCTGCCTCTCTCTCTCTGACTGTGAGTCTATCTCTGGCTCCCTGAAGACATGTCAAATGTGCTCAGATCAGTGTAATGGGCTGAGAGTTCATTACATTCACTCTGCGCCCTTTTATGAGGTCACATCCTGGAGAGGTCTGCCTGCCGGAGCGCTCTGCTGCACAGTAAACCAAGCTTGGCAGAGGTGAGGGGGAGCGAGGGGGAGGAGGAGATGGATGGATGAAGGGGGATGGAAGTCAGCCCTTCCTCGCCGCTATGCTTGGTTAGCCAGGAGGAAATGCACTGCGGCGGTGAAAACACACACCTGCGCGTTGACACACTGTACTCATACACTGTAGTACAAACGCACCATAGAGACACACGTTTGCTTCATTTGAACACACATAAACGGAAAATCAGTCGTTCTCAACATGAGGCGCGAGTACCTCCAGGGGTGTTCGGGGGTGTTTCCAGGGCATCCCATCAAAATGGGAATTAATATGATTTTAATAGCTCAATTTCAAGGTGATCCACAAGAATTGAGTATTCAGGCAATTTAACTGAAGCAACGTTATCTCACAATGGACAAAGAAGGAGGTGCAAGTGTGTCTGCTCACAAATTCACGTTCCTGAACTACATAACTAAGAAAACAGGAAGGATGATAATTGAGCAAGGGCAGGCACTCACTGACCAATAAAATGAGCCACGAGTAACTATCTCCTTGTTGGTGGCTAGGGAGCAATTTGATCATCCTAAATGACTAACAAAAGCCATCAACATCCCTGTAGGAATCCATACCCCAAGTTCCAATAATCATTTTATTTTTATCCAAGGCACTAGTCTTTAACAAGACAGGACATTATCACCTCCCTTCAGGAGAGGTCTAGAGGCAGTAAAGGGGTTGGCTATACAGGAATTGCTGTGGTGAATGGAGGAAGTGATCACTGCTATTACCCTGGAGGGGGTGTGTGAAGTGTGGAGGGCTGAATCACATCTATCCAACAATAGATGAGAAGGTAAAAGAGGGAAAGGATCAGGGCAAGTCCAGCTGCATAAAGCCTGATACATGTAGTCATGCAAAGCTTCTGATACAAACGCCAACTAGTGTGTGACACATGTTCGAAACGGTTTCAGAAACTCAACTGTTTCCTTCCCTTCTCAGAAATCACTGTATATTACAGTCATTACATCAACATCTGTGTGTGTGAGTGGAAAGGTAAGCAAACAATGGTTTTGGGATTACATTGTGTTTGCTTTAAGGTAGGGTGGTGAATTTGAAATATCATTAGGGAAACACGTTTTTAGAGCAACAGTATAATTTAAGTGACTGCAGAGGATTTTCTTTTTAACTGGCTGCAAGCCCATCTGTAATGAAAGACAGCCTGACAGAAGATTATTATAGGCATTATCATAGCTACAGGGCCCAACGCATTTTATTAACATATTTCACTTTTAATCAATCACTTTTAAAAATGACTTCTCACTATTACAGTCACATTGGGCATTTCAAATGTATGAGAAAATATCTCATATTTCACTTATTTATTTACATGAGTACACTCCACCTTATCTCCTTAGGGCAACAGGCTTGTTGCTTTGCTCGACAGCCTGATAGAGTTATTTTGAGCTGAAGGGGCTCCTTGAATCCTGAAGATTAACGTGTGTTTTAGAAGATGCCATTTCTTAGATTAATTTTTTTAGATTTTCTGGTGGTTAAATTGGCTTCCTGAGAGAAAAATAGCTGCAACATGCTCACTGCTGTTGTTGGTTGATAACTGTTTTATTGACCCTTGATAGCACATGTGCAACGACTAATCATTCAAAAACAAAGTTCAACCTATTTGGGGAAAACTTTTACAAGTTTTTCAACTTTAAGAATCTAAAAGCCAAATGTGCAGCATTCTTGTTCTTTTAAAGTGAATGCTGTAGCTCGGCAAAGCCAAGGAATGAACAATTGATTTTTATTCAAGTTTTTGACTCTGCTGCTGCTGTAGTGTCACCGAATTATGTTATAGTAAAAACATATTGACATTTCAAAATGTATGTTTACTAGGCAAAAGCATATTTGATCCTGCAGAGCTGCCCACATGCACAGGCATGTGTACAAACGTGCAAATATCAAGGGGCTCCTACTGAATTATGTCAGCTGATTACAGCCTTTTGTCTGACTTGAAGTAAAGAATTAAAAGGAAAATTTTCTTCCACAAAAATCACCTGACGTCTGTTTCGTCATATGCAATATTTCAGACACCAGTGATGAGATTTTAACAAAAACTTGAGGATAATGATCCTCAAGTGGAGTGCCGCTAACTAAGTGGCACTCCACCTGAGGATCAAATCAAAGTGACATGTTATAGAACAACACTGTTCATTTGTTTACCCAGCTGCTAGGCTACTGATCAGCTTTTTGGGAAAGGTGGGTATGCACCTTTACATTAATCTTACATATCAGGACGAGGTTACATCAGTTTTTGTTTCAAACTGTTCCAAAGGGGGTTGTCTAATTCACAAAGGGTGCAGAGTTTGCTGTTGGCATGTAACATGTTCGCCTCTGAATTTCACAAGAACGGCCCTGTGTAGTGGACCGAGACCAACCTTGGAAGGGGCTGGATGCTTGCTGAGCCAGAGTGAGGTGCTCCTCCGTCAGATGGTAGACAGGCTGGTGCTGGTTGATCTCCACACTAGTGCATACGTTGCTCTCACCGTGCAAGAAGAAGGTGAAGGCGCAGGATAGGTGCTCACTGTGGAGTGAAAGCAAGAGAGATGAGTCATTTGGTATCGCGCTACTTTAATATGCACCTTTGAATAGAAGTCCTGCTTGCAATGAATAAGTCCAATAGAGTGTGAGGAGGAGAAGTGACTGCTGTGGGTACAGGGAGCAGATCAAACAGCCTAGTTCATGTTCCGTTTCACAAAGAAAGAAAAAGAAGAGTTGGTAGGGAGAGGAAAAGTTGAGAGAGAAGATATGATTACAAAGGCCAGTGTTTTTCCTCAAAGGCTACAATGGAATCTCTCCTCTCACTCATATTCTACTTCAACATGACAGACCCTTGATAAGAAAGATGAAGGCAGAGATGGATACAAGGGAGTGAGAGAAGAGGGTACTACTAATGTGGGCACTCTCTGATGAGACAAAGATGCCTACATTTGACTATATCAAATTGTTCTGGTGAAGTCCAGCATAATGCTAAATAGTGATCCCTCCAATAAATGGGACATATAAAAGGTGGGAAATTTGAGTTTAGAGGCTTAAAACACAACCTGCACACTGATCCGGTTAACAATCAACACAGCGGTGCTCACAGGTGGTACGACAGCTACAACAGTTCTCTCTGTCTCTCTCTCTCTCCGTCTGTCTCTCTCTCTCTCACACACACACACACACACTCTTCTTCTTACAACAACGCCTGCCAGTGCCAGTCTGACCTCAACAGCACACAATAAAAGTGACAAGTTGAAGAAGAAACGGAAAAGCAAGGACGTGGCAGACAGAAGGAGATGGGGGCAGAGCAAAATGCAGACCATTGTCTGCGGGCTTTCCTCTCTCTTTCAGACTGGTCTCGTTCAAAACACACACCCGTTAACATGCACACATCACACACACGCAGAGAGAGACAGCGCAAGTGACGGATAACCAAATGAAAGAGGACGCTGTGAATCTGGAAGTGGATCAAAGAGGGTTGCCTCCTCCGAGGATTTGGTTAAGCAAATATCAGTCTTCTCTGTCTGTCGCTCTCTCTGGCACACCTACTCTGCAGAGGATTAAAGAGAAGGAGCGGAGAGAGGGAGAGCAAGGCAGATAGTGAGTGAGTGGAGAGAGAGAGAGAGAGAGAGAGCACTTCAAGAAGATAATACCACCTACATAGTGAAGAAATGCCCTAAGCCCCCCCAGAGCTTGACATTCATCTTATACTTCTTTTTTTCTGTCAAAATGAGGTGGTGCTAGTTAGTGAATGGCTGTGAATGTATCATACTCATATTCTACAGCTGGAAGCAACTAGGCTAATGAAGGTGAGTCAGAGCCAGAGAGAGACTTAGATATCCTGAGCAGTGCTGGATTTAGGACTGCTACAGTCAGGAAATTTCAGAATAGCTTCAGATGTTTTCAAGTCTGTCACAATACAATACTTAAGTGTCTGAATGTACAATGAAAGTGCTATTGCTCACTACAATCATCTTATTGTTTTTACTGACTGTCGAACAATCTCTTCCTAACATAACCACAATACAACTCTTTGTGGGCAATATCCACAGGCCTTGCCATGTAAAATAGTTTAGTTACTCTAAGGCTTCAGCAGGCTGAGTTACCGGCCATTCAGACGGTGCATTCTGCAGTTTGGCAACAGCTAATATGTGACTGCTGTGGTCTGAATTAAGTCTTACCAGATAATGTTGCATTTGGCTTGATTTGTCTGTTTCTGGCCTGAGATGAATTTAGGAATTCATAACTTAGCATACCCCTGAAAAAACATCAGAACCATTAATAGGAATCCAAAAAAAAGTCATGAAAAAAGGCACGCAGGCCACATTAGTTTGTGGAGCACACCGACACTGAAACTGTCAGCTGTCTTGCCTTCTGCAGCCTCTGACTGATTTTTCAGATTCCAAGCCTATTTACAGTATCATCCAATCCTCCAAATGCTTTATAATTGTGCTACGAAGATTACATCAAGTAATTAAATTTTTATTCACAATGATAGTGAAAATTTCAGACTAGACTGCCAGATAATCTTACAAAACAAGCTCATGTTTCATGTCAACAAATATTAATTTCAGTTTATACATGGAAAGAAAGGACGTTTTTAGTTCCCATACTGTAGATTAGCTGAAGTCCAAATGTGTGATGGTTACATTCAGTTTTTATGCTTCCTGATGAAAAATATGTATTAAGCGTTACTTATTATAATATGCATTTCTGTGAGCCTTGAGCTTCATTTGTTTCTTTTAAAAGATTTTTTGCAGATAGTTTTAAGAAATGAAGCTGTGCATTTATGTCTGCAGCATCTGCTTTCTATTTTGCATACCAACAGGTAACGCTGAGAGCAAAGACACCTTTGTTTGTGTATCACGACTGCTCCAGTGCTGGAGTAGTAGATTACACAAGGCTCCTTTGACTGCAGTGTACAACTAAGGTGTGTGTGTGTGTGTGTGTGTGTGTGTGTGTGTGTGTTGTGTAAAACACCCTCCAGTCCTGGGGCATGGCATGTCACCCAAACACCTGGAGGGTGTGTGAGAAACAGCAAGTAGAAAAATAAAGATGGGGGTTAGAACGGCAGCCAGGCGTGAGTCCTCCTCATTAGCACAGCATGGAGCCGAATACTAGAAGCAGTGGCAAACTTGGACTAAGAAATTCTAGCAAGGGGTGTGTTAGGGTAATTTAAGGCTCTCTTGAAGGGAATAAACCACATGTTTTGGGGTGATAGATGAGCTGGTTAGCCTGTCAAGCAGTGACAGTGATGTCGTCATTACGAGAATATATTAGCCGGCCATCCTGCTAATGCTGCGGTGTATTTATGTACATGGAGGGAACGAGGGCACGTGGGCCTAGAGAACAACAAGGGGAGGAAAGGAAAAGCAAGTGAGGGATAGACCACAACTGAGAGAGGCAAAATGTGATGTTGTATTCTGCAGATGTCAACAGAACTGCGGACTACCATTCTCCTCTCACACGCAAAGAAAACCTGACACCACACATTCACACACATCTGTGTTTGCAGGGGCACTTGTAAGCTTGAGGTAGAGGGCTGCCATCTGTGGCTCAATAGACAGAAGTACAGCCTAACCCTCTCACTCACACACACACACAGCATCACAGGAGATTCAAATCAATTCTTTACACATGTGATTGTTCAGATTGCTCTGCTGGTGCCAGACGATTATCATACATGCCAGTTGTTGGCATTAAAACTGTCACATGCTGAGTGATCACATTACTACCCAGTGGTGATAAGATGACAACGTGTTCTACATGAAAATATCACTATACACATTTAAATGTCACTCAAAGATTCTGAAATCCGTTGATCTACTTTGATAAACAACAAATGTGCAGTTGAGGCATGTTTATGAAATAATCATGTATGCCAGCCTCATTAATTGCATTCATTATTTTCATATACCACTGGCCCAAATGAACGCTTAGACAACTGAGGTGCACAGTGATTGTCGGACGAGGGACGGTTCAAACACCAGCTTGTGCTTGGTTAGCACTTAGCCACCCAAACGTCAACAAAAACAGCAGCAGCACATGACATGTTTCCTCACCACCGCGTCTCCCACTGACGTGCACAAAAGGAACGGGATTTTGTAAAGCTTGTGCTGTGACAAACTGCAGCACGAGCCTATTGAATCCGTCTCTGTGGCTGTGTGCAGGAGCGTTCGTCGCCCTGTCCACACATGTGACATGCACTAGCACGCAGCGCCGTGCCAAATACAATTCTTCTGCAAACATCCAGGGACCGCTGGTGAGGCAAACAGCATGTGGGCTACACGTACACCGGCAAAAACAACAGCTGCTACACATGGTGCGAAAAGTGTGTATGTGGTTGCTGAGACTCTGTGAGCAGGTCATGTGCAGGTAAGGGCAAGCCAGCACACGGATTTAAGGATTTTCTTACGATTGATTTATTCATCATAAATATCAATATGTGTTTTTTCTAAGATTTATATGTTGAGGGACCTAATACAGATTCAACAAAGATTAAAAAAAAGGTGCACGTTTATTTTTGGAAACCACTTTGTAATAAACTCACCTATTATGCAGATACGGTTAAATCTTAAGGGAATAGTTCAGCATTTTGGGAACTCTGCTTATTCGCTGCCGCTGAGAGTCAGATGAGATGATCAATGCCACTCTCATGGTTGTAAAGTGAAGCTACAGCTAGCAAGCAGCCAGTTAGCTTAGCTCTAAAACTGAAAGCAGGGTTAAACAGCTTGCCTGGCTCTGCCCACAGGTACAAAAAAAAAAAAAAAATCCACCGGGCAGCACCTCTAAAGCTCACTACTTAGCATGTTAAATCTTGTTTGCTTAATCCGTTCTAAAGCCAGAGTGTAAAAACGGCAAGTTGCAGTCTCTAAATTAAATCATAATTAAATTATGATTTCATTTGAAAACTATTTCTTACTTTGCCTAAGGGTCCCAGAGCCCCCTGAGGGACGCCTCGGGGGCCCTGCTCGCTGTGTCTGTTAAAGTATGTCGAACCTGCCTCGAGACTCAGGTTCTCTGGGATTTTAGAATGTCATCTCCCTTTCAGCGAGCAGTTGCACTTCAAAAAGGGGCTAAAACCCAAGGCCAGGGTTGAGTAGCACAGTAAACTGTGCATGTGTGTGATTAAAACACCACCTGTCAGCAGCACACTGTTCATGCACTAATGGACAGAGAAATCCCTCTTTCAACGACTTAATATTTCTCATCCCGTTTGTTTGCTCTGTTATTAGTGGAATTAAATGCATCATTTTAACATTGCAGAGAAAATATGAGACAAGGCAGGCTGCAGTGTACCTGCAATACTCTGAGTCTGAAATAAAGAGCCTTCAAAAAAAAACCACATGCTTGTCAAAATATTATGTTCATTAACTAGATGTGTGGGATTTCTCAGTCATGTTCAGAGAGAATCTGAAGGAGGGAGGGTTGCCGTTGTAGCCTGACAAAAAGCCACAAGATCTTTTAATCATCTTTTCTCTCTCTGTCTCCACCTTTCCTCCCACTCCCCTCTCCTCTTCATCTATTACCTGGCAAATAGACTGGGCTGCTCTCTGATCTGCTCTCCTTTTACTCTCCTCACCGCCACACACAGCGAACGCTCACTCACACGCCACTGTGACTGTCCACAGAGGCACTCCCTGCTCCACCTCTCAGATGCAAATGGCCGGTGGCCTTTGGCGTGGCAAGGAGACAATAAGATAATCCAGTGAGGATTTGAAGCCGAGCCACATACAAAGGAGGGCAGGTGGGCACATTTGCCTTCAGCTGGCATGCCATGGAAATGAGGTGCCAAGGGCCAGCGGAGACCTGTGCGGCGGCAGGGAGCGAGGGAGGGTCAGTGTCACGTGGATGGTCTGCTGTGTAGCACACAAAAAGATGATCAGCCATTTCACCATCCAGAACTTTTGATCTGGCACGTTTTTACAAAAAGCTTATTACTTAGCGATTTTACTTTATCCAAGAGCTTTTTCCCTGTACCTGCACCAACTGACACACCGGAGCAGAACAGCATCCTCCCTCCTGTGTCTGAACTCAGACTGCTGTTTAATCTCATTAAACATTTCATAACTGGACTTATATTACACTATACTGCACATTACAGCCCACATTAGCCACAAACCTCAAACTCTAGGATCACGACTAAGCATTACTTTCATTAACGATACACCATCAATCGTTCCCAATGTCAAAACAAACCTACTGTTATGTCTCTCAGCTGAAATATTCAGTTTACTGTGGAATTACTGCAGGAATTAGCGAATGCTTGGCATTTTTGTTTTAAAAATGACTACAATTATTAATTGCTTATCACAATAGCTGTGGATTAATTTTCTGAAGATTGAGTTATCAATTAATCGACTTGAATAAACCAACTTGCTTCAGAATGGAGTTATCCTCAAACAATCAGTCTGAAAGAATCATTTCTCATGTACTGAAAACCGTTTCACTTTCACTATCTGACAAAAATGGTGGACAACTGATATGAAGAAACCAGATTGTTTTCTGAACAAAACAATGACTCTGAACACAACAACACCATCTCATTATCTTCTGCGAGTGGCCGAGCCTTGCCAGCACATTAATTTGTGTCTTGTTGTTACAGCAAATGGCAGCAATAGCAGTCGCCCATGTAAACGTACCGGGAAAGAGCATCCCAGGTCATTCACTTACTGTCTGGGCTGCTGTAAGCTAATGTGCAGTGTAATTTGTCTATCACATAATATTATACATGGTATGATATTCCTGCCAAATGTTCATTTTCACTGAGTTTTGTTTCCCTCGTTCAGTCAAATGTGTTTTACTGTTCTAAAATATGTTGGTTCTGTTCTTTATATATTGCTACCAAACACAACTGTACCCAAACTTCACTCAACTTCTTTGGCCGTCTTTTTTTCTTTGTGTCGAGGTGAATTGTTTTTACTAGACTCTCGAGGAGCTTTAACTAATCAGCATTTTACCAACATATTAACTTCTCAACACTGTTGCATCGCTGCTGTTTGCATCAATCTGTTTGAATTTTATATTGTTGTAGAAAAATGTAAAGACACACACTGTAAACACACTGACCATTAACTACTGAACATATTCCAACTGAAGAGCCACATGCTTTTCTTTTCAGCCATCAGATGAATGCATAGACACACGGAGTTACAAAGGCAATGCGAGACGTGATTTTAGGTGAATCAGGAGTCAAATGGAAGCCACAGAGCCTGAAGTTTAAAAGGACATTTCTAGGGAGGACGTGAAGATAGAGAGGGGAGAAAAAGGAAGGAGGCTGCAGAGCTGTGACATTCCACAGATGTTTGTGAGTCTTGGCCGGCCGCGCTCTAAGAACTGAGCTTCCGTTTGACTGATGCGCACTTCCTCAGCACAACAACAGTAGCAGCAGCAAGTGTCCCTACTGCTGGGAAGGGCAGGGCAGGAATTTCACCACAGCCAAACGTCCAGTGCCCTGGATGCCCCAGAGAGTGGCCCAAATGGCCCTTCTAAAATGAACCACCCGTGCAGCCAGATTGGCATTGCACCCTTAAAAGAAAGCTGTGGATTCCCTCATTTACACCTACCTGCAACATCCAAAATAAACAAACTCACTTTTCCCAGCATCTCCGTCATCATGCTGTACACCAACAGCTGCACGAGATTTCTCCCACTCCCGTGAATATATGTGTTAGATTAACATAATATTAAGAGCTAACCTATTAACATTATGTGATAAGCACAAGCAGCTTAACACTATATTGGTATTAAAATACATGTTTTAAATTTTACCAGGAAATTGCTTGGGGCTGGGTGATCCATGACGCGGAGCTTTGCTTCTAAAATGAGACAATACGCCTACTGCAGCATGTGAGGTCACAAAGTCATCTGGGCAGACTGATATATTTTCAGGGACATATTTTCTGTAGCTCCCAATTAAAATATTATGATGATACATAGAACTGTGCAAAAGTCTTAGGCAGGTTTGATGAAATGCAAGATTGAAAAGTAAGAATGCTTTCAATAATATAAAAATCTATTTTTATCCATTTACAAATGCAAAGTGAGCGAACAGAAGAAAAATCTAAATCAAATCAATATTTGCTAAAAGTTGATAAAAACAAGTAAATTTGATATTTTTGAAAGCAATCTTATTTTTGCAGCATTTCTTCACACCTGCTTAAGACTTTTGCACAAAAAAAAATTTCTTTTTGTAAAATGTATTTTTGTTTACTTTTCATGTTCAGCTGTTTTATCTCTATATTTACATTGTTCTAGGTTTTTCAATACACTAAGTCCTAACTGTACACCGCTTTGTCTTCATACACTGTAACATCACTTGGCCTTGGTACCCTACATTTTGGCCATTATGCCGAGGCCCTTAAAATGACTTAATTCCAGAACTGCAAGGATCAGCCTTTCATCTGTGACCATTTTGCTTTACTGGACAGAAATCACCTCTGGTCTGTCTTGCACATGGATATCTGCCATTTGCAGCAGCTTGTTATTACAATCTGGGGCATGTAAACATGTTTTGACTGGTCATGTGCTGCTGCAGCGACACAACATGCTGGCATGGGCTCAGTTTCTGACACAACATTATTAAACAATGTTACTGGAATTAAAGCTTACAATAACAATCAGCTACCACATGAACAAGAATGGACTGTTTTGACTGCAGACAGTGACGTGAGACAGACTTTCAAAGAAGCCACGGTTAGTTAGGAGACATTTTTCTGAACAACACTGGTGCTGGGGAGCTTTCATTGCTGTTTACATGATAGACTTAATTACCCATCAGCAGAATATTTCAAGGCAGTGTAAATTTGAATTTCATATCAAAGCCACATTAGGAATTGACATGGGACAAGAAACATGCCAATTCATAAGAACTGTACACATTTTCATTAAATAAGAGGGCGTTCTGGAGTAAAAGATAAGACAAATAAGGGAGGGAAGATAGAGAAAAAGACTGACGGTGGTAAACAGCAATGAATTATAGGACACATTTCCAGGGTGATATAATCTTCCCTACTGTCTAGCCACCTGACCACTGGGAAACAACAGCACTGTCTGCTGCCAAAGCAACACAAGCACACAAACACACAGAGCCCTGAGAGACGCACCAGCCCCGGCTTTAGCACACAGTTCACACGGGAGACTGGGTGCCAGAGAAAACACTACACTAAAACTCTAAAACTAAAGGCCAGCACATTCACTTACACACACTCAGAGCTCTATTACTTTGAATTGATTTCTCTCTGCCACAAATGGAGAGGGGGGTGAGCCTCTTTATATGTGTCAGATTAAACTAGGAAGGGAGAGAGAAATGGAAAGAGATAGAACGACAAGCCCACAAAAAGAGGAGAAATCCGATCCTCTGCAAGTCTATCAGAGCCACACACAGATGCAGCCGGAGCCGACTAAAGATAATACTGACATAACCCTGACAACAAGTCAGACTCCAGCTCCCTCCCCATTTAGGCTGCATCACACTCAAATGCAGACACACTCACTCGTGCACGCCCGCCTGCCCGCCCCAGGGTTCCTCTAATACACCTGCTGTCAGCTAAAAAGCCACTGTTTCAATCTGAGCCTAGATACCTGTGCTCTTCTGAAAAAATATTTTCAGCAATTATGCTCACTGCCATGTTCACATAATCACTTTGTAACTGCGTCGTGATTGTGAATACCACCTCAATGTGATGTGGCACTTCACATTGAGCCTGAACGCGCCATGTGCACTTTATTTAAAGAACATAATATACTTGCAAACAATTCTACTCTTTAACTGTGTAGACTGAGACATCCTGTAACCCTATAAGTGAAATACTGGTTACTGTAGTATGGAAAAAGGATGGAATTTTAAGCCAGTCTCACGTTGACTCATTAGGTCATCATGCCCTTAGTAATATGAGTTGTGCACTTGTAATAATAAAGGTTCACCACCCAGAGCCATGACCAATTAGTCAGCCTCATCCTGGATTAAAGCTGGGGTTCTGCAGTTAACTCACAAAGGCATGGCCTGCTTTTGTCGTTTCACTTTCAAATTAGATGAAACGGTTTGTGAAAATCATGTTATGCTGTAGTAACTGGTTTCAAATTTTGACTACCAGCTGTGTCACACTCTACACAGACATGTAAGTAAATGCCATGGCTACATTTGTGGGATTTCCTTACTGTAGCGGGGGGAAACGTGGAAAGGTTAACGGAGCGACATCATGCTTTTGTATTACTGGACTAATTATTCTTAACTTGCAAAACTCTGCGACTGTGTAGTGAAACTAAACAAAAGTATCACAGAAAGAGCTCATGGTGCATGTAAACCTTTACTGATTTAATCATTAAAATGTCTCAAAAACGGCCACATGGATGCGTTTCATTTTCAGTCTCCAAGCTTAAAGCTGAATTTAAGTAGTCAGATTTCTTTTTATCTCAAATTTAGGGCAGGAAAGACGCTGTATATTTCCTTATACCTTAAAAGTATCACTTGGCAGCATTAGTTCCAGTGAATAAAAATGTTTTTTTGCAGGTAATCAGTGAGCATGAAAGGCTCTTGTTTGGGTAATTAGCTGTTATGCCTAAGCCTTCATGTTCTATGTTACATTAGTGTGTGACGGTATATGCCATGTTATAGAATTATGTCCACCGGTTGAGCTATGGCAATACTGTTCCCACTGCAGGAGCCACACTGTCTCAATACAGCATGATCTCACAAATCCAGCTGCCAGGCGAGGTAACGCTGTTTGGACAGACATGGAGGAGAGTGAGAAACACAGAGCAGGAGCAGGAGGCATCCCGCCAACTCAAGTCAGGCTGGGATTTAATGCACATGTTAACCTTCAAACCTGTGAAACTGTTTGAAAGAATGTTTTACTGTCTTGAGCATCTTCTTTTTAAAAAGTGTTGTCCTATATTAGACAGCCGTTATTGTTTGCATAAGTTTGAAAGAAAGAAAATAATCACGTGATGAAATACAGTATGGTTATTTTAAACCATATGTTAATTTACAGGAAAATGTAAGTAAAGTATCATGATATATATATTGACTAGTGTGATTGTTTGATTAAGTAATCACATACTGTGATGGGTGATTCTGGCTACATCGCCCACCCCAATGTTACATAACGTCCAGCATAAAGCAATATTGAAAGTGTGTTGCAGAGAAGTAATACAGATTGAACACATTCAGCAGCACATCAGATCTACCACTATATTTATGTTGTATTCTAATAATTCTAATAACAAAACAAGAAAACTGCACATGCAATGGCCTCTCTCTAGTTAAACTGCATAACATGACCTTTTTCAATATTAAACACCAAAAAAATCTGTAAGAATAAATCAGTTTCACTCTTCTTTTACTTGAACACTACTTTGAAGAGAGCGGAAGAACTGGGAGTTGTCTTAGCTGACGGCTGAACGATGCCGTCTATACAGTGAGGAGAAACATACAGACAGGATCACAGCTTCTATGTAAGGTTACATATTCTGCCTCTTTATTTGCATTATCACTTAAGCAGTGAATTTAATCAGGAAGCTACCTTTGGCTAGCACAGATCTGTTTGGATTAACTTAATTCCAGGGTGTCTCTGGAGAGTACCCACACCCTGTGGTAGGGTTCCTAATCATTTAACATTTTGGTCTAGTTCAGGCTACAATGCAGCCACCTTGTAGTCTACAGCGATGAGGTGAAAGGCCTAACACCATATAGGGGATTAGCTCTAAACGTGGCCATCTGTCTCAACCTCTGGATTAAAGACAGCACCGTAGGAATCATAGTTACTTAGAAAAAGACAGAGGGGAAGGGAGGGAGTCACGTCTAACGGATTAACTATGACGACTTCTTCAGACCATCACTTGGCCCCATACTCTGCGATAGCCTCTGGTCTAGAGGTATGGGAACTTTCCATGGGTGTTACTGGAATTTACAGGGAAAATGCGAATAAAAATAAAAACAAATGAAAAAACAAATTAACAGAAAAATTGAGCCAATGATGCGGCTGTGCTTTAAACTTAGTTTAATTTGAATGACTACTTTGTCGTTAGTTGTTAGTTATAGAGTACTTTGCATTAGGCTACTATCTGCTGGTTAACTGAAATATCCTAAATAAAAAAAGTTCACTCCAGAAATATAATCAAAACTCTGAAAGCATGTAGTCCTTTGGCTCTGACGGGGCCGAGGTGTTGGCTTCACGTGTGATGGGAGAAAGCACTGTGCGTGCAGAGGACTGCCATTTTTCCTATTTGATGGCATGCTGGCAAATTACGTGTAAAAATGACAGAAGAGGGTGCAGCTGAATGCAGTGCAAAGGGCACACTTTTCACCAAAACATGCCACAAGAATGACTACAGTGGAAACAGTTACAGTCACCACTTTTGTTGGGTGAAATTGATCACTATAAGCAGACGATTATTATAACCACTTTTTTCCCTTCATCTTTATTTCTCATGCAGATTACAATCTAATAGGCATCTGTACATTCATTACATGACTATAAAAGACAGACAGCTTTGCTATTTATTACGTTACGCATTATGTGACCAGGCATCAATCATAGCATATAGGCATACATCCTGGCAGGCATTTCAGGCATGTTCATGGCACAACGAGCCCACGTTTTAGGCAGCTCCGCAGGTACACCAAGTGAATCTACCAAGTCCCCTGAACCCAGAGCCCCTCTGCATAACAAATCCCAATTTGACCCGTGCCCATGCACACTCATTTTCTGTCTCCGTCACTAGAAGCTAAGACTGGCTCTTGTTATTTGAGTCGGAGTACACGAGTTTGTTTGGCTGCTGCATCTCGTGGCTCATTTTCGGCAGTTTGTCATAAGCTTTGGGGAGAATACGCCTAACAGTGGTTAACATGGTTGAAATGCACACACAGCAGCAGCCTCAGGTAGCCAGCTGGACGAAGACGGGTTATCACAAAGAAAAGAAAAGAAAAAAGACATAGAATTTAGAATAGAAATAGATTTTTTCCCCCCACTGGCTGTCACTCAAAATTAACACCATCAGAGGACTGCTTGATTACTGGTAAATTATTTGAACAGCATTTGTATAGGAATTCCTGGGCTTAACTTCCCCTAGAAATCTTCTGACAACTGACCAGGAATATGCAGACCCTTTTCAACCTTACTCTGGTCACAAAGGAAGAGGGGGGAAGTGGGAGGAATGAAGGGTGTGAAGAAGAGGCCAACTGAGAGCAAGCAGAGGAAATGTAAGGACACAGGATTCCCTCCGCAGATGGAGAAATGTATCTCTGCTGCCACCTTTGAATTCCACAGCTGACACAAATATGGGTTTCCTCAGTGTCACAGTACATGGAGATGATGACACCTGTTAACACAAGTAGTGGGAGATAAATTCTCTAATTCTCTCAGGGCTTCTGACCAGCATTAGATAAAATGAAGGTGGCATTCAGGAGCGGAAAGTGATGGAAAAATCTCACAAGACGGTGCTGTGAGACTTCTGATGGGCTCTTGTTTCTTCACACCGTTTGAAACATTGGAAGCATTTTGTTCACTGCGCACACACACAGTGTCAGGAGATATGTTAATCAAAGTCACACTGGCCTCTGTAGTAACATAGTTCACCATGATAGAAAGCCATAATTTGTCCTTTTCAACTCAGTAATACCAATTGTTTTAGAGAGACATGGTCTACCCATTTCCTTCGGCAATAACTTCATGGACAAATATTGTTTCAACCGACGTGGTCAGCATAAATAATTTGGTTTGCCTCGAGGCAGATAGTTCAAATGCGGGTATAGAGTTAAAATGGGCACGTTAGCAGATAGTTACAAATTGTGGGGTCTTTGTAAGGTCAGTGATGTAAATTATAACAGTAAAACGATGCAATGGGAAACGGACTATTAATAATCTATAATTGTGCAGCAATTAAGAAAATGACCCATACCAATGGAAAACACTGGTATTTTCCTTTAAGAGCCATATTTATCTTCTGGACAGGATCTCTCCAGCAACATGATATATCCAGAGCGCCGGGTCACATGGTCCCACAGCCCATTTCTCCCTAGAGTTCCTGTTGCTAGAGAGACTGATGAAGTATAGGGAAGCCCGGGGGGTGGGAGGGGGGGGGGGGGGGGGGGGGGGTCGAGTGTTGGGGGTGGGGTATTTAAGAGAGGTGCTGAGCTGTCCTGTATATCTATATCAGCAGGGTTAGTCCGTGTGCACACCACATGTTAAACATGCAGCTTTGTCTGGCGGCATCTCTTTTGTCTTACACCAATAATTCTAATGAAAAGCTCGTGTGCCGGCTCCTCCACTGCCCTCGGTGTGATCTGGCTTGCATGCCGATTGTTGACGAGCATGTTTGTGTGCCCGTCTCCCTGTGTGTTTGTGTTGTGCTGGGAGCAGGGAGGGGATAAATTTAGCGCTTTAGCCCCAGACTGGAGGCAGTGGCCCTTTATCCTGCACTGTCCTACTTAACAGAGTGCTGCTCTCTGCTTCCGCCTGCCACAGCGCACCAGGACTCACACATTCACCTCCCAACATCGGGCCAAAACAACAGAGGAAGAATGAGCTCAGCCACATTAACACACAGTCATGCAGAAAAGTGCAGACGGTCGCATGTGTTTATGCAGGCATATTTGTTATTGTATAACTGTGTTCTGCATTCATTCATTATGACTCGCTCTTGTAATATGAGCTGATGCACACTGGCCTCATTTCATAACAGCTTGACTTGTTAATGATGCTTTCAGTCAGACAACGACAACTAAATGCACAACAGACTACACATGTTTAAATACAGCAGAGTAGTAATCTAACAATCTCCTGATTGCAGCGCAGTTGGAGTACACGGTCGATCTTGGAAATGCTGCTTTAAATACGGAGCGCATACCGAGCAGATAAAAAGAGATATCATCCCTTTTGTCCTGATCAAATTGAAACATCAAAGCAGGCTGGATTTAATGTTGCTCTGAATTTCAGTAATGCAGCCAATTAGGAGCAAGTCAATGAGGTAGTCTGCCTTAAACTGACCAATAGGGCGCAAGCATCCCACTTCACCTTGGAAACACACGATCCCATAGTGCATTTCCCTGCTGCCATGACAACCAAGAGGAGCTCTCCCTCGCTCGTTCCCTCCCTCCCGTGTCTTCTCTCCCGTGCTCTCCGTTTCCTGAAGCCAGTCTACCTAGCAGCATAAGGTTCACAGAAACAACCAGGCTGCACAACTTGAAGCCGCCTGTACTCCAGACAAAGAGAATTACTGTCAGCTGTATCAACACACACACACACACACACACTGCTGCATTTGCAGTTCACAATAAAAACAAAGGCTTCAACCAATCAACGTGCATTGTTTTGTTCAAGACAAATATTAAAAACAGGTCAACTGTTTTTAGCATTTTATTTCAACACTAATCTTGACAGGTTTCATTTTCTTGCAGATTCATAAAAATGGGAGTCTCTGAAAAAATATGGCAAATGCCTCATAATATCTTGATATGAAGAGAAGAAAACAGAAGCAAGCGGAGGCACTAATGGAGGTTATCATTATCAAAGCTTCTGAAAATTCAGTTTGCTGCCTAATGCTTAGCACACACATCAAGCTAAAATGAGAGAGGAGGAGGGAGAGAGGGAGGGAGGAGATGATGTAAGCATTTCAACACAGGCTGAGGTCTGGGGTTGAGGTTATAAACACTGTCAGCTGGCCACAGCCCCCACCAACCGGAGACTTTGGATGCTGTAGAGGGGCTGTGTGATGATCAGAGGGGTAGTCAGTCATTCCCATAAGCACATCGAATTGGACCAGCCACACCAGAAGATCTTTAATTATTTATTATTTCTAGCTTTGACAAAGTCCAGAGGTTCAGACTCATGAATGATAATGACAAGTGTGCCACAGTGGTGCATTCACGTACTGCAGCAATAATCAATCGATTGATCAACTGACAGATAATGAACTATTCAATCAATTAGGGCTACAACTACAACAATTAAAACTATTATATTAATAAATCGATTTATCTGTATCTGATTAATTGTTTGGACAACGTATCATCAGAAATCTGCTAAAAACACAATTACCTAGTTCGCCTAACTGTCCAAAACTAAAAAAGGAAACGCAGTCATTTTTCACAATTAACAAATTCAAACATTCTCTTTAACTGACTGTCAAAATAATTTTTCTGTTGATTCACTAATTGAAGCTCCAGAATCTACGAGATTAATCGATACTGAATACTTACTTACTATGACCCTACAGATTATTAAAAGAATAATGTAAAAAATATATACAAATACAATTTGGGTTGATGAATTTCACATAGGAAGAATGTTCATTTAAATATATTTTGAATTGTTCATGCTGCAAATCCACTTGCACGAATTTAGAAGAGGCACTAATAACTAGCACCCGTCTTGACCTACTTGTCAATGAAAGGTGAACAAGGTGCTTAGCGGAGATAAATGAGCAGAGATGTTAGCAAACACTGTTAACTAATCAGTCGAGTGGGTGTTCCTTTATTTAGGAGAAGTATCCAAGAATGATGGCCGTGAAACCACGACAGTTGCGTACAGTTTTCACTGGACGATAAGGGTGGGAATTCCCTGGAACTGCTCAGCCCCATTCAGCAAGTCACTGTGAATGATCTAAGATCCAAGCACTGACATAAAAGCACCGCCATGTCACCCATTTGGTTGAGTTTTAGCTGGGTGAACACTAAGGCAGAACTAGTGGGGACTTCATGGAGCCAAGACGCATCAAAGGCAGGAGCTCCTGATCACATGTTAACATAAGAGAGTGGGACTCTCAACACTAACTTGAGCCGTTCAAACACCACAGCCTTACATCAATAGTCCTCAGCTCAGGAAATGTTTCACCGTCAGACCAGCTGGTCACAAAACAGAAAGGAAAAAAGAAAAACACAAAAGGGGTCTAGCAAATTTCCGTCACAGTTTTGTGGTGCTTTGTTTGTCGAAATCTCAGTGTGGCCAGAGCACAGCGGAACACACCAAAGAGAGAGGAAAAACATCCTTGACGACAACTAAGATTCAGGGTGGTTGCACCACTATTTATAACCTGCCGAGTCTGCTCCGTGACAGCAGAGGGGGATGGAGGGAAGGGGAGAGAGAGGGTGAGCAGAGAGAGCAGAGAGAGAGAGAAGCCGACACACAGAAAGAGGGTGGCCTGTGAATTCCAGAGCAGAGGAAAAGACCATTGTTTTGTTTTTTTTCCCTCGACAGGGGCCCTGTGTGGCAATAGAGCTAAATACAAGCCATGAATATAGCTTAAAAGAGAAGTGGCTTGTTCTTAGGAATTATTTTGTCTGCTCCTTTGTCTATTATTCTGCCAGTTAAGTGAAACTCAACCGTACTTGTCCTGAGAGATGAGCGTCATTGTCTACAGATGTAAGGCCCTGACAGAGTCTGAATTAAAGCTGGCTACTCTGATCTGCCACCCCACATTGTGGCGATCATAAAGACGAGCTGACGGCAGATAGCAGAGTTCTGGCCATTTCTATCCTGGACAGAACAACTGGCCTGCAAACAAACAAACAAACACACATGTCTGTGCACACACAAGATTATGTTGCTGCACGGCCCCCGTGACCACCTGACTGGAAAATCTGGCAACGCCACCAAAACAACTCCAAAAACAATAACACACTGACACAAGCACACACAAAGACCATAGCTGGGAGTTTGCTAGCTATCGAAAGCATTCTAAAAACATCCTCTTTGATTCTCAATTTAGAGGCTGCTGTTTCATCTAACACTGCCATGCAGTTGTTACACTAGCGGGCTTACAATCTGTCACACCTCACACTACAATTATGATTAATAAAGAAAGAAAAAGGTAAACAATGGTTCCATGTTAAGTGTAGAGACAAGATGAGGTAGGAAGTGGCAGGGAGTTGTTGGTGGTGCAGGGCAAAAACTGCTACAGTCATTTTCTCTTCACTACCCGAGTCTCAATCTCTTATCAATAAACCCAGACACCAAGGGCAAGAAATCCAGCTCAGCAGATAGCAAAGAGGAGGTGGAGGATGTCTCAGTTGTACACACTCAGAGCGAGAGGAGAGATAGGAGACAGAGAGTGCTGGCATTCTGGCACAACAACGCCTCTTTCAGTCTTTTTTAAAACTGTCACATTACTAGTGTAATGTAGTGTACCACACACAGATGTCCTGATCTGATCCACAACATCTGGATGGGGGCCGATCCAGACACTTTTTTTTTTGATACATCAATAATGTTTGCTTTGGGTACAGCAGCTGTAAAAAAAAAAAAAGTGTCCGGTTGTTCTGAATTAGAAACTAACTGCAAAGCGACCTGCAAGTAAGTGAACCAGGCACATAAAATAAAGAGCAGCTTCAGCTGAACTAATAATATAGTGAGGTCAAGCAAGCTGGACAAATTCGATATGCATATATTCTTAGCAACATTTTGATGCTGGAGATAAATAATCACTATTGAGTAGCGTGTTTTAAATCAATTGCTGGCAGTTTGACCATCATTCATTTTTTTTTTTTTAACTAATTACTCTAGGCTGTGAAGCTTCATGTTGAAGAAATAACACAAATGCAATAAAATAAAGATTGTATTGGACTTCACATCATAAGATACTGCAATCGAGATGAGCAGCAAATAAAAACGTAGCAATGCATCTTCTACAGTATATCTATCTAATATCTGCTTCCATCCAGAGCAGCCATAATGAATACGTATGGAGTGTGGGGACAGAACCTCTAACCCTACAGACTGAAGCACACATACACACTGTAAACCCTGTGTCTGTTAAAGCAGTTGCAGCAGGCCACATCACAGCGTGACAACGAGAAGGAGTCCATGTTTAAAGAACAACAGTGAAACAAAAAAAGCCAAGAGAGCACCCATTTCCACAGAGCAGGTCCATGTCAACTCAAAGGAGCAACGTACCTCTTGTTGATGGGCTTCTCATCCTTCTCGTAGGGTTTGACAAACCACTTGCCGATGCGAACGAAGCTGCGATTCATGAGGCAGCGCTCCAGCAAGTTGTGGATGGCTTTGAACAGCAGCGTGCGACATTCGTAAGAAAGTCCGTTCTCCCACAGCCCATCTTCCTCGGCTGGAAAAAACAGAGACAGAAAAAGGTGAGAAGAGGAAAACTCATAAGACTTTTTTGGGCCATTTTACACATCTTTAAGAAGTCTCTGGGGCAAGCAGTGTCAGTGTTGACAGGACAAAAACTCCATTTACAATTACAGTGAGAATGGTGCATACTGCTGCATGACTATTTATGTAGCTGTGAACATTTATGTTTCTAATCAAACACACAACTAACTCAGAATAGGACCTTGTGCATTCACTGCTAAGAACTGTGGGACTTTTCCGGCAATCTGAAAAGCGTGACAGGCGATTTTCAACGGCCTGCCGGTTAACACTAGACACCTTCATCCAGAAATTGAACATTTCCTGGAATGCAAAACACTAAGTCATATCTTAAGTGGCATCTGAAAAACATATCACAAAAAGATGGCAAACAGGTGATGCAAATGCAAACAGCCGTGTCTCACTGAGACAGAGAGAGAGGTAACATAGAAACCTGCTGCTGCCTGCTTTTAGGCTGTGGAGGTTTCAGGAGCTTTCTGGTCCTCCGCACATGGACTTTTAGTACCAGGGCATAGGAGTCTAACAGAACACGGGTTCACAGTTGAATAATACCCTGGTTTTGTTTTCACTACTGCAGGGGGAAAAACCAAGATTTCTTTTTTTTATTTTTTTTATTTTGCATTAGTGCACTCAAACAGTTAAACGTGGCCAAAGGTAGTCAAACAGTCATGTGCTTTAAACCCATGTGCACAGGTAGGAACATTACATTGTGGCTCACACACTTTGCAGCATACCATGCAAAGATACTGCGTCTTCTATGAAATCTATTACGGTAACACATATGCTGCGACCAACACTGTGGAACATCCCTCCCACTGTCACTGTTGCTGTAGACTATGTTACCCAATTTCGGTTGACCACTCAATTCCTGCCCAGTGTACCACTGATTGGTCAGTGATGTTTTAATTTAGAGGGAAACCATGATGCTTTCAAACAGGGCGTTATTCAGGACGGTCTTGTCTGGATATCTTTAGTGTTGCTATGCAGGCTTCAATAACCAAACTAGCATGGTTTAACAGAAAGCAACTGACACACTGTCAGCACTTTCGGGTGGAACTTGTACTTTTGAGTTTCTGTTCCACACCTGCAAATAGTTCCACTGTAATTAGACTGTGTCAGAGTCACAGGACAACAGTTATTTGGTTCATACCGAACTGGAACGAGTCTCATACCGAACCAAGTGTCCTGAACCAAGCTGTTCAGGATGGATAAATGCCCCGTTACACCCATATCAGGGTTGCTCTCTGAATCACATTCTGCGCTGGCCTGAATGCTGGTCTAATCTCATTAACAGCCACTGCTCGCATCTTACAGCACTTAAGCTCCTTTCAGTCAAGTCTCCAAACATCTCCCCAAGTGTGCCGTCTCTGCCTGAGCACAGACGAAATAAATAACGGGTGCGACCGACCCTTCGTGCTAGCTTGGCGTGCGCCAGGGAGGCACAGGCCAGACCAGAAGCAAGTTAATCAAAATGTATTGAATTATTAAGCGAACCCTTGGCTTACTGTTGTAGTGCAAAGGTAGGTAAAGATATTTCAAATTTAGATGATTATTTCAAGGCTATCAAAAGAGAGGAAATTACATCGATTGCCTCCCTTAAACAAGAGAGGCACCATGGGCCCAGTGCCAGTCTGGCAGAGATGAAAAATTGGTTTAAGCAGATGCAGAGAGCTTTTTTGCTTTTCCTGAGTGTAAGCCGTCACCTATGTTACATGGAGGCTATCAAAAAATGTAAAAGAAAACCTAATGTCAAAGTGTCAATATGAATTTCTATAAAGGAAAAACCAAAACCATCAAATCCACTTACAAATGCCGAAGCTCTACTAGACACAGCAAGTTCAGCTAGCCTTTAAAACACTACATCCAACCAAAGGAAAACAACGTCGGGCTAGCTGCCAAGAAAAGGGGGCTACGTGCTTGACGATTTTAAGAGCGACAAACTAATTCATCGGGTACACTCACATCTTGAGGGATAAGATCAGGGACACAGAAAAGCAGGGCAAAGGAAGGAAAACAGCAGGAAAACAGCAATTTCCTATTAAAAATTAACAGCAACTGCAGAATGCAAATAAATCAACAACAGTATGAAGCCATTTAACTTTCTCGAAACTGTGGATGTGACGCAGCATTCATGGGATCGAGAGCGCTTGTCACCAACTCTGCTTTGAGTGATTTAGCAGCTGGTCTGGCCATCCTGGCAGGCAAGAGGGCAAAAAGTCAACACGAGGAGAAAGCCAGCCCAGCGCAGCACTGACAGCAGATTAAGAGAAAGGGCAGGAAAGAAGAAAACAAAATAAGGTTTAAGCCAAACTCTAATGGTGAAGAGACAGATTGGTGTGACTGATAACATTTGAAAGACAGGGGAAAACGAGGAGAGCAGAAAGGCTCAAATTACCGCAAGAGACAAATCAACCCAGCTTGAATTTTGCAGTTAAACCTGCAGACTCCTCTGTGGATGATGACTCTTCAGTAAAACTGGCAGAAGCCTCTCTACACCTACTTTCACATCAACCGCCATGGCAATCCCATCTGCTTTCCTCTGCCAAGACCACATCTGCCCCGTACCCCCTCCTCCTCCCTGTCGCCTGCTCCTCCTCAGTCTCTCCCTCGAGCGCCAAGCAGCTCTAAAACAGGCGTCTGGTTTACATCAAGTGTTCCTAACGACCTCATGTTCATCATGCAATGCCTGCTGCAACACTCCCAGCTTCAGACAGACAGAGACAAAACTAATGTTGCAGTCGAAATCTACAGTTGTTCCGGTGTAAACAAAGTGGCACCCACTATAAATGGCAACGCAACTTTTTTTTTTTAAATTAATTTTCTAAACAAAATCAAACATCCAGGACAAGGGTGACTCTTCTCTCGGGGACAAACAGGACTTGGCCTTAGTTTTTGGTATGTTTAATGGAGGAATCCCCATGACAGATGTGTCTGGACTCGACCTGCCACATATGGCAGGGTAACAACTCCAGAATGGGCTCTGGGGGACAAAACCCTTTTTTAAAGAAATGAGCATGTTTGTTTTTCTTGTAGCACTTTGCCTCCCTGGTCCTTGAGTGAAATGCATTTGCTTTCTAAGGGACAAAAGCAACAGCCCTCATCATTATTCCACATAAAAAAAAAGCCATTCCCCTGAATGGGAAACCACTGCGGAAAAACAAAAGATCATCAGCACCCATAGTCAACAGAGAAGGAGTGGGTCATAACTTGTAACAGAGCAGTGCGTCACACTTGATTTGAGTGCAGAAACTCCAGCATCTCAGTGTTCAGTCTTATTTGGAAGTGGAAGTTTTTGTTCCCAATTAATTTGCTGATTATTGTCTTTTTTGATCAATTAATCATTTTGTCTATAAAGTCAAAAAGTTGTGAAAACTGCCCATCACAATTGCACAGAGCCCTTAGGTGAAGTTCCTTGTTTAATCTCAACCAGTCATACACATGGTCATCAGTGTCCTATCATATATGATGGAGAAAAGCATCCTCACAACTGGAAATAGCAACATTTTGACTGAAACAATTAATATTCAGCTTTACTGAGGGCATAAACTAACATCAACATGACTCAAACTGTACGTGCTAAATGTTTCAGGGCTGCCACCCAGTTCAATGTTCACCTAATGTACGTCACCGTCTTTTTGTGCAGAGCTGTAGCAGACGATTATAGTCTTATATTATAAGACTTGGGGGTGACATGCGACCCAAAATCCCAGCTTGGTGACAGACCTGTGAGTGCACATGTGATGGGGGGGGCGGGGCGTGGTGTGTGGTGGTCAGTGCACAGGGTGAAAGATGAGTGGCCTCATTTAAACAAAGATTTATGAGCTCAGCTGATGGCTGGGACACTTTCATGTCTCTGCCTCCTGTGTAGCAGGCCCAGATGAGCTGACCTTTATAAGAGCTCTTAAGCGGGTGCACAGCGGCTCTATTAAGAACACTCACAGCTACCTCTAGCGAGGAAACACCTTTTGACACAAAAGCTCATAAAACCTTTTCTGTAACAACCAGCTACAGTTCAGCATCACTATGCATCCTCAAAACACGGCTAAATATCTCAACAAAACGTGCGTGTGGGGTCGGTATAAAGTGAGCAGGAAGTTAAGGAATTTAGTTTAAGCTGAGGAACAATTTTTGAGGTACCCTCCCACCCCAGTTGCTCGTCTGTGTATAAGCAATTAGAGCAGCAGTCGGTCATTAAACAGCAAGATTAATGCCTTGTGATCGACTGCGCTCAGGGGGATTCTACCAAGCCTGGCCAGAAGGTTTTCTCCTCTCCTCCACTTCCTCCTCCTCTTCCTCCTTATCTGCAAGGAGAGAGAGAGAACCAGTGGTGCTCTGTAAAGTCTCCATTACTAATTAATGAATATTTCTTGAGCAGAGAGGGAAAAGAGAGAGAGATAGAGAGAGAAGAGAGGGAGACTGCACCCATGGGCCAGAGCAGCATGCATGGCCGAGTCCCTGCGCTGTGCCAGTCAATGGAGATCCATCAGAGAGAGCGAGAGAGGGAGATGGAGCAGGAGGAAAAGAGGAAAGCGGAGGGTGGTTTACAGGCAGGAGATTAGCCCTGGAAAATTGATCCCCAAGCACAAAAGCCATCAGCCTCCTCTACTTTTTCCTCCTAAGAGCTGGTCTGGCTTTATCTATTCATCATCGTTCTCTGCGTTGCACACTGAACTTTAGAGCCATCTTTGAAGGGAAAATAAGAGAGAGCACGACAAAACCCGAGCCAAGGTTAACCACGTGCATCACTGCCTAATTATCTTTGATACACATCCACAGCCTCTCTGTGACCGTCGCCACACTGAGCCAGTGTGTAGTCCCAACAAACATTCACCAAGACCGAGGATTTACGGCATTTTTCGGCAGTGATCACGTAGCATAAGAAAGGTGAATGTGCCATTTGCCGAGACGAAAAAGAGAAAAACACAGCTTTCACGGTGTTAACAGGATGTTTAAATGTCATTCCAGAGAACATGTTTCCTGTCCCATTTATATATTCTACATCAGTTTCTTAATTAGTTTTAGCCACAGCCGCACTTCACTGTCCCGTCCACGCAAAAGCTTTCGGACACCTTCCTCCTTTGTCCGTGTTTGCAGCTGAAGTGTGGAGATTTCAAAATTCAGTTTGACTTTCACAGGCTGTCCAAGTCAATAACATTTGGAAATTCTAAAGAGTGAGTGGCATTTCTCCTCTCTGAATCCTTGCCTGGGGCATCCAACGGGCTGCAGTGCATACAATGGGCCTTACATCATTGTGGGACTGAATCTGTATCGCATTCATTTTTGTGTGCCATCGCTCCTGTCACTATCCAAGAGAGCAAATATGCCATTACAATCTTTAAAATAGGACTGCAAGTGCAGAGTCAGACAACCACATAAATGATGGCTTGACATTTTGCTGGAAGAATACGGCTCTAATAGACAAATATGATCCCAGATTTTCATATTGTCAAAATGTGTCAACTCGTAAAGATTAACACTTCAAGTCCACAGGCGAGTTTTTTGAAAGAGGGAAAAAGCCTCAGCCAGTCAGTGACCGGCTTCAGATGGAAACAGGCACCAGGAAATGAGCAACAGAGTGGCTGCATGGCAGCAGCACAGATCAAATAAGCATGCTTTATTAAATTGAATACAAGCGGAGTTTTAAAATCACAGCTATCTAACTGGGATTACATACATTTGTAGTCTACTACACTGGGGTGCAAAAATGTTTCACATAAACCTGGAATCCAAACATTTGAGGATTCAGAAACATTTAAAAACACAAGACATTATGACATACAGAATGAAGAGGAAATATTTAAGCTTCTGGCCTTATGTACAGAGGAGATCAGTTCATCTGATCTGCTGAATGCTTAAATTTGATTGTTAGAAATGGTGCAGAATTTTAAACATTTAAGTTTCCTTAACACCTTTCCATCACACCTTGTCTTTTAAATGTTTCTGCATCCTCAAACTTTGATTATTTCCAGGTTTATGTTAAAATATTATACCAGTCACAAGTCTGAAACAACTCTTTGCATTTTTAAATGCATTTTGTGTCACACACAGCAGCAGCAGTTGCAAGTTCCAAGTTTGATTTCAGATTCAGACACAGTTTCATTTATTTGATATGAGAAGGTAGTAATTGCTCTCCGTGTTGTCATACAGCATGGAGAGCAAACATATCTGTTCACTAGAGGCTCGCTGATGATCAACGCAAGCTTGTGCCACAAAAGGTGTAAAGCTACCAGTGTACTCCATACTCCACCAGCTGCATGCTGGATGGTCAAATAGCTTCAGTCCGACATTCACACCCACTTCACGCCATGATTAGCCAGCTGTGTGGAGGTGAGAAAGGAGGCAGGGTTTCAACTTCTTTCTCGAGCTCTCTTTTTCGTTCGTTACACAACTATTTCTGGCACTTTTCATGTGAACAGTGAGTGCAGCACTGTGGATGTCTTCCAGGACATGCTGTCTGAAAAAGTGCACCATCTCTCCAAACGATTGTTGTTTTAGGGTTTAAGTCTGTTTCACACAAAATCAACAGCAGCTCAAACATTTGGGTCAGGTGGCTCATTATGCAGTCATATAGACAATGAAGCACTGAAAAAGGCACAGAGGCAAAACAGATGTTTTGGCATCGAATGCCGTGGAAGTTTGTTGTCTACAAACATCTGTATTCTGCAGGTAGTGCTTCAATAGCTCATAGCATCTCTCACAGATGTGAGATATGTGTGTTATGAGATCTTCACAGAAGGCAGGAAAAAAGAGCCTGACCTGTAAAACAGTGAAACTTTCAGCCAACACAGCCCTCACAGACTACTGAAATATGCCCTTTGGATCTGGTTATTCTGCCCCGAGGTGAAAAGCAGAGTTGTTTTTATTTCACTCTTGATTCAAATAGGCACAGAGGAGAGTGGTCAAACACGAACAAAACAAAAAAAAACCTATGAACTTGGCAATGCTAGAAAAAAATCTAATAATTATACCAGCAAAAACTAAAACAACTGTCAAAAGATCACTGTGAAAAACAAGTTTACATGAGCTGCTGAGCTGAGCTTTCTCTTCCCTCAATCACTGGATGGATCCCAAACAATGTGCTCATCATCAACTGGTGGAGGAGATGGACACTTTAAATGCAACCCTCTTCTTCCCTCCCCCACCGTTTCTCTCTCTCTCGTTCTCTCTACCCAACACCCAGTAATGAATAGGTGTGTGAGCTCCAGGGACCACGGTGGAGATGGCTCGCAGATAACCTGCTCTGGACGGCAGACGACCGTCTCTCCCTTTCAACCATCCCCTCAACAATCCCTGGCATGCTGCTCAAAGAGAGGAATATGCGCGGATATACGTTTCACATACTTGCGAGACAGCAACCCCCAAATTGAATGTATTAATCAAATTATGTTTGGTAAAAACTCTGCATTGATGTTCTTTGAGTTCTTTCCGCTTTCTACTTAATCAGAAAGGTGCAGAGTGACTGCAGCATGAAGCCCACTGCTCGAGAGTCACATGAGGGAACAGTGAACTAGCAAAGACCCAAGAGGGAAAAGTGGTGCCAGACCGCCAGCAGTGGAAGCCCCTGTGGGACTTCGTTGAACAGGGAAAGGACACTATGGAGGGTGGGAAAAGGAGCTGGGAGAGGCTAGTGAGAATTTTGGAGAAATGTACCACGAAGCAATTACCCTCACAGACAGACCTAATTTCTATGAAAAAAAGATCAGTGGGTCTTTGCAGGGAGGAAAAGGCAGCCATTTATCTTTCACTCTGGATGCTCCTGGTCAGGAGATTCCACCAGCTTTTGAGGGGAGGGGACGATGAAGAGAGCAAAGAATTTGCATAAGAATACATGCCTTCACTCAACCACAGGGAGGGGTGGGTCTTAATTCAGCAATGGCATTCACTTGTTGGGAATAATTTCTGTGCATGGCCAGGGGAAGATTAGAATTGGTTTTCTCGTTGTGCTGGTACGAGCAGGGCGGGTTGTCCAACAGTGTAGAAAAGGGGCTTGGTGGTTACCCTTACATTCCTTCAATGGTGATTAAGTGTCAGACGTTAAAAGATCCCTCAAGTTTTCCGCCCTTCACTACTCTCATCTCTCTAGCTCACTCCTTCTCCCCTCATCTCCCTGGAGAGAAGGGATTACTGGCACACTGGTATACAGAAATGGCACTTGCTCAAAATTAAAAGACTTTCACAGGCCGCTAATCTAATGAGGGTGGAAGGGGGTGGGGGGGGAAATGAGCAAGTGCCATTTCAGCTTGCTGAAATGAAAGGAAAAGAGCGGATTTTCATGTTTACCGCCAACACTGCACTAAAGACTAAAAAGAGGCTGGAAACCCAAAAAAGAAAATAAAGCTTTTTGTAAAAAATTCCCAAGACTAGGACCAAAGGCAAAAAAAAAAATCAAACTTGTGAGGGGGGGGGGGTGTGGCAGTTAAAAGGCGACAACAGCTGTGACATTCCAGTTGAGTGCATAGGTGGGCCGGTCCTGCTGGGGTCTGCCCGGCTAACACTAACTGGTATTTGTCGATTCGCACCTCCACGTGCAGAGCGCCCAAGAGAGTCCACAAACGCAACAGTCACATCTCACACACATGCAAACACTCAGGCAGTGATCTTCAATTCTGGTGCTCAAGACAGAGACAATTTTTTAAAATTCCATCAGCAGTCACATGACATCGTCTTATTCCCAATTAGATAATCTGAGGGAAAAACAGCAATCCCTGCCTCGGAAAGGTGTGTGTGTGTGAGTTAATTGACCATCAAGCATGCCGTTGGTGGAGTATGGAGTGTAATGTCAGCTTTACACTTTAAAGGGCTGTAGGCAGACGCAGCAGCGTCTCCTCCACAGTGCTACTACCATTTTCACATACATGTAAAGCAATGTGGACACAAGTCCCGACATTCCTCCACCCGTCTCAGCTGTGTTATCAGGTCTCAGGACACACCGTCCTGAACAGACCGATCAGCAGCTGCAGCGCAGAGGTTGGGGAAGGAAGACAAGAGAAAGAAGCCCTCTGGCTGACTTTAGATCCATCTAGATGGACTGCTCTGCTTCATTTCACTGGCAGAGCCCCACAGCAGCTACAGGGTGGGAAAGGCTCGAGCAGGAGGAGGAAGACATCTTCCACTAGGGATAAGGGAGCAGCAGCTTCCAAACAGGAAACACGGATTACACCGCCCATCTGGGAACCATTCACACCGAGACGCAGTTGAGACAGGGAGCAAAACACTTGAGGAACATGGGGAGTGGGGAATGTGAAAAATCTCATCAGGTGCCCTGGATCTTTCTCTGCGACTCCCCAGGTCAACATTTTGCTAAGAGGAATAGATGCACTGTAGATGTGGTGTTTTATTAAAAATTCAAGGAATACCACGTCTGCAACAAGACCTGCCAAAACACAATTCATCATTTTGTTTTAAAATGCCTAGGGAAAAGAGGCAGCGCAGGTTTTCTGGTCAATATTCAATCATCTAATTTTTATCTCCTGAAACACAAAACACATCACGTAAAATCTCCCCAAAACCTGTGCAGGACCATTGCACTGACTCCAACAATTTCCAAATATAGATTCTCCACACCCCTCCTACTTGAAATGTAGCACACTCTATTAAGAGGGTCTGAGCCAGACGCTTCAGGTAATTACCAGGACCCGTTAGGCCTGAATGAGCTGCCCGTCGTAGCCTTCAGCTCCCATTTTGAGTCCACTTCAGGCACAATGTCCCATAATGAAGGAGGGTCACAGAAGGGCGGTGCTTGGCTCAGTCTCCAAAGTTCAATCTACATGGCAGAGAGCATGAATAAAGATGGCCTTTTCCATCTTCCACCTCTAACACTACTGAAGACGGAAAAGAAGAAAGTGGGGGGTGGATGCATTTGCCTCGTTTCTGCATGGCTGCTCCTGCATGCTGTGTTTCTCACTCAAGTTAGAGTCGGACTGAGCTTCCCATACCTCCATCCTTTCTAGTTCATCCTCTGTGGAATGGCCACACGTGACTCTAGATCACTTGCGCTGCTTTGTCAAAATAAAAAAGCAAGGTGGTGCTTTGTCTGCTGTAGGCCAGCGATCACTTACATATGATACCCCGCTATATGATGTATGAGACCCCTCTCTCTAACACACATGCAATAATGAGACCGTGTGATGCCCAGTGTCTCCTGGGAAAGGGAGTTGCCCTGCAGGTGTTGGCACCACCATCATGGCTGGTCAGCTTATCAGTCAGGGGAGGGTAAGAGGGGGCATTAGGGAAGTATCAGATCACACAGATTTTAACACTTCCCTGAGGCTCTCACTTACAGGGTGTCTCCCCTGTGCCTACCCGACAATCAAGCAGTGAAATCTGTATCATTTTTCATTGTACAACCAATAACATATCTTGACAGGGTGATCGATGTTCAAGTGCTTCTTTTACAAAAGCTGTGAGCCCTTTACACTTCCAGCTATCTTTTACAGCCATCACTTTTTTAGCTATTTACCTTCAATGGATCCAACAAAAGGTGCATTGGTGAATTTCATATTCAAAGATTATTTTTCTTGCCAAGCAGTGACTGAGACACAGAATAGCTGTCCTCTCTCTTCAAATTCATTCGCATTAATTCATTTGCAAAAACCCACTAGAGAGAGTGACTTGGTTGACCATCTGTCTAACTATCATCGATCAGCAGAGTAAATTACCTGCTCTTTAACTATAAGCAAACATCTGTGTCAGTGAGCACTCTTGCTCAACAAGCAACCCCGAGTGTTCCTCAGTAGCTGGAGGTGACCTCTGACCTCCATGCAGTGAGGAAGCAGCACAGAGAGGATGTACCTGCACAGCTTAATGGAGCGTACATTATTTTTTCCACATGACATGCCCTTATGTGTGTGCCAAGTGGCTCCCACCTGCAAGCTCGTGGTGGATGAGATCGGCGAAGTTGGGGTCGTCCCCCCACCAAAAGAGCCAAAGCTCCCTTCGGCCCTGCCGCTGATTGCGCCGCCATACGCTTAGCACGTCTGCCTTCAGGCAGCGGCTGAAGCTGCACAGGATGGGGTCCTCTTCTGTCACTGGGAAGAGGATGGGCGCAGAGGTGGGACCCTGCCACACAAACCTCTTCCATTTGATTCCTGTCAAGTCAGCCTGCAAGACAAGGGAGGGGGAGAGAGGGAGAGACCGTTAGTGTTGAGAGTCGCTGCTTCAGGATCCACTCAGCACCTTAGAGTAAACATGTGCTGAGCGGGGCATAAAGAGTAGGTATTAATCCTCTTTTATGGGGCAGTTCACCCACCAACTAATTCTGACAACAAGACACCCAGGCTGTCAAAAAACCGTAGCAATGAAAATAAAAAAAATTGGAGGGAAAAGACGATTGAAACAGGCAAAGACACACACGACATGACAAGCAAACAGTGCATCTCTGTGTGTTCATACAAAATAGAAATTGCCCTCAAAATGTGGGACATTTGCTCGTTTCTGCAAAGAACTGTGTACATGTGCCTCAGGTGCTTTCAATATCAACATGAAAAACATGTTCGAAACACAAACAGGAAAAAACTAATGCTGGTAACTGTGGTCTCACCACCTTAATCCTCATTATTGGTGAGTGCTGGGGGGGTGCTTTGCCTTTCTATAAACGCTGTCTGGCTTTTATAGAGAGAACAAAACACACAGGAAAAAGCCTCATAGGCAGTAAATCACTGGCGGGGTTATTAAGTGTTAAAGCAGGAACATTACGCTCCACTGCTAGCTAGCACTGCTGCTTATCACCCAAGCGCCGACGGACTACCCACGCCTACCTAAACACATGCACGCATACACACACACACACTAACTACCACAAAATACAGAGACACGATGCCTCAGGCGTACATCCCCAATTCTGCTGGCAATCTTGGTCCCCTATCTATCCTTGTAGACATTTCAAGTAATCTGCGCGAACATGGACTGTTCATTTTCATGTCGTTTAGTCCTATTCCGTTCAGGCTGAGTTGGCAAGCTGTCCCTCTGTATATTCAACCAATTAATCCATTACAATTCAGGGGATATCTTAACTCAAGTGCAGAGGCGCTGAGCCTGAACAAGTGATTACCCGTGGTTGTGGCGAAGCGGTGGTCTTTCGCCTGGCTTGGGATAAGCTGGGAGATTTGTGGTGTTAGTTGTGATGGGGGTGGGGGTGAGGGTTGGGCGTAGGTTGGGCACTGTCAAAACACAGCATTGTGTGGCGTCAGCTGGAGCAGAGCTGGATCACAACAACAAGTTAGTGAGCCATAAGATGTAGTCAGAACTCACGGGTGGAAACGTCATTAATAAACCTGTGGTTCTAACTTCAGTTGTGACTATATTTATGACTCATGCACATGTCCAGGTAATACACCACAGCAGCATACAGGCTAGACTGTTACTCCATAATTATGATATATACACTGTATACATCATCAATAAACATGGAGCATGTGTTTTAATTAGTTCTCCACCACTAACTCAAGGGAAAGGGTTGCTGGCAACCATACAAAAGCACAAGGTTGCATTGTAGTGTCATCATAACGTAGCACAGCATTGGTCTGGATGTATGATCAAAACATCATGATCTCCCATTAACAATCTGGCTCCTGAAGAATTCAAAAGCTGCTGCACATGCAGAGGACCAGCTCAAACCGTGCAAACAGCAGAGCTAGGTCTGTGTGTGACAGACAGACAGACAGAGCTGCAGCAGTTAGGCTGCTCCTTCCTGCTGGAGTGTGAGAAGCACTACATCACACCTGCATCTTGCTAGGAAACATCTGTGCACACAATGCAAAGGGAGGGTGGGGACAACGGTTAACTGTGAAACCAGATCATGAGCAGTGCAGCTAGGCAATTAGCAAGTGAACAGCCTCCCCATCATCTTACTGACCATGGCCCGTCCCCAATGGCATTGTGTGTTTCACCGTATAAAAGGTTTTGTTCATAAGTGCTCTACAGATTATATCATGGGCCTCTCCTAGACGTTGGTTTCACACCTTTAGATGTGATTATGTGCTGCACGCACACAGCCAGGCATCACGCTGGTGACAGGGCAGCGATACTGTGGTTTGAATAACAGAACTCTTACACAAATAAGTGTTTTGGCACCTCTTGGCCTTATGTAGTCGACCTCCACATCTTTGTACCTTATTTGGAATATATTAATTACACTTTTATGCATTCCTGTTTTTTCATAACACAAAGCACATTTGCTTACTTTGTCTGAAATACCCCCTTGTAAATTCACTTCATGTTTTAAAGTTTTGAACAAATGCAATAATTCCTTGATACTTTGTTATTGTCAAGGTGGAGTGCACTGCCTCGTATTTGCATCACAAATAAGTTTCCTACTGTATCTTCTATGTAAATGTTACACCAACAAGAACAAAAGAATATAGGGCAATGCAAACGGCTCGCTATCCAATCTCCAACCAAATAAAAACGTGAGTGCAGCAATTAAGCAGTTACAATCTGCTCTAAAACAACTGGACCATTAATTGAGTAGTCGTTCAAATGAAATTAACCCATGACAAATATTAGCTGGCTATAGACTTTCTCAGCTGGCACACACTGCTTTAGTTGGTGTATACTGTTGCACAGATCATTTACAAAAAGCAACACAGAGTCATTCTTCAAGTTCAAGCAAACAAGCAGCTCCACGTGTGCTCGTGAAGGTTAAATAGTTTAATTAACAGTCAGTCTGGTATCAAGCGACTTTTGAAGTGTCACGCAGGGAGAACACTGACATGCGTCTTGTTATTAACTGCAGCTACAGCAATGCAACTGTACACGCGGGGCAGTTTGAACGAACTGACAACATCCTGTGGGCACTGAAACTTTGACCTGGTTCATTTCTGAGATTTAGCTACTATAGTAGCAGTCACCGCTAAAATACTGATTAAAGCTGCCAACGCTGCTGCTGCTGCTGCTGCACTGTGAATGAAATACAACAGCCTACGAGAGCAGAGCACTCTTCATCTTACATTTCAGTTCTATTCATCACCTTTTTTTTGTGACCGTTTCTGTCATCATCAGGATGTTTGCATCTATGCTGCAGTCTCTCTGCCAAGTAGGCAATTGAATACATTATGATCCTTTCCTTTAAAATATGGCACGGAAAGCCCTTCTCCTTAGTTACAGGGTAACTAAATGCTGTGAGTTACTATCAACATGCAATTATCCTTGGTGATAAATGACTTATTGAATGTATGGTGCTTGTCATTTTAGGGCTATATCTGATATCTCCCCCCTCAATATCTAACATTATCATTAACAGACATTGCATTATTAAACTGTCACAGCCACCTCAATGCTTTATGATCATTAATCTCTGCAATAAACGATCGAAGTGTAACTTTGTTATTTCAAAGTTGCACTTAAATGACTAACAGTGCTCTTATCTTAACGCGAGCTTCGGTGTTAAAATTCCAACATCATCGTTTAGTATGGACTTTATGTACAGTATGAAAAGAGTGTAAAAACTATTTAACGCTGAAAACCACTAAGTGCTCTCAGTGACAATAACTGTCACTTGTAAAACAGTCTGATTCATACTTGCTAGTTACAGTTGCTAGCACAGTTTTTTTTTTTTTTCCTGCCGTATCTCCTGCACACAGAATGTGCTGCAAACGTTTGTTACAGAGTAATGACAATGTATGTGAGCAATAATGTTGACTAGCTGCAGTGTGGAGCTGAATAGCATTCAGACATTTAGCCTGGACTTTTCTCTCCTGCACTGCTTGGATGCTGGAGTTCATCTAGAGAGGCCGAGCTTAACGCTGTGTGAACCTGGTGAGAGGGTGGACTCGCACACACTGTGAAGTTTTGAAGTGACTACACATTTGAGAAAAGTGAGGATCTGAAGCAGCCCTACAGCTACATGAGTTCATTTTAACGACACACATCTAAACCCGCTGAGCTTATGTGGGAGATTCAGACAATAAAACGTCCGAGGTCACTTTGGATCAAACAGGTCCTTTCTTGCAAGACTTTAAGCAGAGTCTGTTTACACGGGGAATGAGGCGAGCGCTTGCATGACTGTAGATGTAACCAACTGATGAAGACTAAAATTTCTTTATACAATCTGTGATTGTAACACCTAATGTCCCTGCTGAAATACTAAAAATTCATCTTTGTATCTGCGAATCATCAACTGGACACAGCATTCTGGGTCTGACACTGAAAAACACAGAGAGATCGAGAGCAAGCATTGTAAGAAACATTTGCCTTACGCTTAACTCTAGAAACAAGTACAAGTGAATCTTGTACAACTTCAGTCCCATGAAAAAAAACAATGTTTACTCATCTTTAGTTGAATGCTGTATAACCTTTAAATGTGATTACAGAAGGGGGAGCTTTTTAAACAATCTCTCCGAATGCACAGATGTACAATAGGCTTTAGAATTTACAAATTTAACCTGCACTGAAAAAGTCATAAAACCATATGGTGTAAAAACATTTTGTTACACCTCTTTTCTGTTACGGTCGTCGCAAATGTGATTTTGAACAAAATACGGGTGATTGTGTATTAAACCAAACTGTGGCCTACAGACAAGATAATAACTTGTGTGTGTGTGTACTCCTAAGCTTGAGGAGGCAGAAGTGGATAGCCCCTCTGTCAAAGACTAGACACGTCAGTACTCCTCATCAACAATATCCAAGAGGCAGACTGCTCTATCAAGGATAAATGTACCTTCTGCAGTTGTTCTGTCTGTCCTTTCAAAATAAATTACTGGCAGCCTGTGTGCAAAAACAGAGGGTGCCAAAGATATGTGTATTTCCTTCCAATGTTCATACTTTCCAGGCTGTGTGCACGAGTGCGTCTCGTTGAAAACTTGATGCTGCTGCTATGAATCTAAAAGGTCCTCCCCCTACCAGTGTGTTAGTAAATGCTCAGGTAAGAGAGCAAATGTGCGTGGGTCATGAGAAGTTTTATCTTTCACATTGCAAAGCCAAAAATCACACTGCTGCACCGGGACAGAATCTAAGACCAAAGTCACTGGATACAGCCAGGAAGTTTTCCTGAGGTGACGCGTACTTGGGGGGGGGGGTTACGACCCCTGATTTTGCCAGCTGCTCACCTTCCCCCTGGCCACTTAAGGTTCTGGGTCTCAGTAGGGAACACTGTGTTCAAACAGCTGCCTTCCTGCCTTTCAAGATATGAGACAAGCAACAGGTGAAGCTGCTCAAATCATGTCACAGATGCTCCTCTTCTACCAAGACTCTTTTCCTGTCTGCCACCTCTCTCAGATAACCCCGTCATGGAGTAACCATGAAACTAGCATGTGTGTGTTTGCATTTTTGGTCGAGGAGAATGCAAATTCTATCAGTTTCACTGAGGACACACGGGTCTTGTTAATTTCTAGAATGCCACATTCAGTGCTAACACCGAACAACAGATATTTGAGTGATTGTTTAATTGTTAGAAACCTTTTTCTGTTTATGCAAGACACGGCAGCTCAAACTACATACTTCATGAAACGCCAGCTACACGGGTGCATTATTATACGGGAACGGATAAGCTGAAGTTGCACTACGAGTTAATTCCAACAAGCTCCCTTTAAAAAGCAAAAAAAAAAAAAAAGAAAAGCATGCAACAAGTAGTATCATACTCTGGAGAGGACTATCCACCGAAAAATGAAGGGGGGAAAAGTACTACAATGTGTTAGCATTCTTTCACCATAAAACCACAAAGTGGAGTCTGTTCAGCGAGTGAGTCATAACAGCACTGGTGTTATGCTTAGTCTCAGTGAGCAGGAAAATGTCAGCCAGACAGGCACAGCACCACAACCACCAGCCTCTGCCTCGCCTGTCCACTGTAGCCAACGCTGCCTTCAAGTGCTGTCGTAAACATTGTAATTACGAGTTCAGCACACACAATCGACCCAACTAAGTAGTATTGAGAGAGTGGGGATTTTCTGCAATGAAATGTTACCTTTAGGGGGCGGACAGCTTGGAAGCTGTGTCAACTTGTGGTAAAAGCAGTGTACCATTTCCCTGTGCTGTCACTGTACGACATTCTGTGTCAACAATTACTACTGATGCATTTATATGTCCCCCCCCTCGCTTGACTTTTAACAGGTCTTGCATGCATGTATTAACAAGTCAATCACAGTCTAATGCACAGTCTTAATGCACTGGTCTTGAACCTGTGTCACTGCACCACAAGGTGTTTCTGTGTCACAAAGATCTTCTTTTTCTACAAGGTTACATTTTGGCTTTCCACAAATCACATCTACAAGTTCCGACTGTGGAAGCAGGATGTTCAGAGGAGGTGGTGGAGGTGGCATTGCACTCTTCTTCTGCTAAACTACAAGTGAAGTTAAGCCTGCTGACAAGCCAATTAACTGCAACAACAAACACATTCAGACCATGTTCTTGATTATCCGGCCAGAGGAGGAACTGTTCACTCGAGCAGCGTCTCTGCACATGCTGCGGTGGCGAAAACTGCAGACAACACAGTGGGCGCTCACTGCACTATTTACCTCGCAGGGCATTTGAAGAACACCTGTTTCACTACAAGCGAGTGGGATCACAACCGCAACTATTTAGGGTACTGTCAACTGGTCATAACTGACAACATGATATGATGAGCAAGATGGGGGCAGAGGGGGGGGACGCGCCATCCCACTTCATGCTGTAGTTTATAGAAGTGAAAAGTGCAGCTTAGATATGCAGCTACCTTGATGTTTGTAAAGCTCAGGAATGCATGCCAGAGATTATATAATCAGCCTGGGGCCTGTGCCCTAGTTGGTGTGAATACTAGAAAATGAAGTCCAAGGAGATTAGGCCACTGACAAACAAGATGATGACATATTACATGAATAATTAACGCTTGCAAACAAACGCTGTTGCCACAAACAACCTTGTTACATGCTTGTTGCACACAACAACAACAACAACAACAACAACAACGAGAAGAAGAAGCAGAGGTGCACAGGCAGAGCATGAGGGGCGTGCTTTCATCTGGACTTGGCTGTGCAAGTTGGGCACCGACATCGGACCCTCCAGGAGCGAAGTGTCAGTGTGACACAAAGACGGGATTTCACGGCGGCTTTCCCCGCGACACGAGTGGACGCTGCAAACTCCGGCGCGTGAGGTGTTCGGGTTACGGGTCGCCACTTGATGAAACACGGCGGAGATGTGGCGAGAGGGAGTTAATCACAAACAAGGTGTGGGGGGGAGAAAGTGCCACAACAACAACAACAACTCACTCACACACACACACACACTCACACACACACACACACACACACGGCCGGGCTGTGGGCAGCAAAATGCACAGCAGTTATTTCCTCCGTGCTGAGAGGCGATGTGTTGCTGTCTGTCCTGACAAATGTAGTAAATGAAGCTTGACAAGCGAGCGGCGTTAACCTTGAGTGTTCGGTCCGCCGGTGGAAAAATGGAAATGTGTCAGAAAGAGGGTACTAAGAGGCAGGCCGGTGTGGCCCGGTGTCACGGTGTTCAGAGGAGGCGAGGGGGGCAACATTAGCGAGGCAGGAGACCTTGTTGTCCTGAAATGATGTCAGCTCGACAGGGCCGTAAGCCTAGCTAAGCTCCTATCAACTGATGCCTGTGCGGCTAACGTTAGCTTAGCCCCCGTTCAGCTAGTTAAAAATGGCTGCTTTCCTTTAGTTTTAAATCTCTTACCAGACAGAATAGATTGGAATGGCAATCCTCCAAGCTGGCCCCGTTTGGTACATAACAAGAACTCATCCTTCTTCACTGCGAGATCCAAGTCTCCATCGTTTCACTTCCCGGGAAATAAAGAACAATTTGCGGATTGGTGTTTTCTGAGATGTGCAGGCTTAATCAACGAGAAAATTTTTTTGTAACATTTGGCTGGAGGATAGTTAATTCAACAACCTTCCGACTGCAGTTCCCTCCGCCGGAGCTAAAAGCGGGTAAAAGGGACCGTGTGCTCCCTACGTGGACATCCCGGGAGCACTCAGTGGGGACAAATTAAAGGAAGCGAAAAATGTTCATAAAACAAAAAGAAAAGGAGAGCAAAGAAGCAACTCTCCCCCTCCCCCTTAGCCCTAAAACGGTCTCTGCTTAAAAAAAATAAAAACGTCCTGTCTTACTCCTCCATCGCAAAAATGTGTCTAAAAGCCAAACACATCCCGTAAAACCCTCTGGAAATGTGGCATCGGCCTATATTTCAACGATTACTTCGATCATTTTCTCAGCCTCGGTTCCTGTTGGTTTCCATTTGAATTCATGGATTCCTTTCTTTAATGGCGGCCACAGGGACAACTCTGCCTTCCACAGCCTATTGGCTCGTTCGTGGTCAGAGCTTCGTCAAGCTCGCGCCGCGCAGACACAAACACGCCGGAGAGCACGCGGCGCTTCCGGGAAAGTAAAAGCACGCGGCTGCGTTGGTTGCTCTAAACACGACTGCTGCGGACTCTGCTCCGGGACCACCCGGGGCTGTCGTTCACATGTCGTCGCTGAGCGGTGCTGCTGGGTTCCTCTGCGGGCTTTGGGTCGGCAAAAGATGCCGCGGCCTGTTCTGTTCAGCGCGGCTCTTATTTTGACAGCGCCGACACGACGCGCCCCGCTCCAGTGCGTGCGGCTTGACTCTGTCGTGGTCATGAGGGCTGTAATAACACAAGACTGATCGCTCCTGCCGCCAGGCCAGCGCAAGTGGCGCTACTGAGCAACAGATTCAGTTACCAGTGATCAAACCCTGGAAAGTTGCTCACTTACACAGTGCACCACCTAGCGCATGTGATGCCGCACTTGCATTTGATATGTGCGACCGAGATGCATCGATTCGCCCTTTGTTTTGTTTTGCTTCAATCAAATGCACTCATTTGACCCCAATTTCACAGAGTCTGAACTAAGTGAGAGAAAGAAAGCAGTAAAATCAAACATTTACTACGTGCAGAGCAGCATCAGGGAGCACCGACGGCAGAAGCAAAATGTAAAGGGACATTTCAGAAGCTATTAATTACATTATGAGAACATGTTGAATAAATTGAACGTTTATTTGGTGACATATTTATGCCAACAAGAGCAATACAGTCAAAGGGAAGTATGAGTGAATGAATTATGCAAATTCAGAGTCAAAGAGAGGATGTCAAAATGTCTCTACATGTGCTGCAACAGGCAACAGCTTGGTATTAACAAACCCGAAGGCCAAACCGCATTTATTCTTGACTAAACAAAGCTCAATCAGCTTTTTACTGACTCTGGCACAGATCAGCTTGTTGCTGTGTGATAAAACTTTAGCTGAAAGGCACACACACTTCTCCACTTCTTTGTCCACAGTTAAAATCACTGTCATTTTGACGCTTTCATTTTATTTGTCCGTTTCTCTTTACACAATTGGGTTCTTTCTTTCTCTTCCGCTGGTTGTCTTCAGGATGTTCTGATCTGCATTTTATTAACACTCTTCGCGGGTTTTGGCTGCAGCCAGAATTTCCCTCCAACTATCCAACTTGAAACCAGTCGGTTGTATATCATTAAACTCAGTGAAACTTTTTTGCTCTGGAACGAGCTCCATTATACGCATAATTCTTTTTCTAAATATTGCAAAACATTGCACTATTGAGAGCTGCACTTCTGATCTCATACAACCAGCATCCAAACTGGTGTTGGGCCAGACCAAAAGGGCTTCAATTACAGCTGCAAATTGTGAGGGAAACAAACCAAATAAAACCAGTGCTGTTGGCTTGTATGCTCTGTAGTCTGCATTAAGCTGAAGGCTAACTGGCTTCTGACGGCCCCTGTGTTATTGGAGTCTCCCGCTGTAAGCTGTGCATGCAAATACTTCAGTCAGAACTATTAGAGCCGAGCATTTCAACCATGAATCAAGTCTTTATACTGTGGATAAAACATCATTACAATTTGTACTATACATACAATATTACAAAATACAAAATGGTTTAGTCTTCCATCGCTGTCTCTCTGAGTTTCCAAATAGTTTGTTTTGTACAATCAGTTCTTCACGCAACCAAGAAATTTCAACCAAATTCAGCCAACAAAACTTTCCTTCCATTTTTATCCCAAGGCACACTCCCAGCCAGAATATTACTGCCTCCATTTCCAAGAGTGAGTGCCGTAGGTTTATGGAATAATAATGAGTTTTAGCGAGTACTTGCCTCATCATTGTGCACTGTCTCCTAATTATAGGATAATGCGTGTTGCTTTTTGGAAATCAGTGGCGACTGTTTGGCCAACTAGCCCATAATTCTGTTATCCTATGATTTACTGCTAAATAATTACTCTCCCTTGAAATGCAACTTTCTTAGTTTCCTCTGGTAATTCCACTGCTTTTGCTTTGTAATCCCAGATTTACACAACGTCTGTTACCCTGAACTGTCATCGTCACTAACTTTTGTAAATAAGCAGTAAATATCCGACTGTGTGTCCACACATCAGAGATGTGCCATTATTTGTTTCTGCTCTTGTGTCTCAGATTATACGATGATATAGAATCATACGTCACATTCCCTGTTTGGCATACAGAAGGTGAGAGGTGGGAAAACCAGGCCACAGAGAGGTTGGTGACAGCCGGTCCTGAGGGAACAAAACAGACGGCTGCTCTTCAAACACTGATAGAGTCATGAAGGTGTGGCAGCCCGAGGAGGGATAAAAGTGCCCCAAACATCAACATCAGCATGGAGATCTGCTCCAAGTACGTCTTTCTTCGACGATACTTCACCAACATGATTTGCAGAGGATGAAAATAATGCGGACACTTGTCTGTGTCTTTTATTGCCAACAGTGTTTGCTCATTTTGCAACCACACGGAGTCCAAACTGCTCCCAAGCCAAAGGCACATATGTCCATCACATGAAAAACCACAGGAGATGTTCCAGGCACGAATGATGTGGTCCGCCATAGATATGTTAATTATGCAAGCACTTTAAACTAATTACCAATACAATGTAGAACAGGAGTTTTTTGCTTGTATTGTGCGGTCTCTGAGGCTTTGTGCCTTTCATCTGATCCCATAGGATTGAGCAGCTTTCTCAACCTTAAATCTCCCCATAGGAATGAATGATAATCTCACATTCAGTGCTTCCCACGCTTTATCTCCGTTCTCCTTGACACAAAAAACAATTGTGGCGCGATACCATCTGTATAGGATTGTTTAACAGAAAAAAACATCTAATGGCACAGCCGATGAGCACAGTTGTCATAGCAGAGTAACTAATGTGAATACCAGATTGCTATCGTATCTGGCGATGGTTTTCTCTCACTTATCTCCAGCTCCCTCTTATCTAAGTCCCACAGAGACATTCTGTCATATATATTCTATCCCAGCAGCATTCAACAATATTGGGGAAATGAAAGTGTAAGATAGTTTGGGGTTGGCCAACAGCTCTTTTGACATTTGATTTGACATGCTCTGTGGTCCCTGCCATTCTGCTATAGGAGCATTTGCCAGAGGGCCCTGCCTCACTCTTGTGTGACTAAATCCTGCATGAGCAAGTGCATAATAAAACTGAGATTTAGCCAGAAAGAGAACATGGGCTGAATTTAAATAGTGCCGGTGGTCAGATAAGACAGAAAAAACATTAACGTGTAAGACAGCATTCGTTTAACATGCTCAAATAGTAGCTCAAGGTGACAATACAGTATGGAGCAGTGTATATATATATATATATATATATATGTGTGTGTTGCTCTGTGTGTCCTATGACCTTAGACACGAGGAAACAGGACAAACCGCCCGCTGCTGAAAGATCACGAGAATCACGTGACTCCTCTGAAAAGCTTTCTGTAAATCAATAAAACTGACCAGTCAGACAGGAAAGGTTTTCTTTCCCCTTCACTGGCAGCCACAGCTGAGGCATCCAATAGTTCAGAGCGCGACTCCGAGGTCCACAGTTCAACAGCGTAACTTGTGTTTACAGAGGCTAAGTGGTAATATCCCATTGTTGGCCTGTGCAGAGGAGGAATAGTTATGAAGAGGGTCAACAAGCGTGCCGTGTTCAAATAAAGTAGCCCTCCTCCCAGCCGTCATGTTAAAGCACACAGAGATATGTGCTCTTGGCTTTCCCCTCTCCCTCCCTCCCTCTCTCTCACTCACACACAAACATATATATATGCACACTGCCTATTGACCTTTCTTTAAACCTTGTCTGCAAAGATGGATTGAGGAGAGCTTTTGAAAATAATAAGAACAAGGGCTTATTCCATTCATTTACTCACATAATGACACTTGGCTCTGACTGCAAAGTTATTAAAATGCGGAATAAAAACATCTTGAGAGCCAAGGTTGTGCTTGAATTACAATGATATAATGTTTTAAGAGCCACGAGCCTGAGCTGAAATGCAAAAGCGCATGAGATTCAAGTACTTGGTTCACATTCCCTGGATGGTAATTAGCCCTTTTGTGATCAACAGTAAATAAATACATGTACTTATCAGCTTTTTGCCTGTTTCCTGAAGCAGACACAGTGTCTTACTCTAATCAGCTGAGAAATTCACCTCAAAAGGGAGAAAAACATGAAACGTGGAAGCAGAAGCATACCAGTGCTACAGTCTGCTGATGAAGTTGCATCTGGGAAAGTAGAGTAGAGTAAATCTGACTTGTACTGCAACATAAAACATAATGACACAGGCGGCCAGTAAGCCAGGCAATGAAAATAAAACTTGACCCGTGAACTGAAGGAAACAGAGAACATCATGCATGGCATTTAATTGGCTCTTGTTTGGCTCAAGTTCAGACATATATAAAATTGTATGTAAGTTTTAGAGAACACGTTTCCTGTCACCACTGTGGCTTTACATTGCACTGTGTATGTTCACCATGAAGACAGTTATTGTTTTAGCTTCAATTCGTGTGAGAAACGTGTTGAGGAAGTGCAGAGATATTGTACTCGTACAAGCCATTTTTAAGGACAATGCACTTTTTTCAGGACGTTTTTAAAGATGCGGCCATCTCTTCCTGATGACCCCTAAAGCAAAGACTTTTTGAACAGCTTGTACACACTGAAGAGGAAAATCCCATAATTGAACCCTGTCTAGAAACCTCATTACAGTTTCATGAGTGAAATGGAATATCTGGCACTGATGGCTGCTGGTGTGAGCTGGAGGCCTGCAGGTCAACTAGGTTTTACCGGGGTGGTCGGAACTCTGCCAGATCAAGTATTTGGGGAGGAGTGAGAAAAGAATAGAAATATATATTTTTCAATTATTACAGCTTAATTCTGCTGCCATTGTAAAAAGAGTTGTCAGCACCTGAACTTGAATGGGAAGCTTCCAGCCCCGCCCACACACACACACACACACAAACGCAAGCACAGAAATGCCAAATTGAGAGTTCTTCATATGACAAAGTGGGAGCAGCCCCCCTCCTCATTAGCTTGAGAGGGCTGCAGAGTGCTGAGGATGCAGAGATGCTGGCTCAGTGCCCTCAGCCTCCGTCTGAGCAGCCGGGGCTGGAGTGTGTAAAGGCACGCTGAGCGAGGGGCCAGGCAGTGCAGACTGCGTGCTCTAACCGAAAAAAAAAAAAGAAAAGCCTGGTGTCCTGGTGGTTTTGCAGGTCAACAAAGCATGATAGCATGAAACAATAGTGGCTGTCTGCTTGTAAACCGTCTTCACACGGGATGGATATAGTTCAGCTGTGTGTCAGCTGACACCTGCTCAAATCCAACTCTACAACCTTCTTTGTAACAGGACCAGTGTGCTACAACACGAGTCTCTTCAGGGCGACGTCAAACAGTGTTATTCAGAGGCAGTTAGGCAGAGAGCTGCTCTTTGTTAAGTCACTTCTGTAGTTAAATAGTGTGAAGTGCTTGTCAGCTCTGTGGTTGCAACAATGCTTTGCTTCTCTATCTGGGGTGAGGTCTGGCTGAGGTTAGCGCCATGTTCCCTCCCTTGATGAAGCTGAGGGTTAGTTGTTCGGGTGCTGCCCCTGCGCACACAGGAACATTCCAGGCGCACAAATAAAGCCATAGCTGTGCCTTTGTTGCAGTGCTGACTAGACAAGAGCCTTTCTGCAGGGCTGCTGCCTTTAAAAAGACGAAGTCGTGCATCCCCACTGGTAAATGATCTGACACACTTTTTCCCGCTGCAGTCTTTTCACAAGCCCTTGTTGTTAGGCTGTCGTTGTTATTCTCCCTCTCCCTTCCCGCCTTCTTGGCTCCTTACCCTCCCTCCCCCTCTCTCCCTCCTCTCTTTCATACACTTTTGCACACACATTGCAAGCAGATGGAGGAAAAGGTGTCTATATCGAAGATATTTTCCCCTTCTTAAGCAGCCTTCCACCCTGCAGAACCAGCATGGGATTAATAAATTCAATATGAATTGAAAGCTAATGAAATGTGCACCCCCACCTCTCCCTCCCGACTGCCAGTTGCTGGGAAGAAGGCTGAACACAGAGCTCCTCGAGACCAGGCAGGGAGAGGGAGAGAATGAGATCATTGTCAAAATTACACCATCAAAAGCAGCAGTCAGCAAAACCATAAAACTGGCCCGCTGTCAGGAGGCTGACCTGGGTGACTGGCTACAACATGCCTGGCATTCCTCCGTGACATGGTGCTTTGTCATTTTCTTCACTGTGACACTGAGGGACGGGCAAAATCTGAGGAAGCTGCACTGTGTTTCAGGTGGTGTAATAAGTCAGGTCTACAATGTCTGCTTCCAGGCGGAGTCACTGACCCAGAACATGCGTGGGTATTTGTTATTGAAGTTTCTATCTTGGAAAATACGGGATTTAAACTTCAAGGGGCGCATGCAAGAAGCTACACCAGCCTCATGTACGGCAGGAATTAGCATGCAATCCTGAATCCTTACTCTGGGATTATGGCAGCTTGTGCCACGATAAAGGACACAGCAGCCACAGGAAATACACCCAGGTTTGCAGACACTGCAGTTTTCCCACCATCCATATGGACTGCTGCAATTAGATCAGAAACAGAAGCAGACAGAGAGAGAGAGCCAAGGAGCAGGAGGGGGGCAGTGAGACAGAGCAACGGGGATGTTAAGAGTTCACCTCAAGGGCATGCTAAGTGGCATGGAGTAGGGTGCCGAAGGGCTGTTGATGTAGTAGAGGCCCTTGTGCAGCAGAACCGGCCATGGTTCCAATTAGAGAAGCCTCGGCCCCTAATTGTTTAATTGGAGGCTGTGTGTGGGAAGGAGGAGGCTCCAGAGCCCGTGTGTTCTCCTCTCCTCCTCAGCTGATTGATAGAGAGGCCTGTTAACCACCCAGTGGGCCTCCAGTCCTCATGATAGGACTTCATTGCCCAATCAGCACCCCCACCCCCTTCAAACCTCACCCCTCAGCTTCCTGCACTGAGCTCATTACATTAGTTGATCATGCTGGGAAAAATGCGACACTTGCAGAAATGTGTAAATTAAAGTAGCGCTGTGATTGATGGATGTCGCCAAACTCTATTTCAAACAAACAACAGATGCGAGACACAACCGGCCGTGTTGGAGTCACTTAAACTTGCGAGGTCTGAGTCCCAATTCAATTTCCAGCCCATAAATGTCAGAGTCTGCGCTCCAGTGAGACGCCCCAAGTCAGGTCAACTCTCGAGTAGGTTGTGAAACAAGTGGGGTCAAATCCAGTCGCCGCACTGCACACATTCAGAATGACACGCTTAATAAAGATGTCAGCGACACAAAAGTCACATTTTCATCAGTTCCTCTCCACAGTCTGAGTATGTGATCATATTTTATTGGCCCTAAAACAACTAGACTAAGAGTAGTAATAACAGGGTAAGTTGTTTTTAATCCTTCAGTATTTCACATGTGCACTTAAAGTTCTATTAACTGACACTGGAAATGAGAGGAATTTCTCCTTTTCCTCCCACAATGTTTTTGATATCTGATTCGTACATTTGAACACATTTACGACTGTAATCTTGTATTAAAGTTTAATTCAACTTTAGTCATTAGCGGCATAATAACCTATATTAAAGTCTTTTGTTATAGTTGTTTCAGCAGTTTGCTTAGTCACATTATGTTTGAAGAAGTGATCTTAGTGAAACTGTTGCTGCATGAATAAAATTTACCAGAAATTCAGGGAATACTTGGGGATTCATTAGGACTGTGAGTGAAAATTACATTCTGAATAAACATGAACTGTTAAATGATTAATACTATGTGAGACGAAATTTTAATTGCAGGTTTTACAGAGCATTCCCACATACTGTTGCTTGGGAAACAACGACAAAAGGTTCCAGTGATATAGAAGACTATGACGAACTAAAATGACTTTATTCTTAGTCTGTATCTGTTTTTATGATTTAGGTAAAGAATGACTTTTAGAGTGTTTACAGCGGACTGTAAATACATTTTTAAAAAGATTTCCACACATCCTCAGGGAAACACAGAAAAACACACAACCAGGGATCCAGCACAGCACACTCATCAACATTTTATGGGATGTCGGGCAATATTCATGAGCAGGGTTTATTTGAGCATACTTGTTACTGGTCAATAAGTTTACCGAGTGCAGCACCCAAGGCCTCTGTAAACAGTCTCTTCCCAATCGAGAATACTGACAGATACAGTATCCTCCTCTGCTCGGTGATCAATAGGTGCAGTACACTAAATCTGTTCTGTATGTAAAGGACAGCACGGTGATTCATTCTCAATATTAACACTGAACAGAACCGACAGTCTAGCGGGGACTGTGCTATACACTCCTCTTAGTGCACGCAGTAAGACTGGGTACGTGTCATTACTTGCTCAGTGCAAGCCAAGCAGGTAGTTTGATACAGGTTATAAGCTGCCAAGAAGACATCCGTGTGTACTTCCAGCAGAGGCTAGATTGTTAAGTGTGTCTGCAGGCGTGTGTGCATCAATGTACATGCAAATATGTGCGCGTGTGTGTGTACATATGTGTGTTTGGAGTCATTATTCACGGTGCAATATGCCATAAATACTCTCAACAGCGCACTCACATCGCAATGTGAACACTTGCTCAACACTCATGCATTATGCATGTATGCATCTGTGTCTTACATCTACTGTGTGGAGTGTCTTGTTCTGAGGGGCAATATGGCTGGCATACTGTAATGTGTGTGATCTGCTTTCTTGCAGTAAGTGGGATTTACTAGACATAGACTCAAGCGTCTCAGCTCGGACATGTTGTCTCTTCTATTATTGTAACAATAATTGTGTCCAATAAGCAAAGCGTGTTCATTTTAAGGGTGCGTGTTTTCAAATTGACAGCACCGATCGTGGTGACTTTCCACGTATGTACAAAAAAGCAGAGCATGGAAATTATAGCATGTTTACAGCAGCAATATTCTCTTTTTTTAAAGCTTCTGTCACCCTGATCTCAACACCACTGCAGATCAAATGAGAAATGTCCAACATATCATTCCGTCAGTTTATCTGCAGCTTGCGGGAAGTGCAAAAAAGCCTGTACACATACTGTAAGTGGCATAATTTACTGTCAAATGGTTCTTTAATAAACTCCACTTGTGAACAACTGAAAGAGACCGTTTTGGCTGAGGGTATTTGGTTTGCAAATCAGATATGCCCTTACATGTTGGAGTGCTTTCATGATACCACTTACAAAGCTGGGGAAGGACACAGTCGGCTGAGTTCACTTCATCATCGCCACAGCTCTGACTGGACCAGTGCCACTGAAACTCAAAGCTGCTCAACCAGATGACTACAGCAGGATTTACCCCCCCACCCCACCCCACCCCACCCACCCCCACAACAGGTAGTGCAGACAACAACAGTATATTTACTGGAGCTACACTGTAATAGATGACAGATGATAAGACTTTGCTGTAATCTCTTTGTGTTCATATTGATTAGAGATAAACATCTAGCCGCTGTATCAGCCACACAGGCTCTGTGTTGATGTGGTATTGAGGACATATTAAAACCTTTTATTGTACTCCTGGTACCTCCACCCACTGCCCCCACACCACACCACACACCATCCACTCTGGCCTTTTCTCTCTGATTCATGACTGTGTGTGTGTGACTTGATGAGTCAGAGTTGGCTTCAGTGGAGGATGAATGAGAGGTGGGAGTTAGTTCACTGCTCTGTCACTCTGTGGTCTTTTAACCCTGACCGGCAAAATATACATTTTGGTAGTTCTTTTCCGTGAAGTATTTCCAGCACCGTCATCATGAACCCTTCAAACAGTCCCATCATGCATGTTTCCATCAGAGCACTAATGGATCTACAAATTCCACAGATCCACAGCTCCAATGAGATTCAGCAGCGGAGGAAGCTCTAGGATTCGTGAGGTGTTTAAAATAAGAATTCAGAACAAACACAAGTGAACCATTATGTCAATAAATACAATGCACTGTAAAATATTACCAACAAAAAAGTTTCATACTTCAATACTTACAAGTGTAGAAATGTTAATATTACGCTGACTGACAGCTGGCCACATGACTTCTACTATATTATATTATGGCTGTGTACAAAGCTGAAATGTACAAACTCAGAACTACTAAGCTATGGCCATTGAAATGCATCACGTCGAAACACCATCATGTTTCTTGGGATCACTCACGTGCAATCCAAATGTGGTTGTAAGTGCACAATGTGTAGAGAAGTTATAAGACCAGATATGTGAGATAGACCAACAGGCTTTTTGGGGCCATCAGTATATCCTGTGCACCATTATATCAAATGAAAACAACAGGAATAGCTACTTTGGGCACTATTTAACTATACTTTCTAAATATGCAGTTGGGGGTTTAACTGCACACCTTGTGGGATCAGAACAACAAGTAGGAGGAGAGCAGCTCCGTGTGTCTGTGAATGCAATTTCTATGCTTCCCCAACCATCACTCACAGCAGGGAGCCATGCTAACTGGACGCCCACTACCTGCTTTCATCGGGGTGAGCTCCAGCCGAGAGTCAGAGAGGTCTTACCGCACTGAGCTCATGATTAACCCTATACAGAATGGGAACTGACCTCGGGACAAAATTTAATAACCCTCAATCACTGGCTTTCCCGTGCCTCTTTTGACAAGATCGGCAGCGAAAAGCCCAGTGCTGGTGTTACATCAGACCAGTGCTGAGGGAAACAGTGGCTGACTAGCTTTCCACTATCATTTTGAGCATCCCAGCCTTAGTCTTCTTAAGTATTTGCAAAGTAAGAGCGGGTGGGTATGAAGCAGAGAACACAAGCTGGAAGACAGACACTGAAAGTAGTGACTGTGTAAGTCCAAACAACTGTCCACATTTCAAGTTATGTTTCCTGATAACATCTCTTCTCAGGACAGCATGTGTGTGCACAAACTGGGCTGGACTGACATCTAACTCAAGGCTCCTGTTACCTTTGCTGCACCTGTTCAAGCAGGACAACTTACCCAGTAATCATTCGTATTATCACACAGAGTTTTGTGACATGATTCCCAGGATGGCAGCGCCCACTGTCAGCCTCTGATAAGTTTAAATATACTAATACAACAAATCTTTGCACTGCTTAAATGAAAAATTCAGCTCTAAGTTGTCTAAAAGTTGTGAATAATTTGACGAGGATATATTTTTTCTAATGGATATACAACACTTAGCTCTCTAAAGGAATATCTAATCTGTGTCGGTGGTGGTTATAAATATTGGTTTATACTGTCAGGAGAATGTCGATTTTACCTCCCTGCAGAAAATGATGAGGAACCCTCAGAGGAGTAGAGTGAGTGTGAGTGATAATTTAAGGGGAACATTCTTAGAGTTATATGAAGCCTTTTTTAGTACAAGTGGACATTTTCTGACAATCTTGCATGCAAATACTTTTATAACTGGCAATGACTCAGGCTGCTCTCAAATCAACACACGCTGCAGGAATAAAGTGAATATCAGCTTGCACTGGAGGTGATTACTGTAAACATACTTTTCAGAGTGAACTTGGAACAAAGTTCATCTAGTCAGCACACGTGTTGTCAGATGCCTGAGCTGAAACTAACCTTTGGAAGTAAATCTACTCCAGAAAGCTTGCTCCAAATTCTACCAAAAGCATGCAGCTGGCAGTGAATACACACTGAATATTTACAGTTTTTTATTCCACAACGTATTTAACTGAAAATAAATAGAAAAATGCTCCCAAATGTCCAACACCTTAAAAAGAAAAGGAGCAAGAAAAGAGCTGGAAATTTGCTTTTACTCAACCCGGCTAAAAATACCCCACTGATTGAGTTCCATGGAGAGGAAATGGATTATGAATATCAATCTTCTATAAACTGTAGCCTCTTAGCATGTAGTCTACAAACCAGCAAAGTCCTGCCCCTGCTGCGTTAGTGATCAGGCTGGGATTGTTACCTAGTGCCTTTCCACCCATTACTGCTCACTTGCATTCCTTAGACATAGATCCTCATGTTGGATCTGGTAGTTTTAGCCTTAAGTAACAGGTCTTGACACTCCTCACATCTACTGATGCTTGATTAGAGCGATAGAGATCAGAGACCGCCTGGTAGGGTGAATGGGAATGATGCCTAAGGCTTTTTCAGGGTACGTCTGTGTGTGTGTGTGTGTGTGTGTGTTCTTCTACCTCTGCCCTCATGACGACCAAGTGCATGCACACAAAAAAAAGTGAAGATACTTTGCTGGTCTGCTGGTTTGCAGTTCACAGTCAGTTGCTTTACAGACATCCATGGTCCACCGAGGATGAATCCTGATAACTTTGGTGAACGCCTGATGTTTCCCCTCGCACCACCAGCAGGTCAGAAATATCCCTTTGCAGTGAAATATCTCTCTCTCTATCTATTTGATGGATTGGTCTCAAGTTTTCTAAGATACTCATGATTCCCAGACAATGAACCCTAATGACTTGGACAATCCCCTGAACTTTCCTCTGGCACCACCACGTGGATGTGTGGTGTGTAGAAAGGCCTTTCATGTCCCCTCAAGATGAATTGGGACAACCTTGGTGATCTCTTTTAGTCCAGCTAAAATCACATTCAGTCTATTGTAGTCAAAAATGTCTAAATGTTTTGATCAAAAGGAAGACAAAAGGTCTTGGAGGTGGAGGTATATCAGAAGCGGTCTGGCTGGAGGGGCATGTTGGTGTCTGTACTGGTGCCACTCTGACAAACTAACAGGTAACACAGCAGCATCTCACTGGGCTGAAATGACATTTGCAGGTACGATTACATGCCGTTTAATGCGCTGCAGCTGATCAGCTATCTAGCCTGCACACTGCCAGTTCCCCAGTGAATGTTTGTGTGGTGGCTTGTAGAACAAACTAGGTGCAACAGAGCACGTGTGTTCTTGTGTGTAACTCTGACAAGGCTGAGACCTTTACAGGGGAAGCTAAAGTGGTTGTTCTTCAGAGTCTGTGGCTCCATTTATGTAGACAGATCCTGGAATGGTATTCTGTCATGTTAATGCAAAACTAGGGGGCGTAAACCTGAAACCACACACAGACACAAGTGCTCTACAGAGGAGATACGTATGCTGTGCCAGACTTTTCATCCATCACCAGGTCAAAATGTCTATTTGTCCAATGCCTTATGACCAAATACCTGCAAAACCTATGACATTCCCATCAGCCTCAGCTGTACTTTGTGTTCAGTGCTAACTCGCAAATGTTTGGATGCAGGCATGCAATACTATGATGGTGGAGATCAAACATGTTAACACGGCTCCTGTGAGCTCTTTCTACTTTTTCTACTTTTCTGACTTTCTGACTACTTTTGGTGGATCCAGTTTCCTTCACCTCTCTCAGAAATGTTCTATATTTCATCATCTACCAGAGAAGAAACTTCAACCTGTTGCTTTCAGCTGCTGTTCTTACATGTAGTTGGATAGAGCAGTGCAGATATCACAGCGAGAATGAGAGACAGGCTTTTCAGTTCAAAACAAAGAGAGTTGTTGTACCAGTTACTCAAAAGACAACATCTCGTGTAGTCTTTCTGCCGTCTGGGCCCAAAATCTATTTCTCTGCATCTTCCACGACTTTCTACTCTGTGCATGATTGTTGATTATCGGTGGCGAGGAATGATGAATCTGAAGGGAGGCCCAAGCTGTTTGAGAGATCTGGAGATATGCAATGTTGGAACACACAGGTGTAGGAGTCTTTAAAAACAATATGAAGCCTTTGTCACCAGTCATTGTAGCACCTCTGTGCTGTGTGAACAGGTAAATGAACACACACTGAGAGGCTCCATGGAAATAGACCGTTAAGTCTACAAGTTCAATTCTGAATGCTATAATTAGGCTCAGATATTAATGAGTGTAAGCTGTGTAGCTATGTGTAATCTTAGCTGTCACACATGCTCCAGTTATTTCACCGCTGGAAGGAACAGTAGCTTCAGCTTTGCTTTCAGTGGAAAGAACAATCTTTAAGATCTGAAGTTGCACTTGGTTAACAACGCTCCCATTCATATTTCAGCTTCTCTATCACTGTTTACTTTCCGAATATTTAACACTGGCACGTTTGATTAAAGCTACATTTACTGCTTTGTCGGCTCAGCCCCCCATCTGACAGCCTCTCCTGCCTTTGTTTCTTATTTCTGTCAAACATATTCTCTCCTCTCTCTCTCCCAGTCTGTGTGTCTCTCTCCTTTGTGTGGCTGTCTCTCTCTTTCCACTCCCCCCAAACAGCTCGGAGGATACCAACTGAATGTCAGTTCAGGGAGTGTGTTTAGAGGGATTTCTGCTGAAGGAAATACATATTTAATGACAAATCTGCAATTGTGCCTCTTTCAACTTCACCCAGTCAACCAGCCTCACCCCTCCTCCTCGCTCCTTCCTTTCTCTGGAGCCAGTGTCCCTTCCTATCTCTCTCTCCATCACTCCATCACCCAGCACTGAAACGAAGGTTAAAAGAAAAAAAAGACAAAAAACTCACGCACTTGCTTGTGTTTTACAGCTAAGGCTTTGGCAGCAGTCAGGAGCATACATCTGGGCTAAATTAGATTTGCAGCGTGTCTTTATTTATTTATTTGCCTTTCAACAACTGATTAGTCTCCCATGGCCCCCGAGTTTCATGCTAGACTTAGCATTTCAATTCTGCACACATCTAGCTTTATCCTGGAGCCAAATAAGTGTCTGTCTCCAGTGGGAGTTTCAGCCCACAAGAGCGCAACCACTTCTATCCATGGTGGAGGGGTGCATGAGGATGGGGGGGGGTGAGGAGAGGACAGGGAGAAAAAGGCACTGCACACTCACTTGCGAAGATGAAAAATGACAATGAGTGATCGCCATGAGGGGAACGAGATCTTCTGGTGTAGACGGCAATGCAATTAAGGCAGACAAACTGGACAACACATAATTCCCTTCCCGTCTGTGTGAGCGGCACACAGCTGGAGAGGCAGCAAGGCTCCTCTCTTCTCCGCTTCTTTCTCCACTGCTCTCCACAACACAGCGCCAGAAGCAGCAGCAGCAGCACAACTACTGAGGGGGCTGAGGGGGGCTATTTGTAACAGGAAAACACCTTACCAGTACATCTTAATGACAGGTGACAAATGAGCCTCAAGTTCGGCTGGGTTATTCCCTGTTCATAAATCAAGGCAAACTGCAGACAGGGGTGTATGTAAGAAGATTGGTTTACTCACTGCTCCAGAACAAACCTAAATGACACCAATGAAGCAAGCAATCTAGATCGCAGATGTGGGCAGGGGGAGGTAGAATTCTGCCTGTAAGCACTTTGTCACGTCAACGGTAGCTCACCTTTTACAACCCACAGAGTGCAGGCCCAAGGAAAACACACTACATGACCAGTGAAATGTTCTAATCACTGGTGTGCTGCCGTCACTATTTCAGGCTTCTGTTCAAACGTATAAAATGTGCCCATGGGGGACTGGAGTGTAGAAGAGAAATGTATTTGCAAGTTACTAAACAGGAATCCCTTCTGAATCCCCCCAGGATTCACCCCTTTAATCTCCTCATTGGTCCCTGCGTTTAGGGGTTGTGGTTATGAACATCTGGAACACGCACCACTTTCACACTCCTAGAAAAAATGGGCTGAAAACCTCGATCTGATTTAAGGACTTCTCGTTTGCCCATCTATCCTCCCAGAGCCCCATTTCTGCTCCTCCCTTGTCCTCTTACTCCAGGCTGTGTTGGATGAGACGGATGCTTTTTGCCGGACTTTTCATTTGCCAGTGAGCTTGGCACAGGAATAATTACCTGTCTCTATGATCAATTACCTGATTACTCACCAGAGACACACAAGATGTCTGAGGAGCCGAGCCTGGGCCTGTGTGCTACAGTGGAGGGTTGCTGCACTCCCAGCACACACAGTGCAGACGCACAAACATGAGTAAAGTAAGCAGAAAGAGTGAAACATGGATACTAAGCATGCGTTCATACTCCATATTGATACCTCTCTCTCTTGCAAACACACACAGGATCATATTCTCCTTATGTTATCAAGGCAGCTATGGAGCTGACAAAGTCAAGGACACACTGACTGGTGGGCCACTGACGATACAAGGAAGTCATTAAGAACGATCTGACACACATCACAGCAAGAAAGCATCCCTGCGTGGGGCACAGTAATCCCCCAAACTGCCTTGTTATGATGAGAAATGTTTAACTGAGGGCAAATTGTGAAGAGAAAGTAAGCTGTTTAAAGGAAGTACTGGACGTCATTATGTGATCTTCAGATATTATTCCCATGAATAAAAACTGATCATCATCATGTTGTGCAAGGCCCCTGCAGCAATCTTCCTTATGTACGACTTGACCTCTAAATAACACTGACGTTTAAGCTCAGCAGCCAAACACAACACACAGGAGGAAACTCCATGACATCCCCTCCATGGCGGCGAAGCAACGTGTGAACAGGCTTTCTCTGACACCTCTGAAGGAGAATATTTGTTTGTGCATTGTGCATATATTTGTCCGGAACACACCACACAATCGGTTTCTCTTAATCGCACAATAAGACATTCATTTAAACCCAATCTGCTGATTTACTGATCAGACCACACCTGGTCCTCACAGGATATGTAGAGTACACATTTGTAAAGGCACCATGACGTCTTGATTCCACTTGAGTTATGAGATTCAAGGCCAAGTTTTAAGTTTTTAACAGAAAAACCATGAATTGGAGTTCCGGGGCTTTTACACAGCAACAACATGTAGAAGGAGGGGTCACCAACACAGGCTCCTCTTGATATATTTCATCAACTTCAGGAAAGAGTGGACAAAATAACAATGCAATCTAACAAAAGCCTTAAAAAAGACAATGTGCCAACTGCAAGTCTGAACAGACGGGGGTCTCCTCAGTGGGTTAACCTTGGGATGGACACAAACACTGGAGCTCCTACAGAACAAATCTTCCAAAAAAAAAAATCTTGAGAATAAAATGCTAACATAGTTATTGATGGGCATTGTGCTGCTGCACTGCTATATCTCTTTAGTGGTGCAGAGACCTTGACCATAATGACCTCAATACAGAGCTCATAAGTGTGGGCAAGAACGTACCTTTTTTTTTCTTCTTTGAAACGCAGTTATTGACTCAAATGAAAAATATACAGTATACGAGTATTCTGTGTTGAAATTGTTTCCCGAAAATGGTTTAAAGGTTTAAAATGAAATAATTTGTCTTTGGAGTGTGCAGAGCTGCTCCCTCCCTCTAATGGTCAACTGAATCATAGCTGTTGTGTGCTTCCTCCAAATGTTCTGCCATTTGTCATGGGGCAGTGTTTGCTGACTGACACCCATTATGTCCTGGTGTCCAACTTATCCAACCAGGACATACAGCTGAATGAATGCTAAAAAAGACCAGCCTCTGGTATTGGCTCCAGATTCTCCCTGAAGACCTGCCCGGGTCGAAACTGTTGCTTTCACTGTTTTTTCTATGATTTCATGAATATGCCATGTAACAAATAACGGCTTTGAGTCATCACTCCTACTTCTCTACATGCGAGCGCCTGACACTGGAGCTTTTGTACAGGTTGAACGTTATTGTCACGTTTGTCCAGTCACTGCACATGCATACACAGTAAAGGCAGACTGACTGTATACTGTGAGATTAGTCCCCAGCTGTATCACTCAGAGAAAATGATCTTTCCAATCAATTTATACCATTTCAGCCAGTAATGAGGATTGGCAGGCTTGAAGGAAGCAGCTTCCAGCCGCTGCTGAAGGAGCACAGAAATCCCCAGGTCTGTATGGGAAAGGTACAGTGGCGTTCACAAGGCAGAGGCTCACTTAGAAGTAGTGGCTGCTCCGGCAGAGCTCTGCTTCGTACAGATAGGAAACAAACAGTCTCTCTTACAGAGTGATTCCTAGATAGAATTACTAAAAATGAATTAATCAATCATTCAAAATTCTCTCTCAAACACAGAGTTGAAAAGGAAATCACACAAACGTACAGCCATGTCGTAGTCGTATTACATCTTGCACAGATTGGTAAGTCAGTCACACAGACGAAGCTGTGCTTAGGGGCAATCAAAGCTATGAATAGCTCTGGTTAGTACACACAGAGCAAAAACCTTGAAGCTGACTGCTTTCATGAGATGCAGACTCTGAGTGGCAGGAAAACACAAATACTACTCCACAGTCCTTTCTTCTCTTCTAGCAGACGCCACATTAACATAATACAGCCTGCTTGGATTCCTTCGTCTCCACACAATTATGACTCTCCATTTAGTCTGGTATGTTAGTCAATAAATCCACGGAAGCGAGTCACAGCCACTCTCTGCCTCATAGATATGCAGATGTCATGATCCAGAGGTTCTCATATTTCCTCTATGAGAGAAGCCACTGACCTTTTCCAGTCCCGCATGTGTCACTGCAAATAACAACAAAGCAGCAGCTTTGCAGAGAGATCTGTGGCCCAGACATCATCATTCAGGTTACACAGAAGAGTGGATCACAGAGGAATTCACTGCACATGAACAGCAGTAGCCTGCTAGTAATGCTGTGGAGTAACTGAAGTGATGTGTTGTTAAAGATTACTGGAATATTTCTGGCTGATCAATGACTAAAACCAAAGACACGTTCCTTACTGCAGAGAGCTGCAGCAGAAGCCTGTGGGTGAGCGAAGCAGGTTCATGGCTGGCAGGCTGCTGGTTTGATTCTGAGGACCAGGTGGAAAAAGTGGCAAAGTGAATAATCAAGTTCTCTTAAAGAGACCGACGTGGAGCTGCTCAGTGGGCTGTAGCTGTACTGGGAGGCTTTCATGTGGAAGCAGCACAATATAATGCAGTTCAGTGCATTGTAGACCATGCTCTCTCATAGAAAGTACCAACAAAAGTGAAGGTGCACACTGTAAAACATTGGGAATCACATTGGGAAGAGATGTGCTTACATGCAGTGTAGACAGGAGGGACATTTACAGTAACCAGTAACACATGGAGAAGTAGTGGTGGAGGACGTTTTCAGCTGTGTTACTCTTGTATTACTAAAGTATTCTTAAGTTTCTCCAGATACTTAAAGGGTAAAATGGCCCCTGTGACAGTTACAGTATCATGTACTGTTGTTATGTCACTGAATTATAATTATTAGTGATGCATCAATGTGAAAGTGTCAATTTACTGTTTACTGCTAAATTTAACTACTTTAAGTCACGTTGGGCAGTTCAATCCTAAAAGCATCATATTTCACAAACACAACTCTAGACGTCCAATCAATATGATCAACATAGACAAGTACAATATTTTCATCTTAAATGTTGTGTAGCCAGAAAGAAAACTTGTGCTGCGCCTCAGAAAAACTAGATGTGCCGACAACTGAAGCACAAACTGAAGCAGCATAAATAAATAAGAAGACCCCCCATCAATGACTATCAGTGCAACAGCAGCCGTCCAGCCCAGGCCTAATAAAATTAAATAATCATTCAACAAAAGTACTTCAAAAGTACTAAATTTGAGTAGTATGGCAACATTTGGGTTGTATGATGTCTATCAAATGGACATATGAGGATGTCCACAGTGAAACATGATATTGTTGTTGGAAGGGGCGTCTTATGGCCCACTTTTATAAAGGTACAATCATTTTTTCTATACTTTCTGTCATACTTTTTATATGCATGTTGGATATGAACGACTATTTCTGTTTTTTCCCACATTTGAGCCCATTCACAGCCCATCCTCACATGTTCGCTCCCTACTTTTCCTCCCAATAGCCTATGCTTAAGCTACATCATTAAGCAGATTATCTGATTAGAAAAAATATGTTACTGGTGGTTAGCGCTGCTGCCTCAGAGCAAGAAGGTTCTGGTTCAGTTTTGGGACACAAATAAAGACGACGCCCTGATTTACTAAAGCAGGTGCAAACCATGTAGATGTACAAATCATTTTTATGTTTGCACCTGACTTAAAACGTGCTTTCATTGGGCAGCCAGTAGTGGGATTGTTCTTCCTTCACTAAATCAGATGCAAGTTGCTATTATTAATTATAATATACCAATCCTTCACTTTTGCACCCTCTGACAGACGCTCCATAAAATACATATTCATCAGTTCTGAGGCGCTAAATGTTTTGATAAATTGATCAATTACTTATTGGTTTCAGTAACGAATGTATGAATCAGAAGGCTATGACATAAACCCCAGTGGGACTTACCTGCAGGTGTTGGCGGTGGAGTTTGATGTGTACTTACCCATCCTCCATATGAAGGGCAGCCTGCTTAAATAACGAAGTGGTCTGAGCAAACACACATGTGATGTCTGTCGTTTGGACACAAAAGGATCCTGGATATTGAACAAACTTTTGGACCAGCCATCATCCCGCGTGGCTCCAGGACACCCTGGCACAGCCGGGACTGGTTGAGCTGTCTGTTCGAAGTGCCCGTCTGTGTGATGACTTTGACCAAGACAAACAAGTTAGGCTAGAGCATGATGAACCAAAGGGACTTTTCTCCACCTGGTAACCCATGTTGTTCTCTGATTATCAATCTGAAACATATCAATAAAATAAGTCATTAACAATTAATAAAGCTAATGTTTAGTAAGTAGCAAGGCAAGCAGTTGTACAACTGTGTGATGCCTAACAGGATTTATACCATGAATGAAGAGGCAGCTATCTGACCCCCAGACTTGTCCAATGTCCTTCCTTATTTGTCTTCACTGATAATTCACAACTGCACCAGGCATCTTGGCGCCTATAGGACTTGGAGCCATGTTATATAAAGAAATCCATGCTCCCCAGAGAGAGCTGTACGGCTGTCTAAAAGCCTGTAGAGTGGGAGGTTACCATTCCTGTTCACTACACAGTAATTACAGATCTTTCATTACTAAACCTCACTATACTCTACGTCTCTGAAGGGTTTGTAAATTTGCAGACAGCTCTTTTGATCAAACAGAGATCAGTTTCAGTGTGTAAGTGCTGTACGTAGGCTGCTGTATCATTTCAATTCCTATCTTAGCAGCAGCGCTTTTCACTAAATGGAAGCTGTGTAGTTGTAGTTTTAAGTGGTTGAAGGTTTGCCTGCTAACCAGCCTTTTTCCCTCGTCTTAACATGCCCACCAATAAGCAGCCTCAGCGTGAGAGCGAGGTGTGTGTCCAACAATCATCAGAGTAGGTAGCGTTATTTTAATGGATGCTGTGTCTGTGAACACTGAGTCATTGCAGTTCCACGGTGAAGGTGGTGATGCTTAATTATACAGAGACCCAGGAAGGGGTGGGGGAGCTCCGCGCCTGTCACACAGCCCGCCGTACGCCTTCCTGGGAGCTTTCCGCCTGCTTTGATTCCTGACACTGTGAGACGCCAGCGAGAACCTGCCATCAGGAGAGAGGAAGAGAGGAGGGGTCAGGAGAGAACAGGGGCGGGGGTGAAGGAAATGGGAACAGAGAGAGTAAGAGATGCAGACAGGGGGGTGTGAAGACAGGCAGGAATAAAAACACCTCCTTGTACCTTGTGGCTCACTGATCACTGAGCTAATAGTGATCTAATTATCACAGACTTCATTTGAAAAACGACAAACGCCTCTGCAGAGAGCCGTCTGAAGCAAAAAGCAACTTAATCCCACTTACACGTGTCGATGTTAGTGCTGCAGCAGTGGAGACATTTGATGCTGTGCACTGAGCATGTCTTGCTGATATTTACCAATGCTAGCTTCATGGCTTTAGGTCTACTGCTCTGGTCCTGACTGAGTAAGTATTAGATTGATGGCATTTATTTTGTTTTGTTTTTTTAACAGACATCCATGGTTTCATGACCAGCCGACAGTTTTGGTTTAGACTGAAATGTCTGGACAACCATGGATTGCCTTGAAATGTTGTACAGTTACTGTTCTCAAATGGATGAGTCTTTGTAACTTTAGCACTAGAGGAATGAAAAGTCAGGGACCTGTTGGTCAACCTGGACTCTCTTGATCACTGCGGTTAGCTGTCAACCAAAAAAAGACCCAACTTTGACTTGACAGGGTTAGCAACTGGGCCAGTGGAGTGTGTGTGTGTGTGTGTGTGTGTGTTTGGGTACATGGGTGAGTGGGGGGTCCGCTGGGGATGGGGGTGGGAGGGGATAGAAGAATGGGTAAATTGAGGACTGATTGCACAAGCCAGTGGTACAGGCAGCTGCACAGGCAGATTCCCCCCGGCACTGTTGGTTCTGCCTGATTATTTAACAGGAGCAACTGGAAGTGGTTGACATGGTTTCATGGGCTTTGTGCAGTGCGCACTCCTCAATTATGGATGGGAAAAGTGACACTGTGACAGCTGTAGCTCTCAGGGGGTCGGAGAGAGAGAGAGAGAGAGAGAGAGAGAGAGAGGGAGGGAGAGAGAGGCAAAGTGAGAGACAGAAAGAAGAGAGTATGCAAGGAGTAATTCTTTGCTCCTCGAGCGGGAAGATAGGAGACAGTCTTCAGCACAGACGTGACATACACACAAAGACACACACACAGTCCTCTCCCTCTTCTTGTTAAATTAAATATGCCCTGAAAATGACGGGAGGGGTGGGGGTAATGAGGAAATTATTCACAATCCTTGACATGCTTTAAATCAGATTATACTCTCCGCCTGCCTCACCGGGCCCAGTCTAAAGACACAGACCAATCCATTTCTTGCGTAAGGCACACCGCCTCCTACACACACACACACACACACACACACAATGAGAGGTATAGAAAAGCTCATCTGCATCCATCTCAGTTAGAGACAGGGGAGAGCGGAGGTGCATTATCCACAGCTTTCTCTGTGGCTGGATGCAAAGTGGAAAGTGGGCTTGGACCTGCTGCCTTCTCAGAGAATCATTACGTCCGATCCTGGAGGGAGTCACGCTGCGAGTGGAAGAGACGAGCCAAAAGAGCATGGTTCCCCAACAGCAGGCCACCTAATGAAATGCATATTAACCAGCACAGAGGGAGGCAGGCAGGGATAGGAAAAGGGGAATGAGGGAGACATCACTGGCTCCAGCCCACTTCCCTTTTCAACAGCTCACATGCCATTACATACCTCCACAGAGGGAACACAGGGCCCATTGTTTAGCAGTAAGAGCTGTTATGCTAAGAGAGACATCCTTGCCGGTGCACCCTGCAATTGTGTCATAATGAGGTCTATGCATTTTACGTCTGCTTGAGCGGTTAGAGCGGTAGGAGGGGACGTGCAGGGATAGCGGCATATCGTGCTATAGAGTGTCAGAAATCTCCGGCGCTAGAAATAAATCAAGGATACACTGCTGCAGCCATCATACATGTTATCCTCCCATTAAAATAGGAGGGAGCGTTTCAGCAGTGACCTTGCAAGCAGCCTCAACATGTTTGATCTATGGTAATGTATGTAAATTGAGACCAGTGATTGCATAAATTAGAGCTTAAGATGTGTGTTTAGAGATGCATGCGTGCGTGTGTGTGCGTGTGTGTGTGTGTGTGTGTTTGATGTTGTGGGTCACACAGCTCACAGCAGCTTGGGTTAAAGCCCACAGCTGGAGGCGGTGGAAGGGCCAGGTCTCAGAGGCAACAACATCCAGTTTATACAAACACAGCCAGGCCAGAGGAGTCAATCACACACACCACACACATGCATGCGGGCACACGGTCGCACACAGACAGGTGCAGAGACAAAGGCATGTGCACAAGTCCAAGTTCACAGAAGCACACACACATACACACACACACACACACACACACACCTAATTCGCTCACTTTCTGCTGTGTGGGCTCATTTGCAAACCCATACAAGCTCTGATTATTTATACCACAGCAGTGCAGAGCTGCTGTATAAAGCTGCATTCCTTCACACAACCAGTTAACCTGCATGGAGCAATAACCTCATGCTTCAATTACTGGGATGCGTTCCAAATTCATTCTAGTTAGTGTGATTCATCTTACAATGTAAATACACTAAGTAGTCCTTATCTGTTACATAGGTAAGCTGCTCTAACAGGAATGTTTACCATACTGCTAGCCTGTGTTTTCCAGGGCTAGGAGCAATAGTCTGTGTTTGTCCCCGAGGACGGAGGAGGAGAGACGGACTAAGCTGTTGTCTCAGAGATATCTACCACCACAGCTGAGGCCAAGGGCAACAACAACAATGATGATAAAAAAATGGTATAGACAGAGAGGGACTGAAGCATGCGGATAAACTGATGACGTACACATACACTCTTTGAAATAAGGGTTCCAAAAGGGTTCTTCCTGAAGGGAAGCTCGCCCCTCTCAGTGATTGATGGAGAAATCTGGTCGGGTACCTTGGTTGGTACCAATGTTTGGCCCAGATTATCTGGTAACGTGAGGGCTTTACTTACAGATCCAATCTTAAACCTGCAGATGTGCTCAGAGACTCATCGGGGGGGCCCCAATCATTTCAAACGTTTTTGATTTTTCTGATTGGACACCTGGGTAATTACATCCCTACTTTCTGAGCTGGAATACAACAGCAAATGAGAGAGACAGAGAGAGACAGAGAGAGAGAGACAGAGAGAGAGAGAGAGAGACAAGTCTACAAGGAGACTGGAGTCCCGGAGCGACAGAGCATGAGCTAACGTCAGCATAGTGCTGTTGACAGGTATTAAAACTGATCTCTAGTTCTGGCTGAAGAGCAGAAAGCCCGTGCTGACCATGTCCCCCTCTCCATTTTTTCACCCAGACTCGTTCAGCTGCCTGCTTTTGTTTTTTCTCACTGAGCATTAGCAAGTTGCACCACGTCAGTCTCTGTTTTGTTTACATCTGCATCCCCATGAGGTCATGATGGATCGTGTGACGTAATGCATAATCTTAACAGTATCATGTAATATGTGATGCACCCTTACTTTCAAATCTGTGATGCAACCTGATTTAAAATCGGTCAGGATTTTAACTCCTGTAGTGTGAGCCTCCATTAAGAACCCTCTTCATCCAAAGCACCTTTTGGAATTAAGAGTTCTTCAAGGATTGTTGAAAGTACAGGTGTTAAAAGACCCTCACCAGGTACATTTAAAAGTAGTTGGACATGGAGTTACCTAATGACTTTCACTTATGTTCTATTATTATTATTATCAAATTACTTTTACAGTGATATTCACAGCACAACAGTACAATTCCAAAGGACACTTCAGGCATCAACATCAACATTATGGCTCAGTTTCCCCGACATGGATTAAGCCTAGTCCTAAACTAAAAACTTTTTTCAAAGGAGATCTTCATTGATTTTTTTTTCTTTTAGTCAAGGACAAGTCTTAATCTATGTCTGGGAAACTGGCTGAAATCAAATCAAACCAAATTTACTGTCACATATGATCAAACACAGCGCAATGTAGGGAAATCTGATCTCTGCATTTATCCCTCGCTAACCATTAGGAGCAGTAGGCAGCCACTGTGCAGCACCCAGCGACCAGAGAGACTTAACCTAACACACATGTTGTGGTGGTGGGAGGAAACCAGAGCATCTGCAGGAAACAGTCGTGAACACGGGGAGAACATGCAAGCTCCAGACAGAAAGGCCCTTCCTCGGCCGAGAACAGTGGAAACACGTGAACACCAGGAGCTCCTCTGCTGTACCCATGGACCTCTCCGAATTTTCTCCTAAACTGCTTTATGGAGCAATAAATGGGCAAATCAGAGAAAAAGGCTTGCATGATTCAAATCTCAATACTGCCTAACTTTGGTGTAAAGTATATCTTGTGTATGCCTGACGAATGGTTTAGGAGCTATAATTCAGGAAACACATGAGGAAAAATGTGGAGATATAAATATAACTTGAGGGAGAGGCTATCATAGTGCACAAAGTGTTTGAGAAATTGTAAAGAAACAGGAATAAAACAATCGTCCTGGGACCCCCGACCTGCACGTTGTAGAGGGTTCCCTGCTCCAGCACACCTGATTCAAATGAATGGGTCGTTATCAGGCTTCTGCAGAGCTTGAAGACGAGCTGATCGTTTGAATCAGGTGTGCTGGAGCGGGGAAACATCTAAAACATGCAGGTGGACCAGGTTAAGAAAAACAAAAGAGAACAATAAACGAACTGAAGTCGTAGCTGTTTGACTAACAGGGTTCTCCGCTAATATGCTACAGAAGTCAAACCCTGTAATCACACACATACAGACAGGCGATACATAACACTTGGTGATTATTGCTGCCTTCAACTTGTGAGCCTGTGGTTACAACATGGGAAGATGTGTAACTGATGTGTTTAAAATTACGTAAAGCTTTCGTAAAGCGTCCTCTCCTGAAGTCGTGAACGCCACAGGAAGAGGACGTTCATATGGACGATCCTGTTCACATTTTTCTGTGGTTGAGAGGTTTGAAAGTTAAGGTTCAGGTTCAGGGTAAAGGGTTTGGTGGAGGAGTGGTGCGGTTAGGTTCAGTCTAGAGCCACCAGGAGACCCAGCAGCACATCTGAGCTGCAAATAATGCTTTTACTTATCAGACATTTATTTATCATAAATCAGTGAAAATTAGGTTTATATTTAGATCTTTTTTGATAGAAGTGAGACAACTCTGAGAACAGATAAAACACACAGTTGAGACTTAAATTACTGGAACAAATTTCTGATATTGTGCAGGCTCATTTATAAACCAACCGAGTTTTCTTTTGGATCTTACCGTTATCCAAAGAGCTGAATGTGTCAGACAAATGAGGATTAGTGCAATGAGAGAAAACCCCCAGCATTTTAACATTTTAAATAGGATGGGGCCGATGGGGCTATTTCTCAGGAGCTGAATTTAAGCAGAGTGGGAAAACAGTTGAAATCTCATATTGATGTTAAAGCTAACCCTGAGGCACAGCATCACAATACAACAGCAGAAGTGAACGACACTGAAGTTTAGAGAAACACTGAAGACGTTGATTACTGGACAGACGGCTCCTGATTCATCTGGTGTCGCAAGTGGACGTAGGCATGATGCCGCTGTCTTTTTTCTCTCCCATCTCTTAACATGAGCTGACCTGCTGAGCACAGCCCGATGCGCCTGGCTGGTGTCCTGTCGTCTTACTGATTCCACTGGTCCTATGCTCAGTGTTGACCCATTCCCTACGCAGCCTCTCCTGTTCTGTCCTCACGGTTTATCATTACATACCTCCTCCATCAGTGTTTCAAGGGTTTCAGTTGAATCCTTTAGTCATTAAAAATGGTTTGAATGTTGGAACATTGACCACAATATTCAACATCTGGGATTCAGTCATGTTTTTTGCCTCATCTGTAGAATACAATATGGTTCTTTGTAGAACCTGCAGAAGACAGGACGGTTATCAGTGAAACCCTCAGAGTAGAAAGGATCAGTCTGTGTAAAATCAGTACCCAGACCACATTTCTTTGATTCTTTCAGTACTGCTCAGTTGCACTACAATCACTGGTTATTTGAGTTTTCTATTACAGACTTAACAACCAGACTGAGTTGAAAGCACAAAGGCTGCCAATTGCTGCATCACCTCCCTCCTTTTATTCGGCCTCCCGTTTTCATTTGCAGCGGCGATGTTTCTCGAGGAGACGCTGCAGGTATGGCTGGAGGTCACTCCTAATACTATCATTTTGCCAGCCTGTGAGAACGGTGTGAGAACATATTCTGTACAAGGACAGGATCATATTTTAGAGCTGACTCAACTTCTTGTGAACCATAAAGGATCTTTTGCTTCAGTTGAAGGGCTCAAATCACAAGGTTTTCCACATTAAAAGCCAGCAGACCTTTAAAGTGTTGCAGAAAAACCAGCCTTCTTATTCCTTTATGTTACTAAGACTCAACATGTATCATATTCATTTATCTGATACATCTGTGTAACTTCAATATAACACACAAACAGCCACAGAAGTACATAATGTATGTTTTCAATAAGCAGCAGCTGAAGTCTTTCATCTGTAAAATGCTTTCCGTGTGTCATGTCGGGTGACACAACTTGTACAGGTTGAAAATACTGTTGAATAACTCTTGTTTTAGTTTCCATGGGCGCAAAGGTGCTGTGGGATCAGCTTCAAAAAATATATCAGGACGCATGGTCCATCAAGTCTGCAGTGCTGATGATGAGCAGCGGTGAATAAAAAAGCTATATGTTTCCTTTTGGTGGTCTTCTGGAAACAATAAGTAATATTTATATGAGGATTATAAAGGGAAAGTGGGGAGCAGAACAGTCGGGCTGCTCCCATAAAAGCTCTTCAGCTCTACCTGTACAGCTGTTTTATTCTACAGTCTCAGCAGTCCAGCACTCCAGCAGTGGCTATTGTAATTAGCTTGTGGCAATCAACATAAGATTATCTACTTAATGACTGAGAAAAACAAATGGTATCCATCCTTCTGGTGGAGGAGCTTCACAATGATCAAACACACAACATCATTAAGAAGTCTGCTTTACACTTCAAATTAGCATGAAACAACTCGAGGATAATTAAGTTGAGGTGGAGGTTAGGAGATCTGTGAACAAATAATCACAGTGGCTTATTCATGAAGCATAAACAATCATCTAAAGTTTAATATATATATATATAAAATAGATGAGCTATTCATGCATGAGCGGTCTACTTGTTTTCAGCCAATACGAGTATTAAAATCAAATCAAGGTCTCCAGAGCCATGGTGTGGAGGTAACTGTCCCACTCTCACTATCTTAAGGGGACGTTTCAGTCCTTGAACATGATGGAATACAGCCTGGGACCAGGTGTCCTGCTGTTACTGTGCTTTAGGAGGCCCGTTGTGGGGACTAGCCTACAACCATGTCAGGCACCGTGTCAAAAACTGTTCATGATCACCTGCATGATCACAACGTGATCTCTCAACTAATCTGCATGCCTCTAGTGTAATAAAGCCACCATTTTGGCTGTGTGTGTGTGTGTGTGTGTGTGTGTGTGTGTGTGTGTGTGACAGCTGAGTGCTAAGTGCACCTTGTTATCATGATTTAAACAAAGGTGGAGGATGGAGAGTGCACCCTCAGGACCTTGAGATAGATGGGACAGGAGACAGTGAGGGAGAGTGTGATAGTGAGAGATAGAGTTAGTGCCTGGGTATATACACAGAGTATATCACAGCCTCATTTGCATTCACTACAGGCCAACAGCGGCTGCACACACCGAACCAAGCCCACCACCACCACCACCACCACCACCACCATCACGCCCCAAGGGATCTGCTGCTGCTCTCGCCCAGGAAGAGGAGACACTCAGCCTCCTCTGCTGATGAGCAAGCATGATTTTATTAAAACAAAAACAGAGTGATAGGGAGACAAATGAGACAGAAAGGGAGGGTGTCTGAGGGTAAATTTAGTTTTCATTATGCTGAGGACATGAGCTCCTTTGGTAGTCTACCATCTGGATGTCTGAATGAAGGGTTCACAATAGTGTAATTGTTGACGTCCATAAATTAATAGATTCCTGTTTTGTCACGTGCTCAGAACGGAGCACTACACACGATGCAATCACAATAGCAGATACATCGTCATTATGAAATAATGCTGTTCATTGTGTGGTCCTGTCAAAACTGTTTTTATACACAGACCTATAGAACAACTACTTTACAACACATTCACTTCTCTGTTGTGAGGGTCGGGACCACTTGCTGTATCATTGTAGTGGAATATTGGGGAGTTGCTAACTGCTAACAACTCTGGCATGTGACAATGGGCACCAATTAGACATTTCTTTGCAGAGAGTCACGGACCAAAAACTTTGGGAACCACACATTCACTGTCTAACAATGCTTTGTATTTCATGGGCTTATTGTATGTTGTAGAAGTAGAAAGTAGCATATAATACAAGTACTACATGTGCAGGTACTTCAAAACTGTGACTAAGGAGCATAACATACTTGACTGTCCCCTGTGATGGATTTGAGTCCATGACACTTGGAGTGTGTGGTTTGTACCTTAGCCAACTTAACCAGCAGGATATGCCTCCGGCTTTTCAGTCCAATTCCTCTTGTTCCTTTTTATGTTGGTAAACACAGAACACACAGATGAGCTACTGAGGTCAAATTGCTTGACTGAGTAAGGTTAAGTTATGTAGAACGCTCTTCTGACACATGCTTTGTGCTGATTTACTCTCACAAACTTCAGATCTATAAGGGCTCAGGTCAATAGGTCAAACACCGGGACTCACAGTGATACGGTGAAAAAATCTGGCTACCTCCTTCAGACAGGAAGGCACTAAGTCAAGTCCTGGCCCTGACAAACTGTGGGCAGAGGTGTCAAGATGCCAAGCACAGTTGAGGATCCTCCCCATTCCTGAAGGCCACACGGCATCCATCCACTGCAGTAATTAAACACAGTCCACAAGCATACACACTCACACACACACACACACACACACACACACACACACACACACACACACACACACTCACATGGACTAATTGCAGGCAGGAGGCATCCTACTCATTATAGGCCAAATTAAAGCAATCAATTGAAACTAGAGACCAGCAGAGAGGAATTCATTCACGGGGGCCTGATCTCTATAAAGACCGCACACGCCGTGTCAGCTACATAAGTAGACAAAACCATGTCTATTGACCAGGGCCTGACACACAATCAGTCTGTTAACCACATTCACACTCAGCTAATGGGACGTACTTATAAGGGGATGCAAATACATTTCAGCCACTCCATGCTGTATATGAAACCCTTCGACCCGTTTACAGCACAGAATCATGTTCTTCTCAGCACCAACTAAAATCTCTTGGCTGACACGGGTGGCTACATTGCTTCACACATCTGCAAGGCATTTCCTAGTCCAGTGTTTCTCTGAGTTTCCTCCTCTCTTTTCTTGCTTTTGCTTTCTCCAACACAAACACACACACACACACACACACACACCGGAGGGGATCAAAGTGTTGAACATCATGGAAAAAACCAAGTGTGGCAGGTAGGGTAATGCTCTCTGTTGGTCTCTGTGTTAAGCACAGGAGAAAATTAACACATCTGCCAAAATCAGCCTCTGCATCTCCACACAAGCCTGCTTAAGGGAGAGTGAGAGCCTGAGCGTATCCAATTCCAACATTCCCAGTGTTTTTACAAACACATCATGCTCCTGTCACCAGGGAGCCCCCTCCGCTCCCTCCGCTCCCTCCGCTCCTCTCCTCTCCCTTCCCCACCAGCCAGGCCAACTGTTGCTCCATCTCGGGGGCAGATTAGGGGAAGTGCTGGCTCCTGAAGAATGCCGGCCTGCTGCTGCCGCCGCCACTCTGAGCTGAGGATTTATTAGGACTGGCATGGCGGCCCAGGCTTTTGGCCTCCAGCTAGCAGGGGAGGAGGAGGGAGAGGGCGGTGGAAGAGAAGGACCTCTGCTGAGATATTACATGCCATCAATACAAAACATCATGGTGCCTCTTAAAGAACCGCAACAGCTTTTTAACCCGTGTTAAAATTCATCCTGACACCTTCTCCGCACAGCTTTCTTCACTCTGACAGCATGAAGTCCAAGAATCGGGGTTTCAGTTCGTAGAAAATAAGAGTTGGGAAAACACAGCTTCCAATTTAATATAATCACAACGAGCCACCAACAGAGAACACTCAGTGTTTCGTGTACTAAGGTTTCACGAGGTTAAGGTAAATGGTTTCCTCGGTGGATCCACTGTGTCGCTGGTCACGATGACATTGAACAAATGCACCTGTTTATGAGCATTAAGCCACACGGTGCTATGCGAACATTTAAATGGACACCATGTTATACTGAGTCTGAGCCACACTAACAAAACAATTACACCACAACAGCAACAAGATGTGAGCAGTGATGTGTATCCATGGTGAGTAGCTACGAGTCTCTGCAAGTAATGCAGTGGCCTGGATCCAGGCTGCACACATCGATCAGACTGGCAATTGAGAGACCACGTCGTGGCCGATAAGGCTTTTTTTCTCTATGGCGGCTGGGAAGAAGCCCATCTATTAAGATGAAAGGGAAGAGGGCGACAACTGTGCAGTGTAAAAAACTGGTGCGAGTGGCTACCAGGCCTGAAGAGGGGGAGGAGGGCGAGGGGGAGGAGCACAGGGGAGGTCGGGCAGAGGCACACAGAGGTCACTGTGGAATGATTCTTTTCACCTTGGTGGCCACCGGTGTGCTGGGAGGATGAGCGCTCCATTCATCTGCTCTTCACGTCTATCTGGAGCTAATGAGCACTTCATTTATTCAGTAAACCAGTAAATTCAGATGATTAATGATGGCTGATTTAGGACAGCCAATTATAAGCAGAGACACCTTTGTGTGTTCGTATCCCATGTGTCCAATACATCACAGTGTGGGCCTGAATTAGTCCGGCGGTTTTACAGTAGAAATTAGCAGTCTTACAAATATATGAACCATTCACACTCATGATTTAGTTCCAGTGTTGTGGTGGCTGTGCAGCGTTACCGTGTGATACTGGGAGAATAAGTCAGTGTTCTGTGTTCGGCTCCTGTCATCACTTATTACACAGCACCACCTGCTGGATGTTAAGGGAAACAGTGACCAGCCAGGGACCGCTGGGAAGTACAGAGAAAATAATCTGTCCTTCAGTGTCTTTCGTGCTCTGCAGTTCTGCCTTTATGATGCATACATTATAGGTGGAGGGCCTGAGGTAATGTTTGATGCCACTGCACACAGTGACACTGCCTTTTATGTCTGTGTGGAATACTATAAAACCCCATTCATGTGAGTGATACTGTGGACCCACCAGATAATGCTGCATATGAAAACCTGAAACTATACTTCATTTCAAAGGTCATCTTAAGAAAAACGGATTAAACTCCCTTTTAATTAAGTTATGGTGGACACAGTGAGTCTGTCTGTTTTAAATGAGTTGACATAATTAGAGGATACTTTAAATGTGAAGAACAGGTCCACATTTTCCCCCAAGTCAGTCCAAAAGCAATACTAACGTGCCTGCATAAACACTGAAAGAGCTCTTCTGTACAGTAATTGTTTCTCCTGTTCGTGCTGGTCAATAAGAGGTCAAGTAATGGGGGACAAAATCAGTGCTCAGTTCTGTGCAGAGACATTCCAAAGGTCAGCTGACGTTAATATCAGCCCGAGTCAGACCTATCAAATCAAGTTAGACTCTTTTCAGAAGTTCCCTCTTTGTGTCACTTTCCAATAGCCAGGAAACAATGTCCATGGAAGAACGTGAAGGGTATTAAAGGTCATTTCATACAGAATATGGCAACCAACAATCTTTTTTCCACATGTTGAACGTTTTATGTGAAGACTTGCTTACATTCCCCTGAATGCAGAATCATCTATTGTGTCTTATTCTATTCTAAATGTGCTTATCTGTACCGGTATATTTTGTTGTGCCAGTCCGTGTTGTAAAATGACAAATAAATGGCCGTAACACTTTTTTGTTTTAAGATACACTTGAATGTGAACACGTCCTTTAAAAAAGGAAGCTGGGATTGCATTGCTCTCGTTTTATTTTTCAAGCTGTTCAGCGCAGCCACAAAAGTAGTCGGTGGAAATCTGTTGGCAACTGAAAACAATACACTGATATGATGTTAGCAGAGAATCCTTTATGGAATAAAATAACCAAATGAGTTATGTTGATTATGCACCTTTTTATTCCACGTGTTTGTGAAACTATAAGAATTGTCACACAAATCTAAGGAGGCCTGTACTCAGTATGATCCACGTGTCCTCAGATCAGTAATGTAACTGTGGAAAGAATGAAAATGAAGCCAGTCAAAACAAAATTTTGTCAATGGAGACCTTTATTCATAACCCTTGATCAATTTGGCACACGAAAGAAATGTCAGCCTCAAGATCTGTGTCTGCCTGAAAGGAGGGCGAGCTCTATCATGGACTCTGAATATAAGAGTGGTACTGTGGCTGAGATTAGAGGATTTCTTCACTGCATCCAAACAGAAAATTGGGGCATTACCTTCAAATAAATTGGTCTGAGAGACCAAGAACACATAACAGTTTTCCTAATTCAATTGCTTAAGAAATGTACTCAACCCTGGCGTGACACATTTGATTTCTAGACCAGCACAGAGCACAGAGCGCACACACACACACACACACACACACACACACACACACACACACACACACACAAACACCAGACAGACTGCAGACTCCTCTGGGGACACACAGACATAAATCAAGGCTGCAGAGGAGAAAATTCTGCCTCCCACACATTCATTGTCGGCACAGAAATTCTTCCCCACTGACATAAAGTGGCCAGTGCTGTGATGCACGTCTCTTTACAAAGCTAATGTTTATGGACAGACCATACCATAGCACGTGTGGAACTTACATCTGTCGTTTTTGTCAAACGTGTCATATCAAATCATTACAGTTTCTGGCATATTAGAGCCTTGCACCTGTTCATCTAATTCTCCATGAGCGTTCTCGCCAGTTCTGGATGGTAATAACTGAAGCCCCTCTATGGATTCTCACTCAGCAAACTGGAGGGTCTCCAAATTGCTTTGAATGTGATCAAAAAGGCCAGCCAATGCCCCTCTTCCATCCCCCAATACGACAAACACACACCCGCTGGATGGTGTGTGTGTGTGGAGCAACACAATGCAGCATAAAACACAAACAAGATAGAGCCACTCATCAAATCCTTCTCCTCAACTGTCGACATATTATTGAGTCAATGCTTCATAAAGCAACAGGTATTCGACAAGCTGCGGCCATAAACCCAGCTAGTGCAACACCTACAGGTCCACATTAGTATCATCTGGAGAAACTTGATGGGTCTTTTTCCTGTTGTGGGAACTTCTCACAACACACACTCAGATTCTGAGTTGTTATTTCATAGTGTAACTGTCTGAAATAGTAAGCCAAGTGAACAGGCAGATTGAAAACAGTGAATTACTCTGATGCGTCTGCATCCACACATGAATGCATGTACACGAGATGGGACAGCACTCCCATTGAACCTTTGGCAGCTCCAGTGAGACATCAGAGGAAGCAGCAGCTGGCACCGTGTACAGAGAAAGGAAGAGAGAGAGAGAGAGAGATGACAGGGTATATACGGAGTCTGTCAGAAGCAATGTCAGGTCACTGCAATCCTCATCTGTTCTGCGGCGAGCTCCATTCATCTTGGCAGATAGCAATTTATATGTCAAGTTAACCTCCCTCTGCAGACTTGGCTAAGATGTCTTGACTGGGGCAGTACAACTCCACTGACAATTCTATAGTGCAGTAACACAATTACAGGGCGCGGGATAGAGCTGGGGAACAGCTCTCACAGCCATAGTACATTAACCTCCTCTCACCACAATGACTGACTTCATGCTCGTGCAGTGTCTGGGCAATGCCGAGGCAGACGTGAGAGAAAACAAAGCCTCTTTAACAGAAACAGGTAACAGGAATACGGTTAAAAACCTTCAAATGAGGCACAGATAGTGCTCTGTGGAAAAGGCACGGCTCGTAGCGTATGATTTATGGCTGATGTCTCTTTGTTGGTACTTTAAGACCATTTCGGTTTGAAATTTGTTAAGTATGGGAGGCACACAGACAGATTTGAAATCGATGAAATTGTCCGCCACTTTAGCTGAGTGTTATTGTACAAGCTCGCTTTGTATGAAATGACACTATTATCACAAAGGTGTGGAATTTAATAACGACTGAGGCACACTAAGCACAAGGAAGCGTGCTCTCAGGGGTATATTGTCCCAGTCACAGCGGTCCTAAGTAACTGAGCACATTTCCACATGTAATGTTCTTCACAATTGTTCTTGACTTTATCATTTAATGTTATACTTCTATTCCACTACAGTTCAGAGAGAAATGTCATCATTTTCACTCCACGCCATTTATTTGACAGCTAAAAATCCTAGTTATGTTCATTAAAAAAAGATCTGTTTATAGAATAAAACACGCCATTAAGGATTAAACCGATGGTTCCTGACCAACAGTGTCTACTTTGAACCTTGAATCTCCCCGTGCTTTTCTCCAGATGCTCTGGCTTCCTCCCACAGTCCACAGACACACAGGTTAGGTTAACTGGTCACTCTGACTCACCCGTGGGTGAGAGTGTGGATGGTTGTCTGTCTCCATGTGTCGGCCTTATGATTGACTGGTGACCAGTCCAGGATGCACCCCACCTCTCCCCCAGTGTCAGCTGGGATTGGCTCCAACTTAAGGATGAGCAGTAAAGACAATGGATGGATGGGTTGTTTTAATCATTTGAGCCACAAAGAGGTGAAATTACTAATAAATAAATAAAAAAAAGCAGAACTCTTCTCTATACTACTTCTATACTATTTCTCTTGTGTCCCACAGAACACTGCCTCTACATTGCTGCATTAGTCCAATCATGTAATCTAATATTGTAATCTATCAGCCACGAGGGCCTTTTTCTGTGAAACGTCTTATTTTAATACTTTAAGTACATTTTACTGAGAATACTTCAAAAATACTACAATCAAAGCAAACAATGCAAAGCTGTGTGGACACACCGGCAGCACCACAGAGTACTTTGATACCCGTAGCAATGATAAGGAGTGAATGTAATGCCATCATAATGACATCTTGTTTGCACCCCCCCGTAACCTTTAGAGGTGCCTTCGTTGTTTTAAGGTAAACGGCCCTGGATGAACCGGAGGAGCTGTTAGTGCAGAGCATAACTACCCCACACAGTCAGTCACAGAGGAGATTATGGGAAGTTCAATAACAGTTTCCCCGTCTTCAGCTTTGATTCTCCCAATTTATTAAACTGTGGGAGATCATATCAGCCGCCTTAAGCTGCAGGTGAGCAGTAGCAGGCAGTCAGGCAGGCTGTTGGATGAAAAAGCAGATGGCTGGCCAGGGGCCCAGAACCACCAGGCAATAGAGGAAGACTAACAACGTGTTCATGCTCTAAGTTTGTTGGCTCACTCTGCCCGACTGCAGGATGAGAATCAAATAGCCTCACTGCATATTCACTGCACATTCACTGCACATTCCTCCAACCCCGACTCATCTCACAAACACAATCAGACAACCTAATCAAACAAACTGCTGAATTTTAGATGGCAAATTGGCTCATACAGAAATGCTAATACGTGTTTCAGTGTGTGTGCTGTTAATGCCACAGTATCAAATACACATGGCCAGAAGTGTGTGCACACCTGAGCATCACACCCATGTGTTATTGATGAACACCTCATTCCAAAATGTTGGGCATTATACATGACAGTTAGTTTGTATAATGAGGGCTAATACAAAAAGAACGACAGATTCTTTTTTGGTTCAGATTTAATAACCGATCGATGCCCGATAGCTGGATCGGGGATCAATGACAACAGGGTCGATCCATGGGCCAATTGATTCAATTAGATTGAACGTCATGCATCACTGGTGCACCGGTAGACTCACTGTGATCGGGCCTCCTGTGGACAGACACTCCTCCACGCCACTTTGGATCAGCTGTGATATAGCTGCCACCACCAAGCTGCACCGGACAGAGCCCCCCAGAACCACTGACACCAACCAGCACAGCCTTGTGCTCTTGTTACTGTCACATGTCAGAGTCTCCAAAGGGCCAAAGTGTCCAGGTGACCTCAGCAGGCCACAGGGGCCTTACCTGGGGGCCTTAACCTCGGCTAGTTCACCGCTGCACTTGTTTTGTTGGCTTTCATTTACAGCAGCGAATAGACAACTGGAGACTGAAGCATGATACTTAAAGCCGTGGGGGTCAGCATCACTCATGTCCATCACCTGCCACTGTGGCCGCAAGGCGCCAAATTGAGCATGTGGGCCCCAAATTGGACCTACGACCGCAAATTAATTCACGGTGTCCGATCCGGCCCTCCGTTGGGGGTCAGAAAGGGGGTCCTCGGCCTGACTGGCTATTTGAATGGGGATTTGTCCCTGAAAGGAACGAGCTGTGGAGGGGAGAGGAGGGCTTAAGGAGTGGGATTCTGAACTAGGGGTCCTTGTTAAGTCCCAGTGTGAAACTCAGATCATTTCCTGTTATTCTAGCTGAGATATGGGCCGGTTCACTTAGGTCCAATACTAAGGTGTGTGAAGTGGACAACGTCTGTCCACTTCACACACCTTAACATGGGGCCTCAGGACTTGGACAGGGCCATATCTCCCACATGGTGTTGATTTACTTATTATGAATAGTTATTTATTCATTTAATCTTTGCTATTAATCACCATTATTATTATTATTGTTTTCCAGGCCACGATGAGTTTGCCCGTTGTGCTCCAGGAGCTACAGTTCTCTTTCTAAGCACCTTAAAAACACACACCTAGTATTTAACACAGATGAGCGGAGGATCCTCCTCAACCTGCACCGAGGAGAGTTAATATCAGGAGCTCTCCCTGCCCCGTCACAGGGTGCAGCTACAACCTGACACGCCTGGACAGACACATCAACCAAGCACACCGAGCTCTCCGTCCACGAGAAGGAAGGGGCAATATGGGAGGCCAAGCGCAGGGCCACCATGAAGCTCCTCGCAGACCTCAGAGCCACAAATCCCGAACCAGCAGTGACCATGGAGGGGACCTGGTGCACCTGCCCCAGGTGAGGGACTGCGGGGACGAAGACTGCAAAGAGCTGAGAAAGCAGCACAAGGAGGAGATAACAAAGCTGACAGAGCAGAGGGACCAGCTGCTCGTTGACGTTGGTATCCTGCACTCCAAAATCTAACTTTTGCAGCGGAAAAGACAGAAAGGAGAAGAACCCCCAGTACCAGTCAACCCACTGGGGATGTGGCTGAAGAGGAGGAAGGGCCACAGGAGGAGAGGTGAGTGTCTGTCTGTCTGTCTGAAAACTAGAAAGGCGTGATACAAACACAGACCATTTACCATGGTCTGTGACCAAGTCACAAGAGGAAGAACCCCACAACCACGTGTTACAATAGTTTAAATATTAATCATTCCTAGAGTTTGCAGTTCTTGTGTTTACTGTTTTTGAAAATAAAAGTTTTAATTGCTGACAGTTTTGTTGTTTTTTGCTAACTAAGCCATTTTTAACAGTATTATGCCACATGTTATTACTGGTGTTATCTGAAGTGGACAGGACCATATCTCCACGATATAGTAAGTTGTCAGTTGCAGCCCAAGTTCCTGAAGCAGTGAGGGTCATTGCTGCAAAGCTTCAGCCCCCAAATCACCATGTGGGAGATAGACCTGGCACCTGGCAATACCTTAATATTGACACTTTGAGGGGCAAAATATCCCAAACTATTGATTCCTGGAAGCTCAAAGTGTGGAGCCTTCCTCCAGAGGTGTAGACTAATGTCTAACAGTGAGCCGAGTTTGAAGCAAACCGGCTGAGACACCTTGTGGATGGACGCTGCTCTGTGAAGAGAGCGACTGAACTTTGGAGAATTCAGCTTTTATAGTAAAAGAACTCCATCCAGAAGCCTAAATGTATTATATGTATATATAGTGTATTTTCTAAGTTTGTTATAATCTGTGGAGTGTCATGTCAAACTACTCCAGCAGGTGAACTCATCGCAGCATTTCACATCCGACGCGCCGTAAAAAATCCCGCAGAAGAAGTTTGCGACGTTCGCTGCCGTAAACAACGTCAAGATGTCTGCAGCTTATGGCTTAGCCTGAGAGATAAAGGCTCACTTTTGTTTTTGGTTTGCTTTTGATTTTTGTTTCATTTGGCGACTTGGAAATCGTATTAGATGGGGACGGAGAGCTTACCATGAAACTCCGGGTGCAGAATGACAGGTGAGCTGAGGCTCGTCTGGCCCTATAGAAAAACATCTGGTAGGCTAGCTGCTAATGCTAACGGCTAACGGTGGAGGAGACGGACAGCTGTCTTCTGGTCCGACTGCCACCAACTACTTCTCGGTTTGTTGTCTGAACACGGCTAGTGTAACCGAGGAGTAGTGCAGTCACCGTGGATTAGCTTTCTAAAACGCTGGGCTCGGACATGGTGGCAACACTGACTGCTAGTTAGCTAAAGTTAGCAAACAAGCCTTTAGCTAACCTAATGAACACGGTCCTCTTCATTTATGAGCGTGGCTACGTTCAAGGGCTCTTCTCTAAGTTAAACTGGGTCTGAATCAACTAAGTGTGCAGGGAGCCCTAGATTAGATAGATGCACTTTATTGATCCCAGACTGGGAGATGGTCCAAGATGAATGCCTGTAAGGTTCTGCAGTACAGGTGTTATATTTTAGATTGACTGACAACTGTGTGTTTATAAACTGGAGTACAAGGAATGAAGGTGTATAAACGTTAATATTTATTATCCACAGTGCACATCATAAAATCACAATCCTATTCATCCAAACGGGGTCAAATTATGTATACTATCAATACCTATTGCACATGAACCCGATAGACACTGCATGCTTAAAATGCCACTGCACATCAATTCATATCAAAACAGCACTGCAATCAATTCATATCAAAACAGCACTGCAATCAATTCATATCAAAACAGCACTGCAATCAATTCATATCAAAACAGCACTGCAATCAATTCATATCAAAACAGCACTGCAATCAATTCATATCAAAACAGCACCACAGTCACTCCACACGTGGTTATAACCAGCACACATAAGTCAGTTCTCAGTGCTACTAGGGATTATAGTTAATAATTACCCACCACAGATCTTCAACGGGCAAGTGAGTAAACAAACGAAACAATTAACAAAAATTAAAGGAAGTTAGTCCTCCCTCACAGGATGCCCCCCCAGGTCTTTACATCCACGAGCCCTGCAAGGCCGAGCGGAACTGAAACAAATCCTACAAATGAAACTAAAAAGGACAGCACGACGAACAGTCACTGTACAAACACAAACACTAGAAACACAATTAATGACTAAATAACGGATTAAACACCCCCAAAGCAGAATAACATTTTTAATAAACATCCTTAAAAACCCCATTCCTGCTACGCCGGCTCCTCACACAGCAGGAAATCAACCCCCCCATAAAAACTGTGTGGCCACACACAAACCACAGCTGAAGCCTCGTGTCTCTCTGGTCTCACACAGACACTCATCACCACCTGCCCACTCACCTGACTGGCTTTATTGTTTCCTGCCCCAATCAGAGGCAGCCAGCAGAGGACCAACAGGTGCCACTGGTTACATGTGCAATCTCCGTTGTTCAGTTGACATCATCCAACTTGTAAATACAGCTGTAATCACAGTTGTGACCGAAGAGACAAATGTTTGTGTTTTATGTTCCAGGAGTGATTCCAGACGAGCACTGAAACTGAGGGAGTCTCCTGCTGTGATGCAGCCTAATTCAAGTGAGCGGGGCGCTCATGCAGGAAATGGTTTATCCCTAACGCTGCAACCAGAGCTTCTCACCAGGACGCCCGCCCCTGGTGCTGCTGCTGCTGCCAGCCCTGGCATCAACGAGGTGCGGGTACCCATGACCAGCGGGCCTGGGGAGTCTGGTGGAGGGGCGTCATCCAGGAGGTGCAGAGTCAACTCCCACACTCACTCCCATTCTCAGTCACACGGACATGTCCGGGTGCAGCACCACGCTAATGCGGAGCCTGAGCTTGACCCCCCCGACTCTGATCTGGACTCCGGAGAGCCCAGCACCTCCTTGTCCGAGCTCCGCTGTCTCTTCCGCTGGCTCCAAAAGAGCCTTCCTTTCCTCATCATACTGTGTGCTAAGCTGGTCATCCAACATGCTCTGGGTGAGTACAAGTCCAGCACACACCATTACCACAGCTGCCAACACAAGACAACTCCTCATCCTCTCTCTCCTAATCCACCAGGTCTAGCAGTTGGGGTCGGCCTCTTTACAACTTTTCTATATGTGAATAAAAGCATTCAAACTCAAGTCTTTCTTCAGGTGAGTCAAGAACAGAAAAACACTAGTTTTGATTCTTTATCCTTGTCACTGCTCTTAGATTCCTAAACCGTGCTTTTGCCCGTGTGCTCTCTCAGGATCGTCACTCAAAGCTGCAGTGCGTTTGGCTGCTACTGTTCCTGATCTCTTCCACCCTCCTACTTTACTACACCTTCCTCACTGAGACACTTTACCATTGGTAAGACTGAATGCCTCATGCCAACAGTAAGACTATGGCCAATTCCTGCAAGCAATGAGCAACCAGAATACTCTCTGCCATTTCTTTATACTCTGGGAAATCTGTATCATGGCGTATTGACTGACCTGACTGCCAACCTCCCTCTAGCCTCGTCTTCCTCAGTCCAACCATTGAGCCACTGGGCTTCTGGGAGGTTCTGTGGGCTGTGGGCATTACCAACTTCATAATAAAGTTCCTCTTCATGGGGATGAAGTGCCTTATTTTGCTGCTGCCATCGTCACTGGTGACCTACAGAAGCCAGGTGAGAGCAGAAGAAGGAAAACATCATTTCTCTCTCATACCTCGTTTTGGCAGTGCCGGTCCAGTCACTCTCGCTTTGTGTGTTTATGTCTTCAGGGCCGGTGGCTGATGCTGACTGAGGAGCTGGGCCAGGTCCACCAGGCCACGGTTCCTGTGCCACTGTGGTTCCGCTACCTGGTCACCTACCAGGAGGCTGACGGCGCCCCTGGACTCACACTGGGGGTCCTGCTGGCTTTGCTCTACCTCATACTGAAGGTTTGATCGCTCAAACTAACCACGAATAGATCTGTTGTATTAATGTTGACAAGTAAAAATGAACACCTGTCCTTTTTTTCAGCTTTTAGGATTGTACACACAGTGGACATCTTTACTGAAAACTGTGAGGATATTTCTAAAGGGCGAGGTCAGTGGTAAAGAAGTTCTTTGTTAAATGGTCAGTGTGAGGAATCAGTATCCAGCTGTGCTGAGGTGTTTTGCTGTTCTGTTTCTCAGCATACAGGCTCAGCAGCCACTAGGAGTCAGTGCAGCGAGGCTGGAGATGTCTGCCCCATCTGTCAGGGAGAGTACAAGGAGCCTCGGGCTCTGCTCTGTCAGGTAAGACCTGTGTGTGTGTGTGTGCGTGCGCTGCAGGGCCTCCCCTGATACCCTTCTATTGATCAGGTTTTGTTATCAGTGTAGTTGTATTCAAGAGAGAAAACCTGCAAAAGCGTGGAAATTGAAAACCTAACTTTCTCTGTATTCACCACTTTTTGCAATTGCATTCACCCTATGTGACCCCTTGTGTTTTCCTGGATCAGATCAGCAGTCATGTATTATCTAATCATGTATGTGAAGTGCAGGACATGCTGACACGCTGTTGCTTTTCTGTTGTGCAGCACATATTCTGTGATGAATGCATCGCTCTGTGGTTTAACCGGGAGAAGAGCTGCCCTCTCTGCCGCACTGTGATCACAGAGAAGGTCTACAAATGGAGGGACGGAGCCACGTCTCCGCACCTGCAGATTTATTGATTAAGGCACGGGTGGGGAGCTTCTGGGTGTGGGGCATTGGTATTAGCTTGTATTTAATGTGATTGTTCTATGGCTGTCAAACCCCACTGACAAATAATTTTGTGCACACTGTTTGATTAATCAGCTGAGGGCCGAGGTTAGTGAGGACACACAACCTGGTTCCATGTTTCTGGCTTATTTACCAGTGCATCCCTACAGAGAGTTGAAAGAAATGTTCATGCCCCAAAGTGTTTTTTGACTTTTCTATTCTAAGTTGTTCCCTCTTGTGTTGTGTTGCTTTCACTCACTTTTTTATCGTAATGTAAACTTCCCTCACGGTGCAGCAAATTCCTCTACATCCACTGTTTCTTCTACTTGTAAATATGGGAACATCAGAGAAATATATAAAGTATTTTAAACCAATTTTTCCTCACACATTTGAACAAAAATGCAACACATGAACAGTTTCTTATCCAGTGTTTCTAAATTTGTGGAAGCAACTTTTCTGATATGTAACTATTTGTAACACGTGGAGGTAAGCAGCTGCATGCCTCTGCTCAGGAGCGCTGACTGAGTTCTGCTTTAGATGTCACTTTGAGCTTGAACGGGTGAAGGTAAATGTCAGACTGGTGGGCTGACAGCCGTACACAGTCCAGAAATGACCAGACCTTTGCAAACCTGCACTGAAGATGGACATGGCAGGCTGAAGGACCAGTGTGTGTGTGATGGATGGACCGGTTTACCCTTCGCTTTCAGCTTTTGGTTACTATTTTTCTTTACGACTGATAAAAGGATGCAACTGAGCTGGTGAGGCTGATTTACACATAAATTATTTTTCTATAGAGGTGATGTAGCCTCCTTTTTGTAAAAACCAAAGAGTGGGAGAAACATCTATTTTATGTACGGAAATCATTTCACTGTTATTTTTATCCATTTAGATCCATAAACTCTGAATAAAGATCTACATTTGAATGATGGTTGGGACTTATTCTGTGGAACAAAATGAGAATCACTTATTTGCTGTCATTGAAGTTTAAATAATACAACTATGGTGTACAGAGAACTGCTCACGTTTGAGGGCTCAAGTGAAGGAGAACCTGACTAAAAACTAAAAAAGACTGACTAAAAAGTTAGAATTAGCTGCTCTTGCTTTGTACTCATCAATCCGGTACACACTGCCACTGCGCAGAAACAAAATCTATTCATTTTTTTATTTGGACTTCATTATGTACATGATACATATTAACATTTCCCGTGTGAAGGGGCAGATCTGGGAGTGACAAAGCAACAAGAAATGATGTTATTCAAAGACCAACCAGTGACTGAAACAGCCATCCATTAAGTTCTCAAACATCTCAGGGTCCCAAGCAAACCTGAACAGAACCTAATGGGATCAGTTTTAGTCTTCCACCCCTTCTCATGCACTCAGTCACAGAAATGATCCCACTCAAATAGCAAAATGGGGAAGCAAAGACGTGTCATCCTTGAGAGATGTAACAGAAGTGGACCTTCTGGATCAATACCAGCCTTTTCCACACACATTTACAATATAATGTACATACACACTGTACTCTGTCAGCTCAGCAAAGGCACAAAGCCATATCCCCACTGGTTTTTGCATCAGCGTTTTTCACAATAACTGCCCACTGCAAAAAGACAAACTGAAGTTCAAGTTTTTAGGAAGGAAAGTCTAAGATATCAAAATGTTTACTGAAAATCCCCCGTTGGATGTGATGCTGTGCAGCACAACAAATACTGTAAGACATTTAAGGTTGCAGCCTTCAACTGGAATTAAAAAAAAAAGAAGCTGCATCTGTGAGACATGTTCTGCAGAAATAAGAATCACACTACATGCTGGTTATTAGGACAAAGTCTTTCTCTGAAAAGAATTCCAAATCAAATCCTCACACATTCTGCCGCCTTATCTAAATAATACTACATAATAAATACATAGTTTGCATAGTGTGAACAATGCCGTGGAAACACAATGGCACTTTAAATAAATACTGTAACAAATGAACAAAGACAGTGAATGGAGTAGAAACTGAAGTGACTGGTTTTCAACATACTTGTTGTACCTGAATTTAAGACACAAAAAATAAACAATCGATCAGCTGAGCTTTGATCCACGTGAGAACCTCTGACATGACTGTGCGAGCATCTGTGTGGAAGTATGATCAAATATGATATCATGAACAAAACGCATTTAAGCTCTGAACCTTTCAGTTCACATAAAAACCAGCGCTGCCTCTACGGTCGTCGGCCAGGTTTGTTCGTTGACCAGCAGAAATCATTTGGTTCATTGAAACAGTGCATTTGGTCAATTCATTAAACACCAAGTATTTGGATAGCGAGAAACATCCAGGAGCCATTCAAGCTTTCATTCAAACAGTTTCACTTCATCATGGGAATCAGCATCCGACGCTGTGGTCGGTTTAAGGATGACAAGTTTTGAATGGCTTGACTCCAGAGGCTCGAATAGCAGCTTCACGTCACACATCTGAGTTCAAACAGGATTTAGTAGATGGTCCAAGTCTGGGTTCATCCCCCCTCCCACCGACAGCCCTGTCACTGCACAAACACCAGAAACAACGCACCCACGCGCATAAGACACAATATCAGTTTATCAGCTGAGTGTAATTTGGATCCAACACGTCTGTCGGTCTATAACCACGACAGAGGAGACGGGGCTGAGTTAAAACCTACGCTGCAGGGGTCGGCAGCTATGCTCAGGAGATTTAAGTGACACACAAAAAGGCATTTAGAGTCTGTTTACATTCAACACAAAGGAAACAGTGCTTCTGGACAGGCCTCCTACTGAAAGAATTCCAGTTGGACAAGAAAAGCAGTGCCAGCATTTGGTATCGATTTGTGGTGGAAGTGATGCTTTCAGCTGAAATTTCACTTCTGTCTTTTTATAGCTGCTTTTCCGTAAGCCGTGCTCCACATACTCCCGACCACACGCTCCTGTGACAAAGGCAATGTGATTGTTTTCCTAAAACATAAAAAGGAATACTGTGTTCATTGTGGAATCGTTATCCAATAATTCTACATACTGACAAGCTCTTCAAACATCACAAGAAGATCACTGAACAAACAAAAGAAGCCTGGCGTATTGGGGGAGAACTAACCTCGCCTAGCAACCAAATTCTTGCACTGTGATGGAGGCAACTAGTCGTAAACAAAAAAAGTAAAAAAGTTACATTGCCCAGAGTTGAGGATAAAAGAGCACCAGAAAATCATAAGATAATGCCTCTTGAGTACACCGCAACCACCTCAGCCCATCATCAGCCGGCACCGTCAGCAAGCAAGTCAACTCACAGCGAAGAGCACCTCTGTGACACCACTCCTCCGGAAGACCACACCGCTACTGTACTGGCACTGCTGATGATCTGCGTCAGGCTGAGTCAGGGAGGTTTGGGAGGCCAACAGAAGGGAAGGCGCTGCTGGAAGAGCTGGTGATCAACATTGACAGTGTCAGTGTCAGTTAAAAAAAAAAAAAAATCATCTACTACAAGTCTCTTTGAAAGAAAACAATAAAAGTGAAGACGAGGAGGAATTGGAAGAGTCCTAATGTCCGTCTGCGAGCTGAGTGTCATAAGTTCATTCGTAGATGTTCAGGTCGCTTGGAGTTCATGGGGTAGGCCTGCTTTTTGTAGGGCCCTGCATTAATGCCTGAAGGGTGCCTGATGGGAAGCGGCGCCGAGGCCTCCGAGGTGCCGCTGCTGCACGTGTCCATTTGCTCCACCGCCGACACCTCCATGGGTTGCTCCCCGGAGCAGCCAGCGGACAGCAGGGATGTGCTGCCGGTCAGCGTGGGCCCCCGAGGCCAGCAGTCCCCTCCTACAAACTTCACCGGACTGTGGGAGAAGGAGAAGTGAGATTATTCCTCCTCAGACTGTCCTGCTTTTCATCTCAGGTTTTACACAACTGACATAAGATTACTGAACAGTTATTTTGGAGCCTTGAGAGGACTCCTGTTGTGCCACTGGAGAGGAGCTTTTATCTACCCTTCTAATGATGACTGTATTCAGGTCAGGCCTGAACAACAACACTAGACAAGGTCAGCATATGAGTAATCGATGGGAGGAAAGTCTGTGATCACTGAACCAGAGGCACAAACAACTTGTCGTTACCTCACAGGTGTTCTCGGGCTTCCTGGGAACTTCCGTGGTGAGCGGACCTTTGGCTCGAAGGAGAACTTTTCTTTGACGTTTTCCAGCACAGATGGGGCTACATATGTGAAACCCTGGGGAAGGGGTGGGGGACAAAAACAGAGAGATATTTGAGTCCACCTCTTCAAAGACTGTCTTTCCAAAAACAACCCACAGCTGATGATGAGCAATGAAACACTGAGTAAACCATATCATGCAATGTGGTGGAACAGTGAGCGAAGCTTCCAGGAAAACCAACAAGACTAAACCAGATGGGATGCATTAACCAGTTCTCGTAAGACCTACTCGTCTTAAAGGGGGAAAAAAACATTGTGTCCAGAAGTGGCCTCTGTTTGTACGCTTGTTTGCAGACAACACAGAAATGGTAAAGGGCAAGAGTGAACGTTAACCCTTCGACTTGCTGTTAAAAGCCCAACCTGAAATTCAGCAACAGTTCCCTCAGGACCAGCTATGCTGCACTACAGCTTCAGTTTATTTCCATAGTAAAATTATTACTCAAACAAGGTTCCTAACGCAAGTGCTAACATTGTCAACAAACAAATGGTGGGTTACATAACACTTAACACCATGTTCAAAGAACATCCTCGCCCCTCACTGGCTACAGGCTGTGATTTATCATTGTGACAGGTGACACTGCCACCCGCTGTATAATATACACACACAGTACTCTTCCAGGTGTGACGAAGCAGTGGCTTCTCCTGCTTCCTACTCCCATTGAGTTATATTTACTCCAAGACAAACAAACACCAGGAGAGAACTGGTGCAAAGCAAATGAACGAGAATTCAATTTCAATCTCAAGTAGCCACAAAATAATCATATTACTTTATAATGTATTAGCCTTTGTGTCATTTGTTATCTTCCCACCTTTCCTTTTTCCCCTCTTTCATTTCTTTCATAACTTGTTTTCAAATTGATAAAAAAAAAAAGGAAAATCTGTGCACCAGACATTTAGACAGAAAAGCAGAGAAGTCCATCGTTTCAGGGCCGCACGGCACCAGTTACCCACCAGGAAGACTTGATTGGCACTTTCGCTGAGCGTGGAGTCGTCGGGGCTGTCCACAGGAGTCTGGCTGGTGAACTTGGAGTCGAACTGGCTGACGTCGTCAGCCGATTGCTGCCAAAAGAAGCTGGTCAGTTAATCATCTTGTGAGGACTAGTCACAGAGGATGCTGCTGCGTAAAAGGATAAACTCACCAGGAAAGGTTTGAATGGAGGCTCTACTTTGCGGGCAAGGAGGTCATCCCAGTTTATATGACGGAAGAATGGGTGGGCCTTGGAAAAACAATCACATGGTTTTTAAACTTCATGACCGCCAAATATTCTCATCTTCTGAGTTATTGACCTAAATAAACATATTAACACACTGCATGCTTACACGGGCATATTGCAGACGTGTGCGTACTTACCTGGACCTCTGCGGCGTCTCCTGGCCCAGCCCCGAGTCGCAATGAGGCATTTCGTTTCAGCAGCTGAAAGAGAAAGTGTGGAGTCTCACTTTTCTGCTCCTCCAAAGCTTTGAGCAGAGACAACACAGGGGAGGGGGGGGGCAGGAGCAAGGCTTTTACAGCTCACCTTCTTCAGGAGGTCCCTGGCTTCTTGTGTGAGGTACGGTGGGAGGCTGAGTTTGCACTTCAAGATTTTGTCAATAGTCTTCTTTCGGTTTTCACCAGTGAACGGAGGCTATGACAGAGTAGCAGGAAACACTTCTTTACTTGTCTTTTGAAGGCCACAGTGTCGTGATAAACTGTTTCACTTTCTTTGGCAAAGCTACTATGGGATGGATTGTTGTGCACTTACTGCTCCTGTCAGCATGTCATACATGAGAGCTCCCAAACTCCACCAGTCCACTGCTCGGTTATGTCCACTCCTCATTAGGATCTCTGGAGCCCTGAGGACAGGGAGGACAGGGAGGACAGGGGGGGTGACCAAGATGAAACAGCAAATGAGACTGTATGAGCGGATGTCTACAAATCTTCAATCAGAGTAACTCTACAGAATCTGCACGGTGACATACATGTATTCAATAGTGCCACAGAAGGTGTGGGTGACCGTTCCGTCATGGATGGACTCTTTGCATAGACCGAAGTCTGTCAACTTCACATGACCTAGAGGAAACAGAGCCAGCGTGAAAACATGAGAGAGCCTGCGCTCCATAAAAACAACAGATTAGGATCAGATCGCCCGCAGAAAGACTCAGAGACAAAAGGTCATATGTGGAAAGGACCCGTTTGTAGGTGCAGGTTTTCCTACTGTGGCTTTAGGAAGGGTTAACGTCAGCTTTCTGTACCGTTGTTGTTGAGCATGATGTTCTCAGGCTTTAGATCTCTATAGATGATGCCTTTCTGGTGCAGGTGACCCAACGCCATCGAGATCTCAGCCAGGTAGAAACTGTCAACAGAAAAAAAGCAAGATGCAGGTCCCACATTCAGAACAAGTTTGACGTCAAGTAAATCTTCTTTCCTCCCACAGCACCTTTGGCTGATGATCTTTCTGGCAAAGTGCTCAACATTCATTCAACATTCTTATTCTCGTTGTCATTTAGGTTATTCTAGGAATATTACATACCCTTATTTGTTCGGCTCATGTAATCACCATTTTCCCCTACAGGCTGTTTATGAGGCAGAGCAGCAGGTACAGCTGAATAGTTTCCTCACTCAATATCTGCATCCACACGATGTGTTTGGCATGTGAAGACTACATTTGAAATATATCAGTGTGCTGCTGTCAGGATCCAACCGGCTACCTGAGTATCCAGCCACAGACATGCAGTCCTGACCCTGCTGTACACCCCGAGTCAGACGACTGGGAGCTCCACAGACAACTTGCAGCCCTGGGTGTTTGTAAAGATGCCCTGCAGTAAATACTGGGGATGTCTTTCAAAGTGCACGTACAAACATAGGAGGTGTGGGTGGAAAAGGGGATTCAAATCATAACATAGAATCTATCCTTTCTCAGTAAAAACTCCCATTGATCACAACATACACTAAACTAGTCAGAGGAAAGCTAAAGGGTAATGTTATCTGGGTAAGAAGGTTGGGGCTCTACCAGCGGCAGACAAACCAACTCACCATGCTGTGTCCTCCATGAAGATGCCCTCTCTTTCCAGTTGCATAAACAGCTCCCCACCTGCAGTCACCAGTCAAATGCATTTACAGTGGAAGCCACAAATTCATCTTGTTAAAAGAAGGCACAGAGTGTCCCGTGGTCATGAGAGGTGGATACACGGTGTTCACCATGACTAAGGGTTTGTGCTGTAGACAATTTTTGTATCGCCATGCTCACCGCTCAGATACTCCAGGATAAGGTACAACTTCCCCCCTGTTTGGAAGGCATAGATGAGATCCACAATGAAAGGATGCTTCACCTCCTCCAGAATGTTCCTCTCGGCTTTGGTGTGAGCCGTGTCTTTTGCATTGCGCACGATCATGGCCTGGCAAGGGACAGGGAAGCACAGAGAGTCTAGAGTAACTTTAACCCCACTAGCTGGTGTCAGTGCTTCAACATCAGCTGCAGAGGATCAGGATGCCATGACGGTAGCTACAGTCAGGTCTTATTTAGCCAATAAACACAGTCTTTAACCAAAACCTCGGGCTTCGGGGAATATGAGCTGGCTTTTAAAGCAAAGTCAAGCAGCAGCTCTGTGTCAGCTGCAGAGAGGAGGCCAAGCTGAACACAGGCAGCACATCTGAGGTTTCGTGGGAAAAAGCCTGCTGCAATTGTTTTGGGTGGACGGCCCTTCGCTTCAGACAGCAGTGTGTCACCAGAAAAGACAAGCAGTGATACACAGTACATGTGAAACACTATACACAGTAGAGATGCAGTGGGCCTGGGAGTCAACTCAGTATTTAAGGTGCTAATTCCCCATAAATGTAGGTCACTTGTGTTTGCGTGCATATGGATTAGACAGATCAGATGCCATTCCTCGACAGTAAACTCCTCTGTAAGTACGGTAGAGGGCAGTTAGGCTCAACCTTAATGGGTAAATCTCTTTCTCCGTTATATAATTCTCACTGAATAACATCAAAACCTTCAGCCAAACCTGACAGAAGCAGCACATTCACTCACCTTCTTCAAAACTTTCATGGCAAATATCTTCCCAGAGGTAGCACCCGATACCTTCCGAACCTGAAACACCTGTAAAGATTTACATCATATGAGCGACTTCCATAGACATAAACACAGACCTTTAACATACACATAGGATGCAGTTCACAGTCATACTAAAAATAAACAGTCGTGATGATATGTCCTAGAATCATGTATCATTACTTCCCCGTGGTAAATGGCAGTGGATCCTGTTCATTATTCAAATGAATTAATGTAACCTGGACCTAAATGAATGGCAGACAATGGATGGATGGACCAACAGATTAAAAGTTGCTGTGTTAGGTTAGTTTTGGTTAATTCTAGCTGCTGTAGCTAGTGATGGTGTTTACTACAGGGCTGAAAAAAAAAAAAAGATTGAACAGCCTCCTTCACACATGCATGAATCCACTCTTGCATCATTTCCACTTTAAAATTGCAGGCGCCTAACTTCTCCTGAAGTTAGGCTGGAATTGGACACAAAAACATTTCATAACTAACATTACTGCCAACAGCAGGCAAGAAAAAGTATGTGGGACTTTTGCAAATATAACGAGACTTTTTAACACATCATAAAGCTCATTTTGGAGGAAACTAAATTCAGTGTTTTTTCTCTGGTTGGGTAGACCAGACGCTGTCACGCTATAGTCAGACGCTATAGTTTCAGGCTGGGGATATTCACCGAAATTATTTGGAGACGCATGAAAAGGGCATTTTATCACTAACATGAAGTTAACAAGCTACTACTGTGGATAATGAGTACTCATTTGACTACACAATGAGCTCACACAGATATAACCCTGATATTCTTCTGTCATTCTGACTAAATTGCATCCAGGTGTGTTCTGATTTTGCATGAGCCAAAGTCTGTGTTTTGAACAGTCTGTACACCCGCGTAACTCTTGAAAGACTATTTTCTCTCAGTTTCAAAGCCAGAGAACTTCAAGCCTGTGACAGGACAAACTGTACTGTAACAACAAGAGTATCAAAACAAATTACGGTAAGTTTCAAAAATGTCTTTAACTTTTCATTACTCTGTAATGCTGAGAAATTCCCAAGATGGAAAAAAAAAAAAGACTTGTTAGTCATCACACAGAGGACCGTTTCAGCACAGGGTACCGGTAAGTCATGTGTGTGCCGACTAAGTGAAAAGTTTCCAAAATAACTGTAATGTGCACTTTCATTGTCAGGCTCCGAAAATGAACTTCAGAGCATTTCCAGCACTCTGTGGGTTGGTAATACCGAAACAACACCATGTTAACACCCAAATTAAACACTACAGACAAAACAGGTGCAGGTGGTGGTTACAGTACGGCCCGTTTCCTGCCGACGTGGATGAAGAGGAGATGGTTCTGGGCTTACAGTTAAAATGATGCAGTGGGATTTTTTGGTTTTGGTTTTCCCAGAGCCAGAACAATGTAATACATCTCAGGGGTGACAAAGATTAAAGATGCTGAGCTTCCTGGCATGAAAAACTCAATTTCCAGACGCTTGTTTTGTAAAAAAGTCCCCACCAGTTGACATTTCCAAACAACTGCGCTGCCCTCCACATACTGGCAACATAACGGACGGTCCTGAGCCAAAGAGGTAAATGAACAAGAGCTATTTCCCACACTTTTAAACAGTAATATCTTTACAGACTAATCAAACGCCTCTGTGTAAAATCAAAGTGTCTAACACAGAGAGGCTGTTTTCTTTGGATGTACACGTGTCACAGAATCCGATGCCTCACCTTTCCGTAGCCACCTTTTCCCAAAACTTTGAGCAGCTCAAAGCACTCGGGCCTGATCTGCTCTGTCCCCTTGTTCACGCTGTTCTCTGAAATTTCAAACTTCTCACAGTCATCCATGTTACTGGCAGAACGAAAAAGAAAGAAAATAAAGGAAAAAAAAAAAAAACATTCACTCAAAATTGTGTTAACAGTTTGCAAGACACAGTTTTATTATCGGTGACAGTTACAGGCAGAGTTCAGGTGTTGGGGTGAACAGCTGAGGGAGCTGGGTGTGAAGGGCTCTAGTGTTTTCCCACACAGGAGCAGCTCAAAGTTATTTACCACCTGTCAGAGATTATTACTTCCTGTCATCCACTGCAAAACATGTGGGACATTTCTGGAGCCTGCGCTCATACTCACAATTCAAAGCCGCTGCACTGGTCCATGTACTCGCTGAGCTGGCTCTGGGAACAAGAGGGAGACGGGTCTTACACACAGTCTACACACAGGAGTGAGCCTGTGACTCATGTCCCATAGGCTCCACTGTTAGTGGGCTGAATGCTTCAGCTCAGTTAGGACGGGCTAACTCACCTCCAGGCTAGCTACAGACACACTTCCTCCTAGCTACAGACACATGTCCATGTCTGTGGCTAGTGACACCACTGACCGTCAGTGTTATTACAGACAGTGACACCACTGACCATCAGTGTTATTACAGACAGTGACACCACTGACTGTCAGTGTTGTTACAGACACATGTCCGTGTCTGTGGCTACTGACACCACTGACCGTCAGTGTTGTTACAGACAGTGACACCACTGACCGTCAGTGTTATTACAGACACGTCTGTGGCTAGTGACACCACTGACCGTCAGTGTTATTACAGACAGTGACACCACTGACCGTCAGTGTTATTACAGACACGTCTGTGGCTAGTGACACCACTGACCGTCAGTGTTATTACAGACACGTCTGTGGCTAGTGACACCACTGACCGTCAGTGTTGTTACAGACACATGTCCATGTCTGTGGCTAGTGACACCACTGACCATCAGTGTTATTACAGACAGTGACACCACTGACCTTCAGTGTTATTACAGACACGTCTGTGGCTAGTGACACCACTGACCGTCAGTGTTGTTACAGACGCTTGTCTGTGGCTAGTGACACCACTGACCGTCAGCATTATTACAGACACATGTCCGCGTCTGTGGCTAGTGACACCACTGACCGTCAGCATTGTTACAGACACGTGTCTGTGGCTAGTGACACCACTGACCGTCAGTGTTGTTACAGACACGTGTCTGTGGCTACTGACACCACTGACCATCAGCATTGTTACAGACACATGTCCGCGTCTGTGGCTAGTGACACCACTGACCGTCAGTGTTGTTACAGACACGTGTCTGTGGCTAGTGACACCACTGACCATCAGTGTTACTACAGACACATGTCCGCGTCTGTATCTAGTGACACCACTGACCATCAGTGTTGTTACAAGCACATGTCCGCGTCTGTAGCTAGTGACACCACTGACCGTCAGCATTGTTACAGACACGTGTCTGTGGCTAGTGACACCACTGACCGTCAGTGTTGTTACAGACACGTGTCTGTGGCTAGTGACACCACTGACCGTCAGCGTTGTTACGGACACATGTCCGTGTCTGTGGCTAGTGACACCACTGACCGTCAGTGTTATTACAGACACATGTCTGTAGCTAGTGACACCACTGACTGTCAGTGTTGCTACAGACAGTGACACCACTGACCGTCAGTGTTATTACAGACACATGTCCGTGTAGCTAGTGACACCACTGACCGTCAGTGTTGTTACAGACACATGTCCGTGTCTGTGGCTAGTGACACCACTGACCGGCAGTGTAATTACAGACAGTGACACCACTGGCTGTCAGTGTTATTACAGACAGTGACACCACTGACCATGAGTGTTATTACAGACACATGTCTGTGGCTAGTGACACCACTGACTGTCAGTGTTGTTACAGACAGTGACACCACTGACCGTCAGTGTTGTTACAGACACATGTCTGTATCTAGCAACACCACTGACCGTCAGCGTTGTTACAGACACGTCTGTATCTAGCAACACCACTGACCGTCAGCGTTGTTACAGACAGTGACACCACTGACCATCAGTGTTGTTACAGACAGTGACACCACTGACCGTCAGTGTTGTTACAGACACATGTCTGTATCTAGTGACACCACTGACCGTCAGTGTTGTTACAGACAGTGACACCACTGACCATCAGTGTTATTACAGACAGTGACACCACTGACCATCAGTGTTGTTACAGACAGTGACACCACTGACCGTCAGTGTTGTTACACACATGTCTGTATCTAGTGACACCACTGACCGTCAGTGTTGTTACAGACAGTGACACCACTGATCGTCAGTGTTATTACAGACAGTGACACCACTGACCGTCAGTGTTGTTACAGACACATGTCTGTATCTAGCAACACCACTGACCGTCAGCGTTGTTACAGACAGTGACACCACTGATCGTCAGTGTTATTACAGACAGTGACACCACTGATCGTCAGTGTTATTACAGACAGTGACACCACTGACCGTCAGTGTTGTTACAGACAGTGACACCACTGACCGTCAGTGTTGCTACGTTCACGTGAGGTGAGCGGTGGGGACGCTAGCAGCAGACAGTACGGTCCCTTTAGCTACAGCCCCGCTAGCGTTGTTCGGACTGCGGCGTGTTTCACAGTGAGCTCGGGCTCATCAGCTCCTGATGAGGAGCTTCTCAGGGGCTCATCAGCTCCTGATGAGGAGCTTCTCAGGGGCTCATCAGCTCCGGACACCAGGGACCCTGTAAAAGTGTTCCTGGTGTCCGGAGCTTCTCAGGGGCTCAGTCCTGTGCATCACTACGGCAGACGACGAAGCGCGTGAGAGCGCTTCACCTATAATTCCTTTATCGGACATGTGGGTTAGCCTCGCCCGGTGGGATGAGTACCGTGAAGTTACTTTTCGTTCATGTCGGGGTTTTCCTGTCGATCTTTTCGATTTTATTCGACATACCATTTGCTGACATGTTGGCGTTTCCCTGTGTGGTCGCCCGACACTAAACGCTACGGTTATATTTGGCGCTTTAATTAACGGTGGTCGCGTTAACTCCAGACGGGAAGAACCAGCCGGTCCGCCGCCAACTCTGTTCGGTTCAACTGGATGTGCCTGTCCGGCGCAGCTGAGGGAACTGAGTGTACGAGGCCGGTGTTTTAAATTCCCCAAATGTAATGGAAAACTCCTTTAATTTGAGCGTGGTGACCGGTTTACGGGGTGCTGCCAGATTCCGCGGGAAAGGGGTGGATGAGGACATGTCCGATAATGAACACCCGACCACTGAGGCTAGCAGCGCAGGCCTCGGAGCTGCTAGCTTAGTGCTAGCTAAGTGGCTAACAACGGTGGAATTAGCTTGAATGCTAACGTGAACTCACTCCGTCCTCCAGTTCGTCGTCAGAGACATTTTCATCCGGTTGATCCAGATCGATGTCGAAAACCCCAGCCATGGTCACGGCACTTCACTCGGTGTTTAGTCAGACAACACTGCCTCGCTCCCCCGCTTCATGGGAGAGCCATCGCCGTGAGAGCCGGCTACAGCAGACAGCGTGGGCTAACACCCGGCTAACCAAAACAAGAGAGGCGGCGGCGGCGGCACGAGCCTCTAGTGTCGGCCGGCGGCACTGCTCCGCTGCTGGTGGCCCAAAGAGACACGAGCCAGGAGGGGACATCATGGAGTAAAGCAGGGGGAGACTGAGTTTAATATGTGCAGCATACAAGTGGGCTCCTCTTATGTAGATAATAATCACTTTCCCTCTTTTTACAAATGACTGTGTTGGAGGAGGGGGGTCGGACTTGTTCTTGTAAACTGGATGGATTCTCTGTTTTTAATTAAAGAGCAACAATGAACAGTTACCATAGTTTTCTTTAGTAGGTGTGAGGCTGAAGGGTTCTCCAACAAAACCACAGGAGTCTGAGAAAGTGATGCGTTCACACCTCCAGGTGAGCTCTGTGGTCCTCTGGTTCCCAGAAAGCTGTCTGAGTTTAATATCCTGGTTATCTGATGGACAGACAGCAGGATGGGGGGGTGTCTCAGGTAGACATGCTTCCTCTAACCAGAGGTCTCATTTGCTTCCTCTGGTTTCCTCCACCCACAGTAAACCAGTCACATTCATGCTCTGATCACCTCAGTACAGTTCTGTACTTTGTTTTGTTTTGGGACACTTTACATAACAACAGCTAACATCCTCTACATCACTGTTCACAAAAAGTGAAAAAGGTGCGTTTCCCTTCATGTTGCTGCTGCAGCCTTGTCATGGAGGCTGCCCCAGGCCCCCACAGAAACAGGTGAACTTAAATAGATGGTAGATTTTTTCACAACAATGCCAACATCACCCAGATTCATCTTCTCAAATGTGAAGACCAAAAAGGCTATTGGAAAGCGTTTAAGCGTTTGGGCTTTAGGAAGGGGCATGCATTTCTGATAACTTAAATAAACCAAAAAAACAAAAAATAGATAAAACCTTGGGCAGGCGAACTGACAATGAAAGTTACTTGTTTTTTATTCAAGTGAAATATATTAATGTGGATGTGACAACATTCTTCATATTCGGCCACATTGGTTCGACTGGAGAGTTTGTCAGAGAAGGAAAAGTGCAGGTGAGAATAATAAAATGAACGATGGCTGAATTCCATTTAGCTGCTTCAGTTTTAGTGGACTTGCTATAGTGCATGCTGGCTCGCTGTCCCACTGGCACCTTTGACTTGAGGGTCATCGTTGGGGTCAAGTGAACATATCTGCAGTGATATGGCTGCACACTATGATAGCCAAAGTCTGTGGCTGAAGTGGGTTCCACCCAGTTACAATCAGATTATATCTCTGTAATTCACTGCAGAGTCCGTCTACAGCCCCCCCTGTACCAGCAGGTGGCAGCAACAAAAAGGGAATTGTTCTCAGGGTGTGAAAGCCATTTTTCATTCATCCTAATATCTTCCTGTACAGCTGCACTTTGCTGAGGCGCTTTAGTCCCGTTCCAGATCCTGACTACATGCCCACATCATTAAATTGTGTGTATCAAGGCTTGTTAATCCCCTGAGTGGTGTAGTACTTCATCTGTAGATTTGTACTTCAGCCAGTAGCAGTAGTTCTATGTATTCCAGTCAAATTCAGAAATATAGAAGTGTCATAATAATAATAATAATAATAACTGCCCCATCACAGGGCAGCGTGTGCACGATGACCCACGTGTCCTCTCTCATCACTTTGTTTAGAGGAGTCTCCACACTTCCTGATGATGGTTGTGGTGCCTGTGGAAAGGAGGATGCCTGAAGTGGTTTTTCCACAGAAAAACTTAATCAACTAGTTAAAATCCTGTCCTCTCCCTCTCCGGCACTGAAAGTTTATCTGCTCAGTTCAACACGTGTCCTACTTTGGGGTAAAGTCCTCTGATGTGCACTGGAGGTCTCAGGTTTCCTCATCACACTCAAATTGCAAACTGGACCACGTCTGGCTTCCCCAAACTTGTGACGCCACAAAGCCCTGCCCGTACGCCTCCGTGTTAAACTCCGATTTGAGGCGAGCACAGAGAAATGTTCCCCCGTCAGTCGATGAACGTGTCCCTGCACTTCCTGTACATCACTGGGCACAATGAAGCTCAAACATCCAAGTGCAGTAACAATAAGCGGAGCGAGTTTTCAACAGTAGGGGGACTTTAAAAAGAGAACATGGCACAGATGGGTCACACTCGCATCAATTTACAGCAAGAAACGGGATGAGAATCTAAGGGTAAGTAATGATTAGTCATGATGACAGTGGGGTAAACAGGACAGCCTGGTGGAGGTGTGTATTGAACAGAAGTAATCAGTCAGCTGCAGCAGGACACAAGTATTGATCATTCCTTAAAAGAGTCTTTGAACTGTTCAACCACATCTGATCTCCGCCATGTGAAAGTAAAAAGCGACAGTGATTACAGATCCCGCTAAGTCCTCAGTTCTAGGAGCAAGACGGTCAATCTTGACCACAGCTTCTTTTATTGTGGGGGGGGGGTTGCCTGAAATCTCAGGCTCAGTAGGCCGAGGACGGGCCCCCTGCCGGGCCGCGTTACTTTGAGCGCTGCTTCAACTCCATCTGATAGTTTGTTTTACTTTGATTGGCCGGTGATCAGAACCAGCTGCACTGGGTAACGGAATCTGTTTTCTGTGTGTGTCCTCTGTTTTGTTTAGCTTTGTGTGTGTTTACAGAAGAACAGACTAGACACTGTTAGAGAGTCGCAGAGCTCTGATGTGGGTCTGTGTGATGACTTGAGGTCGGTATGATGTTCATTCAAAATCACTTTGCATATCAACTGACTGCGCTGCGTCCCCATGTTTGGACTGTGTCAATATGGAAGGTCATTCATTTAAAGGAGAGGGCGAAAGCTGTCAGCATCTTGATCTGATTTCTCCTTCCTTCATGCACACGGCTGGAGTTTACTGCAGCACGAGGACCGCTGGAGTCTTCTATTGTGATCTGAATGCTTTTTATGTGAACAATAAATACCAATAACTTGAGAACACAGTACCGTATCTGTCTTTATGTTCCACTGTCCTGTAAATACTGCTAACCTGATAAAATGGCAGGTGTGCTCCATTAAATGTACGGCAGCCTGTAAATAATACAAATGTTCGTGCTGGATGTTTCGGCTGTCTGATCAGAGCTGAGGCCCGACAGCAACATCTAGTGAGAAGGTGACAGCAAGATTAACTGGAGGGGGGTGAGGGAGTTTATTTTCCATAAGTATGAGCATGGGCCACAAAGTGAGTTTTGAAAAGGCAGATATGTCAGCATCTGGTAAAGTAATCCCTGTAACCCCTGCATATTATGTTTACTTTGTGCAAATGGCCACTGGCCTCACGGGTCAGCTTCCATGTCTGTGGGAACAATTAAACCATGTTTGAAATGTCTAAACCAACACGAGCCTGGTGAAGGCAGCGCTCACACTAGGAGAGACGGTTTTATGCAGATCTGGAACGAAAGCTCACAGGCTCAACACCATGGAAATGAATGATAACTGTGCATTTCTGGACCTTTTTGACAATTGCAGTAAGACAGTGAGCTTTAAACGTGGAAGGTAAGAGTCCGCTGATGATCGCTGATCTCTTTTTGGAAGCCTGTGTCTGCCGGGGAAATAACAGAGCTGAAAAAAGTAGAAAACATTATTTCCTCACATGAATGATAAAAAAATCTATCTCTAATATATGATTAAAAGTCAAGATTGAAATAGAAAAGTCACATTTTGACTTCAGTATTGTGACTCACCATGTGTATTTTTATTCATTTGAACTTATCCTTAGTTGTCTTTCCTTCTCCTGGCACCATGTTCTTTTCTTCCACATCACTGAGAATTTGGGGAACATACAAGAGAGGTAAGAACGTAAAAATGTTTAGTTTCCATCAAGAAATGTCATTTCCCTCGTGATACTGATTGGATTAGGACATGGTGTCGAGCGCTGCTGTACCTTGATAGCTGAGGGCTTCCAGAAAGGTCTTTATGAAATCCTGCTTGTGTGTGGGACAAACACGGACGCTCCTCTGCCAGACTCCTGCCTCCTCTTAAAGAAGTCCCCCTGTTTGGTATTAAGGATCTGGATGAAGCACTACTGCACTGGACGTGGGGGTGAAGACGAGGCCTGGTGGTCATCACAGAGTCTGGAGCGCTTCGAGGGGCTCAGGTGAGGTTGTTAAAGCAGCAAAAGTCTTTTGGTGGAACATCTCGGCAGGACAGCCGGTCCAGATGAGCTGGGAGCACAGTGTGTTTGTTGTCTAGTCTGGTGTGGATGTGTCTGGTTTTGTTTGCTCTTTGTGGTCGTTTGCAGCACGTTGATGGGCGCGCTGTATACAACCACACCGATGTGGGGAACAGGCTTCATGCAGAGTCTGTGGACAAGACTAAAATTATCTCTGATTGCAACGTCATGAAGACTGAGAGCTCAGGTTTGTAATAGTAATATCATGTGTTTCTGATGTGGGTATATAGACACAGAGGATTCTACGGCATGTCTGACAGATCTGTCTGTTTTTGGCTGAACATCAGAGCAAAAGGTTGAATCCTGACAGAAGTTATCTCCCTCTGGTTCTGGAGGACTTTCACAAATCGCACCAATCCGATACAGTATGTCTGCTGGTATTGTCCTTAGTAAGTGGACATGACGGCACTGATCCACATGAAATACAGTTTCTTTATTGTTGCCAACTGTTGGACAGAGCCAGCCTCGCTGTTTCCCTGCTTCCAGCCTTTATGCTAAGCTAAGCTAAGCTAAGCTAATTTCCTTCTATCTGACTGCTGTGCTTTAATTTGTGCACAGACACAAGAGGGGTGTTGATCCTCTGCTCCAGCTCTCAAAAAGAAAGTAAACCGGCATATTTACCAAAAGGTCAAACTTTAACATGCATGTTAGCACGCTAGCTGTGCGTGCTAACAGTAATGATAGCATGTGGCCTGAAGTGCAGCTGAAGCTAACAGAGTTCAGTTCAAAGTGATGACAGATGAGATCGCAGTAGAGACGATAAACCCTTAAGATGTAGATAGCATAATGGTTTTTCGTCTGGCACCACCCTCGGGCAGAAGATCCTCTCCCACTAGTGGGAACGATCTACAGTAAATCCAGCAAAAGTGTTTCCATTTTTCATCCATTCAGCAATTTATGATTTCTGATGTGCACTGGGCACAAGAGCCTCAGAGCCGTGCCAGCACGTCTGTTTTATTAGCCAAGATAACAGCCTGAAGTTTTGTACAACTACTCATGGTCCCAGGGGGAAGAATCCGACCGACTTGAGTGATCTGACCCCACCCTGCAATAAACCAAGCTGCTCTACGGGCTTCCAGCGCATCAACAGAACATTAACCTTTGTCCAAGAATGCATCTTTGGCAGTTTTTCCAATTCATTGTGTTGTTGCATAATTAGCATGGAGGCTACGATGGAGAGGACAGACACACGTTCTCAGCATTGGTATGCTTGGAAGGCAGCGTGAGACATTCCTGAGGAATATTTCAAGGATGGCATCATGTCATGACACAGAAACCTGCATTGACACGTAAAGCTGTGCTTAAGCTGCACTCAGCGCCTGAGGATAAAGTGCGGAGGAGTCCATACTGTCAGATTTCAAGCATTCCAAAGGTTGACTCAGTGATGTCCTCGCACATCAAAGGGGTGTGTTTGGTCCCACTGCGTGTGTGTTGGAGTATTAGTTACATTTCTACGATTTTACGCTCACTCTGCTCTCAGGCATGCTGCTGCTGCTGCTGCTTCATCGTGTTGTTCCAGTCTTACTACAGCAGTGCAGCTCCCCGTGTGTTTATGACACACCTAAATGACGCAGTTTCCTTTGCACAACTCCTGGGACACAAAAGGCAGGAGAAATGAAGACGTACGACGGGGCCATTATGCAGGTCTCAGACTCCTCTCCGTCTTGTTATGACACGTAGCCGCAGAAAGAGAGAAGGACTTTGTGTGTTGGAGCCATGAAAGGAGCCATGCAGCCCCTTTGTGAATGAATTTGCGTGGGGCAGCAGAGGACAAAGTTTAGTCTCTGATATCTTCCTCTGAAAGCTCCTTACTTAACTAAATAAACCAGACAAAGCAACTAAAACGTGATTGATGTTGGAAAATCTTCCGGTAGTCTTTGAGCAACAAATACACCACCTGAATTAGATGGGAGCGTTAACTCCTGGAGAGAAAAGGAAGGCAGAGGAGCTACGGATGTGTGCGTTTCGTCACGGTGCCCCGGCATTGCCACCTGGCATCGGCCATTAGGCTGTCTGCCATGTTGGCACAGTGTGGGCAGGAACAGCAGATGCTCCTGCCTAACTAAGCTCTGTTAAAATACCCACACATAATTTAGTTTAACACGGGGCAGGGAGGTGTGTTTTGTTGTGTCACATTCAATCCGGGAAACAGTTCATCAGTAGATATAAGTGGTCTGAATGATTGTATTTAAATAATTGTAACTCATACGACGACGGAGGCCAGCCGAGTGCCTGTTGGTGAGCTCAGTTCGACGCTCAGTCTTTGTGAATGGACCTCGTGATCTCATGCTTCAAATGAGACCAATAATATCTCTCTTCTCAGATGGGGAGAATTATGAAGAGTCTGAAGCGCTGATAAGCTCGTTTGATCTTGGCATGCCAAAGCCACAATAAAGGAATCAAGGCTTTTGGAGCTGGGGCTTTGCACTCACCACAGTCATGATGTGTGTGTGTGTGTGTGTGTGTGTGTGTGTGTGCGCACACATATAACCATGTGTGTATGACAGAGAAAGACATACCCATGCACACACAGCTCACATTTCAATAGTTACACTCTACATGTAATGTGTTCCCACACTGGTTTTATCCTGTTGTGCTTTTATTTTTGAATACTGGATTTTTTTTTTTTTTTCTGTTTGTTCTGTGTAATCTGATTATTTTTACTCTTTACTCTATTTAATGTTAAGCACTTTGTAACTCTGCTTGGAAAAGTTAGAAAAGTATTATCATCATCACATTTCATTCAAGTAATTTTAATAGTAATTTCATAATTTTCCTCAGTTTTCTTGCCAATCAAACAGCTACCAGCAAACACTCTAATACTGAAAAACCACCTCTAGCTATTTAAAAGAATATATAAAGTAAAAATACTTTGCTGTTGAATTAATTTAACTTGTTTATTTAATTAACAATTCAAAGAAATTTTCAAATTACATCCACTCCATCTCTCTTACTGGAAATTCAGAATCTGTGAATGAGCATGTTTTAACGCTGGACGTAAGAGGCCTCTCACCTTTGAGTCATTTCTCAGGTTTCTGGTTTCCTCATCACTCTTGTTTCAGTTGCATATTAAACCGTGATTAGCTTCCAAATCAGTTGTGAGTTCAAGTGAGCAAAGAGAAATGTGAAAACAGCCTTTGGGTGTCAAACTCTGCACGAACATCACACATCAGAGTTGAGAGGGTGTAAATGTAAATATGTTTTTCCAAACATCAATGTTCAGCATGTCACTTATTTCATTATTTGTCATTTTGAGTTTGGAAAATACTTCTCAATAATATTCTTCCTAAAAATCTCCCCCGTCAGTTTGATGCTACACAGAATGATGCTGTATCTCCTCTCGTTCTAAAAATGGGGTGTTCTGTAAATAACATAGTGGGTAATCCTGGGTGACATACCCATAAATTGTAACTTTCCTTGAGTAAGCATTTATCTCTGTACCATGTGGTCCGCCTGCTCCCTCCACTGTGGTCCCACATGACCCCCTGGCTGCTACTCCCAAAAACAAAGGACCTTAATGTGATTTTGAATTTAAAAAAAAGGAAGAAAAAAATCCACATGGTCAGCATAATTTAATGAGACAGAGTGTGAAAGGAACTAAGTGGATAACCAAATGCAGTGGGCTTGTGGGTGGTGGATGAAGTCAGTGATATTTCAGCATCCCCCGGTGGTTAGCCCGCTGACAGGGAGGGGAAAAAAACTGGAGAGCGAGAGACAGTGAGGGAGGTGGTGTGTGTGTGTGTGGGGGGGGGGTGAGAGGGCGGGAGGGTTACTGTGCCAGAAATTAAACCAGTGCCACCGGATTCAACTGTAGAATATGTAGAGCATATGGGGAGATCAGAGGGAGAAAGAGAGGCAGGACAAAAGCAGTGTCATTATTTGAATGTCAGTCCTCCAGCCTGTTTGGACAGGCAGGATTTGCATGTTGGGTTTTCAGCCGGAGCCCCGGGGTAGGGTGGGGTTGGGTGGGGTGGGATGAGGTGGGTGGAAATAGTCATCTTCATCGTGCTCAGGGTGTGGCTGCTCTGGGAACAGGACTTTTCTCTACAGGGGTCTCAGAGCGCAGGTCGCACATCTGACCTCACGACACTAGATCACACGGGGTGCGAACGCATCAGCGTCAGATTTTTGACTCAATAACCACAGAGAACTGATCTGAAATCAGAAATACCTGAATCACACCCTCATAACATCAGTATAAAGAACTGTATATAGTGTATAATGTGTGATGCATGAATTCGTCGGCTTGATTCTTGTATTCTACGGTTCTCTGGTGAGACGGTTGGGTCTAAATACAGCTTCAGTGTGTGACAAGAGTATAGCTATAATTCACAACTCACAGCAAAGGCTTTACTTGGAATCTGAAATAGAGATGATGTCAGTGTGGAGAGCAAATCAGTAATGTGATAAGCGGTTGGATGTGAAACATTAGACGGCGAAATCGGAGTTGTGATGGACTCAGTATCCTCCTTGTCCCTCTTTCTCTGCTGACATGTGAGATTCTTTGGAGGCCTGAGGGTCAACACCGGCCCAGTGTGGTCAAGACTTATCACATAATGAACAGAGCACCAATCCTCTTTTCAACAGACTTTATTTATAGTGAAAGCAGGTGAAAAAACAGAGCATATACACATTGAAAATAACCCAGGTACAGACAACTGTTAGACAAGAAATACAGGCACTTACACATAGAAATATAAACAGAATTTCTAGACAAACATGCGCACACACACACACACACTCAGACAGGCATGCCAAAAGGGGGCTCCCTTATGGAACAGGACATCCTGAAACTGCCAAGAAAAACACTCTCTAAGCCAGCGAGCCATTCCAATGATTTTGCTTTTATGACCAGGAAAAAGTTTTACCCTTTTGCTCTGTTCTTGAAAAAAAAAAAAAAAAAAGAATCTAAAATAAAACTGAGGCTTTGCTGCAAAAGTATCCACTGGTCAAGCAATGATTTTCAGCTTTGTATAATTACCAATTTGTGGCCCTTAGAAAAACACCCCCTCAAGAGAGTTGTTCCAATAAAATGCAGCCTCCTACAAAAAAAAAAAAAAAAAAAAAAGTGTGTATTGAGCAACAGAGGAAAGTAGTCAGTTAAAGAGAAGAGGGAAGTGTAAAAGGGAAGGGGAGCGCTGGGTGAGCACTGTGTGTTCCATACCTAGCACTGGGTGTCACAATGTGATGTGTTGCAATAAGGTGTGTACTGTCTGGATTCTCTGGAAATTCAAGAGGACAGAGCCAACTAGCACGCACGCACGCACACAGAAGTACACTACTGACATCACTACATCTGCATTTGCAAACATGCGAAAACACAGCTCCCCACATGAAACCACATAAAAACCTCTCACACGTCAGCATGGAGGAAATAAACAATAGAACCGTGTCTCTGACGCTTCACAAGCGGTTGGGATAAAGAGAAGTGACATCGCAGCACACACCTCTAAATGGGAACTGATGCTAACTGAGACAATGACAATAACAGAGGGAGGACAAAACAGGATGCTGGTCAGATGAAAGAGCCCGAAATGTCAGACAGCCTACAGACTGTTGTCGCCTTGCAATCTTAACAGCCAACACCAGTCTGATAAGCTATTTGACAGGCCGAGAGAGTGACGGACATGCCTGAGACGTACGCATGTACAGACACGACAACAATGAAATAAAAAAAAAAAAAAGAAAAGAAAAAAAGAATCCTAGTCCGACTTACCATGACAGGAGAAAAGAGGAGATGTGAATGTTCTGACTAGAGCTGGTGCAGAGCGCAGGGTTCAGCCCGCTCAACAGTACCCCTCTGTTTTGAATCTACTCGAGTGATTCGTCTCCTGGCTCCGTGACTGGGGCAGTGCAACGAGTTCATTCGAAGGTTCAGCTGAGGTAACGGCACAGACGCTTTTCACTGTGCGCTTGAGGGTTTTTTTTTCTCCCTCCTGCTTGTGCCTGCTCTAGCGCCCACTGTGCTCAGTCCAGCGTAGCACAGCAGCGGTACAGAGAGGGAGAAGAAAATAGCACATTTCACTGGCAATTACGAAAAAAAAGAAAAAGGGAAGGTACTGCATGTATTGAGAGCCAGCTGACGTTATCCAACGAGCAAAAAAATGGCAAAAAAAACCAACAGTGATCATGTGAAATGCAGGGTTTTCTTTTGGGAGCTGCTCATGTAATGTCAAACATGAGCTAGCTGTCCTCAAAGGGATAAAAAAAGCTCCGTGGACATGTGGAGACAAAGGAAAACACTTACCACGGCACAGACTGTCTCTAAGTTAAAGGGAACAGCTACTATCTGCTCTACTTCCACGCACACACTCCTGGTCTATTAGTGGGGCACAATCTGCTTTAATCTACACTATAAAAGATAAAAGGGAGAGCAACAAATGTGGCAGCCATGCAAACACAACCTACTATCTGTGTGTCGTTCTACGGCTCACACACACACACACACACACACACACACACACGGTCGTGGATCTGATTCAGTGTATGGCTGCATCTGGTAAAGTAGCCCCGGGCTGACTCATGTGCTCTCTTCCTGGAAGCAGAACAATAAGGGCAGACAAAGGGACCAGCAGGGTGATTCATGGCCGATTTATCATTTCTCATCCAAAAGTACCGAGATGAGCTTTACTGCACACACAAAAGAAGCGGTCACATAAATCACCACGAACAGCATGAAACATTCATTAACATCTCTACTACAGCTGACTTAGAGCTCTACGGTGTGGAGACATGAGATGGCTCTGACGTGGACACGCTTATTTACAGTCTATTCACATGTCTTATCTTACCACAGCCAACACTGCACCACAACTCTACAGTACAGCAATAACACAGAAGGTCTTATCAATACACCAGTAAATATAGATCAGAAATAAGTAGGCCATTACACGAATAAGTTTGCGCTGGTTTTACAGAACACGCAGCACACAATCAAGAGAAACAAGGCTAGCTTATTCAAATGAAGTGGATTCAAGTGACTCTACGGACACATAAGACTCTAAGGTTCTCCTAGTGGAGCAAACAGTGCAGCCTAAGGCCTCACTGAGGAGAATTATTGCCAGCAGCTTCTTCTCACGTGCTCAGGAGCTGCTAAAAGCACCAACATGGACACTTTTAACAACGCAGCGGCTTACTCACACGCACCGCAGCAAGCACCTACCTTTCAGAGAACAATCGCAGATAAATCACTACCAAATGCAAAGCCTTCACAAGCAAGTAAACGGAAGTCCGAGTTCAACATCATAAACATGTTGCTACGATAACAGGAGAGAAACCAGATGGAGGCTGATATATATATATATATATACACACACATGTATATATATATGTATATATATGTATATGTATATATGTTGGGGCAGCGGCCAGGAGGGAGAGCAGAAAAGAGGAGATGGGTGCTTCCGAAGTCGATGTTTCGCCGCGATCGCTAGCTGGCCTTCACTCCGTCTTGCCCTCAGAGTACTTCTGCTGCTGCTTGCGCTTGGCGTAGCTCTGGGCCATAGAGTTGACAATGGAGCAGACAAAGAAGCATACCATGATGACCACAACCTTCTCAAAGAGCCATGACAGCCAGCTCTCCTCCTGCCAGGAACCACAGAGACAACAGAGAGAGAGGAGCGGAGGTCGGTCAGTAAGCTGAGGGCCGCCACCACCACCACCCCCCCTTCACCCCACACCCCGCTCTCCTCTCTGCTCCTGATGCTGTAGGCTAGGTGGGGATCCAGCTCCATGTGCAGGACAGATAGAGATCAGGGGTAATAAAACACGCGGCAGCCCCCACCGTCCTCCCTCCGAACGCCCCCACTGACCCCAGCCTGCAGCCTGCCTCCACCAAGTTAAATTGCCTCGCTTCTCTTCTGTAACTGCAGGAGGCTCAAGTTACAAGAAAAAAGGAACATTGTTCTAGAAATGCCTTAATCTGTCCTTGTGCAACTCACTCTATCCTTTTTCCCCCTCTCCTTCCTAGTAAGCAAAAAGAAAAATCGTTTTCAATGAATCACTTAAAGCGAGAGAGAGAAAGAGGGAGTGAGAAATGGAGAGGAAGGGAAAAGCTTTGAAAGAGAAATAGGCTACAGCTACAACTGGCTCTTTTTGTTCTAGACAGGGGGGTTTTGATGGATTGTCACTGGAGGAGGAGGAGGAGGAGGAGGAGGAGGAGGAGGAGGAGGAGGGTGGGGGGGGCCCGCCCCGGTCTACAGTCAGTGCTGGGTTCAGGCGGGGCACCGAGTGCAAGTGTGTGTGTGACACATAGGGGAGTGACCACACTCACACACACACACTCCCAATTGGTAAGATGGAGCATGAGTCAGCACGCCCCGTGCTACAGTAGTACAGTTCAATACAGCGAGTGGAGCCAGACCCCACACTGGCCCCTCTCCTCCTCCCCTCTTTATCCTCCCTCCCTCCCCTCCAGCCCGCCCAGTGCAGCGCTGACCTACTCTGTCATTCTGTCCCTAAACAAGCCTCTGTAATCTACTGTATCACCGCAGGTTAGAAGGTTATAGTCAAAGCTACAACATCAACAGTCCCCTTAGACACATTAAAACAGATCCAAAAACACCTGAAACTGACTGTTTTTACTTGAAAGCAAACGGCACAGGTACAGAGGGTTAAAGACAGAGTACGCTGTGTTCATGAGAGAAAATGGGTCAGAGATATAAAGGACGGCTCAGATAAAGAGGGGAAAGGGACAGAAAAAGTGGAGGGAGAAGGAGCGAAAGAGGCAAAAGTAAGGGAGCTGCATTCTTTTCTTGGCGCGCACACATGAATGAATAGAGGCGGCGAGCTGGGGGCTGAGGCCCCTGTACTTACAGTCGGGATCCCCTCTCCGGCACGATGGTGCAGCTTGGACTTCTGGGCCTCCAAGTACTCCCTGAAGGGCTTCTGCAGTGCCGCACCCAGCAGTGGAACAGCTCTGCCTCAACCAACAGAGAGAGAGCGAGGGGGAAGGGGGGGTGGGAGAGAGGAAAAGGAGGGAAAGAGGGAGGGAAGGAAGAGGAGAGCAAAAGAGAAGAGGTGGGGTGGGGGGGTAGGGGGGGTGGGGGCATGGTGGAGGGGGGGGGCACACAAATCACGTCACATCATTGTTACTCACCAGCCCAAGGGCAGCAACAAAGGGAGGCATGCTGTCCTGTGTCCTGTACAGTGTCGGTCTCCCCTGCTTCCTCTCTCCGAGAAGAGAGAAAGACGGAGAGAGCAACGAGTGCAATCCCTTCACTGCTCATCCCCACAAACACACACATAAACACACACACACACAGAAAAAAGTACAGCCTGTACCACAGCCATAGAAAACAGTGCTGCTCAAAAAAACAAAACACAGTAAAAAAGAAAAGGAAAATCAAAAGGAGAAAAAAAGCAGAAATAAAGTTGGCCCGTCCTCATACAGCAGCAGTAGTCACCAACATTCTCCCGCTCTGCTCTGCTCTGCTCTGCTCTGCCTCTCTCTCACACACACACACATACTCGGCTTCCTCCCCGTCTCTCTCTCTCTCTCTCTCTCTCTCACACACACACACACACAACGGTGAACTCGTTCAACTCCCCTGCAGTGCCTCCTCTACCGCTGCAGTGGGGAGAAATGAATGACTTCTCAGAACTCTCACATTTATCACAGGCGGTTCCTGTAAGAACTGGTTTCAGCCAATTAATGAGGAAGTGAGTCGTACCCAAGCTGTGTCATCACTGGCTGAGATCTGGGGGGGATGGCCCACAGAGGGAGGGCGCTCCTGTAAGACGGCCCATATTAGGAAACCCTTTACAAGATTTAGCCACCAACTACAAGCATACTACTGAATCCCCCCCCCCCGCCCCCTCACCCCACCCCATCCCCCTAACACACACACACACACACACACACACAAGCAAGCACACACACTCAAAGAAAAAAAAGAAAAGACAAGACGCGAAAGACTGCAGAGAATGCCCTAGAATCAGCGGGCCATGCCTAGGCTGGAGTTAGTGATTAATCACTAAACAAATACATACTAAAGACCTTCACTGATTCTCTATGTGGCTACACACAGCCAACACCCCCCCACCCCCACCCCACACCCCCCCCTGAGCTGTTGCTTCTAAACATTCCTTATGTTCAACTCGTACGTCTTTTGTTCAAGTTGCAGGCATCATCAAAGCTCTGAGACACATCGAAGATCTGAAGGCAGATTTGCGTGGGCAGTCATGTCACATACGGTTGAGTTTATAGCTGATAACTTTCTCTGAAGGAGGCAAGTCATTTCCGTCCCTCCCCACCTCCACACACACACACACACACACACACACACACACACACACACACACACACACACACACACACACACACACACCTATGTTATGGTGAGAAAAAAAAACAGATTGTGTTAAATGATTGAGTTTACAACAAGGAAGCCCTTTAGTAATGATTAACTTTATACCAGGTAATGGATCTCCTACGTGTGAATGAGCATAAAGCAGACAGGAAGTCTAACAGATGGATCGCGCTTAAAATTACACAATAGAAAATGGTCGGACACACGGTATCAAAAATCAAGCTGGGATTTTTTTTTTTTTTTTTTGGAGGGAAACAAAGCCTCTCCTATTCCCATCCCCCACTTCACAAAATTCCTAACATCTATAGACAGAGAAACTTACCAAAGTAATTCAAAAATATGTAACATGGGTGAAAAGAAGAGGGCCGTTTAGAAACACGGGAGAAATGCACACGTTCAGCAGATAAAAGTAAACAGTCAAGAACAAAGAGTGAGAGCAACAGTTTTCAGAAATGGCGGGCGAATCATCTCCTACACGATGAGCAATACTGAGTCATGAGCCCGGGCAAATCCACCAACAAAGAAGCCCAAAGCTAGCAGTCTAAAACACGCTTTAATGCCTCACAGTCAGGACCGTCTCCTGCTCTTTCCATTAAAAATCTCACCATTTTGTGCTCTTTGGGAATATATTTTCACTTTCTGCAGAAGGGGTTGTGAAATTGGTGGATGTAAGATTTCTGCTGTCAGTGTGTTCATGATTTCACCGTGAGTACTTGTGCTGAACATCATTCTGTGTCTGTGGAAGAAGTTCACAAGATAAACTTTCTTAGTCTGAGATAGCATTAACTTTTTTCTTTAAATGGCAGTCACTGAGATACTTGTGTCACTTGTGCGTGTGTTAAATATAAGCAGTAAATAGCCTGGTGTTGTACAGTAACTGTTGTAAAAGTTGACTTTAATGTTCAGTAAAAGTTTGGAAATTTAAAATAGTATTTATAGTGTGAGACAAGACGAGGGAGGGAAACCTTGAAGCTGAAATTTCTAAGATGTAATTTAACAAACATAAAGCCTGAACTATTTACTCAGCAGCCACTGAACAAACTTTAACACAACTGGTTTGTTAAAATCCTGTGCTGAAGGGAGAAAAAACGGAAAAGTCCTCTTTTCAAAAGTGACACTGTGGCCTTGAGAAACAGAAATAAATCAGTTTGAACAACAAGATACACACTTACACTTACACGTAAGAAGGAAAGAGTCTAATTTTTATCCTCTTAAAGTTTTTTGTCACATTTCTGTATTAACTATAATGACTCATTTAAATCAAAACTGCCTAGTTTGGTGAAAAAGAGAATACTGCAGGAGCCCTGCAGAGGAGCAAGGAGGGCTCTTCTTCTAATTTAGAGGTCAATTTAATGCACAAAATGCAGAAATACTAATGATGAAAATAAAGCTCATATATTCAGGTCTATAATTTGATTTAATCAGCTGAAACAACTGGAACATAAATGTGCCTATAATTACATTCAATTTACAGTTTTTGTCTTCCAGCAGTTTTGCCCCAGTCTCAGGGGGAAAAGAACAGGAATTTGTGTCTTCTGTAATTTAAAATAAACAATTCTTCTATGTGTTTCGTATGATGATTGTGGGTCTGCATTCAAAAATATAAAAGGATATAAATCTATTATCACGTATAAAGAAACACTGCTGTTCATCTGTCACATCCACAAAATATGACTCTTCTCACTTTCATCCTCTAAAGAGAAAAAATACGGGGTCGTTAAAATGACTAATAATAACAATAATGACTTAAGTCTTAAAAGGTACAATTTTACAACCTCAAAAGCCTCCATGTGCGGATCCTATCAAACTTTATAACACTTGTTCTCCAGTTGATTGAATTACTTCCAGAAGTTTGCAGAAAGCTTAAGGGACTTCACTTTCATGGGTTATAAAAATGATTCCCAGTAAATATATGTGGCTCATTATCAACCCTATGGCTGTATTTTATAGACCTGCACATATTCTTAAACATGAGCATGAGTGTGTGTGTGTGTGTGTGTGTGTGTGTGTGATAACCGGGAACATGTAGGCTTCAAATGGTTAAATGATCAAAGCTCTATCCAGTGATTTCCTTTCATTCACTAAATTAATCAATCAATTAAGAACAAATTAAAATTTCTCAACCAGGTATTAGATACAACTAGGACACCTGTATTTATCACTTTCTCAGACGTGACGAACAATGGAAGCTAAGGGGTGTCATGTAAAATGTTATAGCAGGTATTTTAAAAAAAGAAATCAACATGTAGAAAACTTTAAATGTGACGTGTGTGTGAGTTCAGTTTATTTTGTTGATGCAGGTAAAAAAAAAACTGTTTCAATCTGCATATATGATGAGTTCAAATAAAACACCAAACACACACACACTAAATTGACATTTACTGTGCACACACACTTCTCTTTGATCAAGCCTGTGCCACTCGTATGCAAAATGACTTGAGAGTGCTTTGAGAAGGGGAATACCGCTTCATCCTAAAATAAATTCAGAGTGGCCCAACGCAGTTTGATCAATATTTCTGAACATGAGCAGCTCTCGGCCGGATTCACAGGAGAAACCACAGCACCACCACAGCCACAGACAATGCCATCGAACACTTGGCTTTTCTTTTCCTCCATTTTTCCAGATCATTCTCAGTGTGGTCACACAGTCAAACTGTGCAACACAAACACATGATCAAGAAAAACTGTGTGTTGAGTGAAATTCAACAGTGCTGTCTGCTGATAGACTTTACAAAGTCAATTCAAGATCAATTTTGCATCAAACCAATGAGGCATTAATTTTATTATGTGACCAGCTATTCTGGGTTTGTAAGGACAACTGTTGCCATCAGCACACACACACACACACACACACACACACACACACACACACACACACACACACACACACACTTCACACTGTTGCCATCAGCACACACACACACACACACACACACACACACACACACACACACACACACACACACACACACACACAATAAATATGTGGAGTATAAATATTTAATTTCTCCATACAAAAACAAAATTATTCAAAATAATAAAGACAAAATCACTGTGAATATTAAAGAGCAGGGTTATTGAAGATGCTGCTATATTTTTTTGAGATCTGCCACTGCTGCCCCGCCTCATCAACACAGAGGGGTCACCGCTTCCGTCTGCTAAAGACTCCAGTATAAGACGTGATAAAAAAATATAATGTGTACTATCATCACACTGAAGGTGACAAATAGATATTTCTTAACAATAGTCTCCTACTTTTGCTCATTTTTTCTAAAGAAAAGCTAGCACATAAGGTATAATACATACAATGCTTGTTGCTGGGCTGCAGGTTATAGGTACAAAACAGCATCTTCTGCCCCAAATGAGGGACTCTAAAAATTACAATAGGGACCCAACAGCTCCACTGGTCTCATGAGGGGTGGAAATCTAAATTTGTGTGGTTGGAAGAGTCTTGTATTCCTATTGTCACATAACCTCCACCTGCAATAAAACAGCACCAACCAGTGTCAGAAAACATTCCCTGTCTGCTACACAAGGAAAGAAGCTAACTGGATCAATAAGCATTAGAAATGAGGGGGGTAACTTTTACAAAAAAGGAGGCATGGAGGGGAAAACCCTACATCTCTCAGCTTCCTGCAGCGTGATTATTGCGTCGAAGGGCTAATTTGTGTCTGCCATCTCATTTTTAAAGAATTATCATTTCCTGCTGCTGGAGTGTGGAGCGTGTTTAGGCGTCTTGTGTTCCTTTGCCGAAAACTGAATTCCACAGGCCATGAGTCAGAGGTGACCTTTGACCCGTCTGCCCCTTCTCGAAGGCTGCCACCTCCAATGGCACTCCAACACAAAATTCACAATGTCTTGTTCTTCATGTTAATGAAATCCTGACAGTGAGCACACACAAGATCACACACGCAGGCACACAGCACGCGTGCCCTGACGTCCCGGGCAGGGGAATGATAGAGAACAAGGGCTCACATGACAGCCAAACCCTGGCCAGGTCCAACTGGTTACGACATCGTCACAACAACTGGCTTAGGCAATCGCTAGTGTTACCCAACGCTCCACAGGGCCACAGTTCACACCTAACATAACAGCACTGACACCGCGAGGCACGCACGCACGCACACACACTGTGGTTCGGCAGCACTCTGACCCGACGGACCTCTGCACCATCTCTGTGCAAAACACTGACGCTCTGACTCATTTCTTCTTATCAGCTCAGGGCCTGATAGATTAGCACTGCTCCAGTTTGATTTTATTGAGTGCTGGCATAATGAAATAATGGAATTATGGGAGGAGTGTGCCCCAATTTATCGTGAGGAAAATTTGGATTCACGTGCAAATGTTGTAAGGTAATATCTGTGTGTGTGTGTCTGTTCCTCCTCCAGTTCAACCGGGCTTTTTCCCTATGACTTCACCACTAAAGCATGAAGCCCACTCCTGGACGGAGATCCCCCTGCCCAGCGTGTTTATCACATCCCTGCTTCACAGCCATCCATGTGTCAGCCAGCACACACACTTACACACACACACACAAGCTCGGACACATGCTATCCTCTTGGGAGCCGGCAGCGCTGCCAGGAAATCAGGGGGCACCAATTATAGCAGTCTATTATTCCTCTCACTTCCCAGACAGCCACATAAAACAGCCCTCCAACCCCTACGACCCCCCAGGTTCAGGTCGGCATGCCCACACAGATCCTCTTGGTCTGGGTGTGGAGGTGTGTGCAGTTGCTGGGTCACTGGGTAACCAGGCCTGGACCCTTGCGAGGGTGAGAAAGGGTTGTTCAATGAGTCAGATGTGACTGGAGACACATCCAGACAAGTCACACTGCTGCTTGGAGAGCGGCAGCGACAGGCAGGCTGGAAATAGAGGAGGAGGTTGAGGAACACAGAAGAAGAGGTGTAGGGCAACCACTCAGAGTGTCTCCATCTATGGTGACACTGTTTCCTATGGGACAACGTGTGGCCCTCTTTTCAAATGAACACAGCTCATGACCCGGTGATAACCACACCTACTGTATTTCTTCTTCAGTGTACACTTTATTAGTCTCAAATGGGAAACTGTGCAGTTTGCAGTTGCAAAGTCCGAAACCCCAGGAAAGCTGAAACACACAAGAGGGCTTAAACGAACACATTACGCCACGTTTAATAAATGTGAGGGGCAGAAACACGCCAAAGGAACGAGGTCATGGGGTGGAAAATTAATGGCACGTGGAATAAATGAGAACCTGAGACCGTTTGAAGCTGGACTGTCCCATAAACGCGATGTATGTCACTAATCCAGCACAGCAGGTTGGCCAGAGAGCACAAAAGTGTATGTGTGAGACTATAGAGTACACTGTGAGACTGCATGGAGTCAGTGTGGTTCATACACACTGTGACAGGCTGCTCAGGCAACCACATAGGTTACGATGTACCTGTTGAAAACCACAATGTGCCGTATATCTTCCGCTACTCTGGCTGCTGTATAGGTGACTGCTTTTCAAAACAACAAGGGAGAATTCAGCATAGAGACAGGCAGCGAGGCACATCACGTGTGTTCTTGTAGCATAGTTCAAACACGACAGGAGCAAAAAACAGTCACAATGCCAGACATGATCACAGGTATTTGATCTACTTTCTAATCAGCTGTACACGTAGCCTTGCACTTAGTTTGACATGCTGCGAAGGGTGTGGTTAGGAGCCACCGAGTAAAGACCAGTGAAAGTTCCCGATGTCTGTGCCACAGTATGCTACAGCATATCTGAATGTGCTGGAACAGCACAGAAGAAATGCAGGAAATCTAGCAAAAAATCCGACATCGTTTCCCAACAAAACAGTTACGTTGTGTGAACGTGATTTAAGATCCCATAGCAGTCTAGTCCAAAGATTTTCCAGGTAGTAAATTGTGTTCAAAGTGATGAATCATTGAGGTTTGACCAAATACAATAATAAGTAAATGATTTATCTGTCTGGGATAAAACAAATAAAACACATCCTCCTCATAATTAAGATTTATAGTTGCCCTGGTTCCATCCTGCATCCTAACATGCAGGATTCACCACTGGACAATACTGAACATAGTTATGGTGCGAATCACCACAAAAACCTGCTTCTCAGTAACTTGTCGCTGTTGTGATTTGGGCCGATGGGGGACAATGAGTGTGTTTTGACTGAGGAGTGGCAGAGGCAGGGTGGGGAGGGACAGGGGTCCGCACGGCTGGCCGGCTGGCCCGTGAGTCAGGGCCTGTCTGGGATGACTCCTCTCACAGAACACAAACACACACACTCATGACAACCGGTGAAATTACAGCACACATTATGATGTTCATGGGATTTACAAAACAATGCGCTTCAATGGATGACGCTGATTAAGAGCTCAAGGTCACGTTGGGCTCCCTGATAAATGAGCTGCTCTAAAAGTGAATCAATGGTGTACTGTTTCCTAAAACAACACACAGGCCGGTTGCCATTCTGATGAGTGATGAATAAATACATTAGTAATTTCATAGCCTGAGCAAGTGTAGGAATGGCCTGATGAGTGAGCAGCATGTGCAGCGTGGAGATGTGCAGAGTGTGAGACTAGGGGACCAAAACAAATGAATCAGGGATGAATAAAGCAGGAAGTCCTGGGACACACATTGTGCCCGAGAGGCACATAATATGACACCAGACCTGGAACACGCATCTGACCTCTCCCTCTCTTTGTGTCTTTCTCTCTCACACACACACACACACACATTAACCCTTTCAGATCTTTGTGAACCGAGCACTATTATCCACAGAAATAGCCCCACAGTACACAATCTGTGCAATAAGTCTTCTTGAACGATTGAATATTATTCTAAACGGCTGTGGTAAGACCTTCTGGCTTAGAGTCAAACCCTCTCTGGCTGTTACTGCATCCGTATTTCTGTCAGAGCTTGAGGGCCAGGGTAATCAGAATGGAAGTGGGGGAGATGAGAAAATGGACGCCCCGCCGGGCCTTGCGTAAACTTAACGACGCCGTATAAAAAGCGCGTGGGCTGCGACCTGCCGCTCCATCCCTCACACCGCACTAGCTTGCCCCGTTTGCCTCTGATCCCGTCATTCTCAGTGAGGCGTCTCACTGCGTTTGGGCCGGAGGAGAGCAGGGCAGGGCCACGGAAGGACTAATCAATGCCATCTTTGTCAGGGTGCTTCTCAGGTGACCGGAGCACTCGGTGACTAACAGATCGAAAATACTCCCTGCAGATTGGGTTAACGGGAAGGCTTTGCTCATAGGGCTCAAAGAGTGCTTTTTATAGCACCGGGGATGTGACAGATGATTAAACAAATACATTGACATTTTGGATCTTTTGACAAAAAGATACACAGCAGACTGTCTGCTAAGGGGCTCTAAGTCACCACATGTGAAACAATTCAAGCTAACAAGCTTTAGCATGGACTGCACTTCACTTCCTTTCACACAAAAAAAATATGACTGATCAGAGGGACCCCAAATTGGTGCATTCTGCTTCACACAGACTTATGTGGTGAACCTAAAAAATCCCTGTTTGATAAATGACTGTCAACTCTTACAAGACCCCGTGACAGTTACCTCCAACCCAGACAACCCCACATCAGCATGAAAGCACACAGACCTAGTTTCTATATGAGTGGTGGTGGCGGGGAGCTCAAGATTGGTGAGAGTTCAGTGGAAACAAGCAGTAACAGACTTTTCTCCCAGAACTCTCCTACTTTTACAATCACTCACAAAAAAACCTGTAACTGTCGTGTTTGTCAGCAATTTCACTTCTCCAGTAACCAAACTTCCTAAATGTCCAGAAGACTGTATGGTGACCTGTAGTAGAAAACAGAAACATAAGAGGAAATGGATGTCTTAAAACTAGCGCCAGGTGCCTGTAGAAATACTCAGACAGGTATCCTCTGCAGGTGAGGTAGAAAAATCAAGCCTGTGTTAGTACTCTTCTCACATCTTCTACAGATTTGGTGCTCACATTCACAGAATCAAAAAACAGAAAGAAACAGATCAATCAGTGTAGAGAATTTAAAGTCTGAGTCACTATTAATTGATTCACTTACTACAGTAACAACCTTAAAGGTCCCAGTTAAAGTACAAGATGACTGTTAAAACCAATGGCGGCTGTCTTCCCTCTCATTTTAATGGTATAAAAAGATGCTGATTGAGATCTGGAAAGTTCCAGTGTGATCCAGTCGGCAGCTCAGGCATCCCCCGGCCGCCCTGCCTTGACCTATGACTCTCCCCTGGCCTCCCACAGAGCAGGCCCCCTTGCGGTGATGGCCTAATGCCGGCAGCCCTATGTGGCAGGAACAGCCATCTGCAGGCCCATTGTGCTGGTAATGGGCTCCTGACTTGGAAATAGACTCACATGGAAATGCGAGCATTCGCATGGAGACGTGCAGGGTTCCCCCCATGGCCCCGGCACGCCAGCTTCTGCTGCATAATCTTTTCAGTTCTCCACTCTTCCTCAATGGCTTTCTCCCCAAGAGCCTGACAGTGAGAACCCCTCCCTTGACACTTGAGTCTGTAGGATTTGTCAAGCTCCATACAAGACACAACTAACTCAATCAACATGATGGATTATTGAGAGGAGTTATTCAAAGTACTGGTGTGAGGCCAGAAGATGAGATCCTATCAGACGAAGCTGTGATGCTTCTCCTGTTTCACTCTCTCTCTCTTTTCCACATTCTCACAAACACACCATAACCTACCACAAACTTTGTAGTTTCCCAGACGTCTAGAGAAACTGAATCCAGGCCCACCACAGTCACCACTGACAAGGTGTAAACACGCCGGAGTCCTAAAGACGGTGAATCACCGGCACTTCAATACCAAAGTCACCCAACGGGCATCGTCACTACAACTGTTCTCATAACTAGAAAGGACTTCTGTTTTTTGCTGTTCACATATCATCAGGCATGGCTGCTGAAAAAGTGGCACAGATTGGAGTCAACAGCTCAGCCCTGACAACACATCACACGAGGAGACTGGAGGCCCAGACGGCATGTCACACACAGGAAAGCTCCCTGTTCCATTACTGAATGCTATGGGCGATTTGGAGCTTTTCCTGTTGTGTATCACCACCTCACTGGCTGACGAAGCTCCAGCTGAGATAAGAGAAAGGAGGACAGGGAAGGTTGAGCACAGAAAAAGAGGAATCTGTTGCCCTGAAGTGATATAGAGCACAGCAGCAGGGGCTTCTAGGGTTACTGACCTCACTTTACACATTAAACTCAGGAAGAATCAAGGGCAGAAAATGAGCATGTTGTGGAATAAAACAGGACCCTGGTCGTATAGAAATATGCGAGATCATTTTTTAAGGGTGTTACAATGTAATTCACATGTTAAAATTTGAGTGTAAAAACTGAAGCACAATAATTTTTCAAAGAATGTTTATGGCCTGATATTTATTCTTATCAAATCTATAAAGTCTCAAGACTTAAACAAACAGGAGGAGTTTTTTTAAACCACTGGAGCCTACATGAACACTTTTAAGGAAATAGCAGCATGAATCCTCTTGATACACGACTGTTTCAGATCTTGATCAAAGCGTTACTCAATGCCAGTTAGCAGAATTTTCTCCAAACTTAAACAACAATGACTGTACACGCTCTCTTGAAGAGAACACATGTGTACATTAGTCACAGGACATCAGAAACTAAGGCTGAAGTCTGATCAGACACACAGCTCCTTCCGACCTGGTTATCACTCCGTGCTATCAGCCCAAAAGGCATCTGAAGAAGGTTTTATTGTGACTCTCTGGCAGTTCAAAGGACACTATCTTTATTATTATCCTACTACTGCTGACAGAAGGTTATAGATTTAACCTTAAATGCTTTGCATGGCAGGAAAGCAAGAGTGAAACCCATCTGCCAGAGACATAAGAATCTGCTTCCAATACACCCAAAGAAGTAATACATCAAGTTTGAAATGTCTGACAAGCATTTTTTTTTTTGTCCCAAACAGACAGTAATTAGAAAAACAGTCGAAAAAGGAAGAACACTTCACTTGATTGAAGAACTGTCGAGGGGCAGAGCTATATTTTTCCACCAAACCTTTTCTTGGTCTCACTCTCTAAAGGAACATCAGACTGTCATAAATGTATAATGGAAATTTTCAGTCACTTCTCTTCAACTTGTTCTAAAAAAGGTCCTTTGCATATTCTCTATATTTTATTTCCAGCTAGTTAAAGACTTGGTTGGTCACTTTTGTTAACAGGGTGATGAAAATGGCTGTTGAAAGTTTTAAAGCCTCGCAATGTTTAAGCCTCAGATCTTTATGTAACACAGCGTAACATCTTTTAGAAATATACCCAGTAGAGGCCCATATTTAGAAATAACATAATTTATAGAATGAATTGAGAAAGACATAGCATGACCAAACAATGACACACAACTCTGAATGACACACACCTATTTTCCCAAGTGTGTTGCGACACAATGTTTTCTCAATGAAACTTAATTTGTGGACACTCCCTGTTGAGTGAGTGAGTGAGTTGATCTTTCATCACGACAACAGGAATATTAACCAAACACACACACAATTTTAGTTCTACTCTAACAGTGACATCAGGCCTTTTTCAAAAATTAAAGGTGATACTTGATTTAAATTCAATAATTATCAACTGAAATAAATACTGACTCAAAACGGTACCAAAAATAAGACAACAGTTCTGTGTTAATTTTTCAAAAATATTTTCAGTAATTTTCAGATAATTTGAAATTTCCTGTAAGGCTTTACACTCAAACAAGTTACGGCCACTGACTTCTGTGTTCAGTGTGTGTGTGTGTGTGTGTGTGTGTGTGTGTGTGTGTGTGCCAGCTAGCTCATCTGACAGCATAGAGCAGGAAATTAATTGTGTAGTATAGTATTAAGTCATGCAAGAGTGAAATCAGCAACAGTCCAACAGTCACCTCAGTCACCCCCAAAGACAAATACTATCCCTTCAGTTCACAGACCAAACAAAAACAGAGACTAAACATTAAACCTCCACTATGTTTTTTCTGTATTTAATCATCAAGCAAAATCATTTAGTTCAAAGTGAGTTTCATCAGCGAGAGCTGAAAAGAAGATGATAGCCAACGCTCCACATGCTTCATCAAAAATAGCTCAAATGTTATAAAGCCAACAGACCACACAACAAATTAATGTGTGGTGTAAGAATTTTCAAAAAATAAAATCATCAAACATTTCTCGCAGGCATGGCTCTAAATCATTAATTCAGGAATCTGTTTATGAAGCATCGAGAAATTAGAATTTGCAGAAAATAGTTTCCATGCGCTCAATAAATCCAATTTAAAAAGTAAAAAAAGAGTGAAATGGTTAACACTGCCGCTCCGACAAAGTTCAGGCTTCAAATGTGTCACTGACAGTTCTGGAAAAGTCCAGAGGTAAGAAAAAACATGATGTGGAGGTTTAATGATGTGACTTATGAGAAAGAGGGCATCCAGGGGACAAAGGTTTGAATTAATTTTTATGTGTGTGTGTGTGTGTGTGTGCACAAAAGGTCCGTGCGCATGCAGCTGTGCATGTGCACAGTGGGTGGGGGCAGCTGCAGGTGCCTGCATTTAAACGGGTGTAAAGGTGTAAATTTATTTTCAAGCCCCTGCATAGTTAACACTGCCACTGCAGTGTGTCGGTGCCTAAGGGGTTCAAATTGAAAGGCTGTCACCCATTCATAAGGTGATGTGTGATTGAGAGTGAGAGTGAGAGCAGCAGAGAATCAGAGGTGAAGGTGGAAAGGCCTCAGTGAGGAAGGAAGCTGACGGTTGACAGGTTGTAATGAGGGAAACTTCCTCTACAGAAGAAGGGGGCAGTGAGTCAGACTGAAACCTGTCAATATCCAATGATCTGTCGCTTTGAGTCTGCAGCTCAATGAACAGTGACTGCCAGAGTGCACAGGTCTTTCACAACCCCACAAACACACACACACACACACACACATATATAGTGTACTTAAAAACCTTTTAAATTTCTTGTAAAGCTTGTAAGCTCTACAGATCACACCTGAAGTATAACATATTTCATGTGCACTGTACACTGTAGCACTGAAACTGAAAGGAGTCAGGTTTTATCTATAGAAATACATTTGTCAAGAAAAGAACAACAGCAGCTTCTTTAGCAGCCATCTTCCACCAAAGTCTTCCAAAATTCATTTAATTCTTTTTTTTAAACAAAGAAATGTGCAAAAACGCAACACAGCAAGGAAGAGAGCTGATGCAATCTCATCGCTTGATTTCAGCAAGTGTGTGTGTGTGTGAGAGAGAGAGAGAGACGAATAGTGCATGAGCATATGAATGTGTAAGTCTGTGTGTGTGTGTGTGTGTGTGTGTGTGTGTGTGTGTGTGTGTACTAAGCGGCACTCCCACCAGCAGGTGTGTTGAGGGCAGTTTCCAGCTGCAGTCCCTGGCATCTCTACAAGGACACCCATCATGGCACCCATCAGCACCCACACCCAGCTTCAAGGCTCTTTCAACTTTTACATCTAGCCCGTATTTTCAAGAAGCACAGATGCTGTGTGTGTGTGTGTGTGTGTGTGTGTGTGTGTGTGTGTGTGTGTGTGGGGGCATGTCTTAGAAAGTTTTACCAATTTTCCATCTTTAAAATGAATTTGTATCTAATGGCTTCAAGATAAAGCCCGTCTCCTAATCCCTCTAAAGAACTTGATGCTGCTGGTATATTCTACTCTACTCTGGAGCTGTTTCCAGCTAAATTTCCTGTGTGAAAGCTCTCCCATCTGAGACTCAAACTCCATTTTTTCTTTACTCCCAAGAGGCTTCAGGGTAAAAAAAAAAACACGAGCACATCCTGCCTGAGAAGGTCTGACACCTGAAGGGCCGTATTTTATTGAGAAGAAAAGAGGTTAGATCATGGTGATCCATCTCTAGACACTCAGTGGCAGCCCCATCTTTTGGCTTGTGCTCCCGATGAGATCAGGTACGAAATATACCACTGGTTAAAAGGGCGGCAACAGTGCATCATGACTGACAACGCAGAGAGGAGATGTCTATGATAGACAAGAGTTCATCCTGTCCTGTGCAGCAGCTAGAACATGTTCATGCCCATAGTCATCTAGTGGAAAAATCCAAGCCATTAATCACCATGTAGACTATTACAGCAGAGCGAGGAGCCAAAAGGGGAACAAAATGTGACAAAACCTCTGTTTCGAGGTCTGAGCGAAATAATCCAAGCGGGATAAAGCAACAAGTCATCTTCCAAAATCACCCTGTTTAATTTAAAGCCGCCTCTGACCCCGTCTGACCTTCATCAGAGTCACAAAGAGGTGGAGGGGCATAAATTACCTGAATGCCAAGTGACCACCCAAAAGGTCCCTCAACCGTCCAGTCCTGCGTTAACTCTTTCATATGTGGTAGCTGTGCACTCCACAGGGTGCTTCTGGTGAACAAACACACAAGTACACACACAAGCACACACCCGTTGAGGCTTACTCACCCGATGAGGGAGACCATCTGCTCCACTATGTGCCTGCTGAAGGTGACGATCACAAACAGTTTCTGTATGACAAAGAGACACACAGAGAAAGAGCGAGTCAGTTTGTGAGCCATGAGGTCAACGCTGGGCTGCAGAACAAGGCAGTATGTGCATCATAGTTTGATCAGTGATTCCTTAACTCCCCCCCACACACACTCTACCCATTATGCCCAGAGCCCATGACTTGCACCACCAAGACAGTTTGGTCTAAAAAGCAGCCACTAAGACACCCTGCTTGTCATGGAGAGCAGCATTAAAGGCCTGCGCTCTATGACACATGACCCACACAGTACGTCAGGTCAGCACATCACACTGGCTGTAATGAGAGGAGTGTGTGTTTGTGTGTGAGTGTAAAGGACGGATGGATACAGGAATCAAAGGGCATGTGTCATGGCTTAAGAGGGGGTCTGGAGGCCGGCTCCTGTCTGGTCTGATTCCTGCTTGGTCATCGCGCCACAAGGGACAGACAGGCGACTGGCAGTCATTCTGGCTCATATCAGCCCTATGTCTTCCTGCAGGGGGGCAAGAACACGCACCCACTAATTGACCAGATTTTTCAAGGTCCTTAATTTGCCCTCTGAGATGCTGTAGGTTACTGTATTCTTATAAACAAACATGCGCTTTGACCACTAAAAATGTGGTTTGATCCAGTAACATCTAGGTTGCCTTGAACATGCCATTAGAAAGGCTTAACCCAACAGAGCTTCTGGCGGGTAGATCATTACAAACTCATGTTGTGCAGAAAAGGATTGTTCAAACCCGCAGAATCTTATTTTAAATTCCAGTCCAGATCCCAAGGTTTCCAAAGATGCTAAATATATACTGCTGAATTACAGGGAAAAGTGTATAAAATGATACACGAGACATCTAGAATTTTCCTTTTCAAGTAATGATGGAGCCATAAAAATGTCATTTTGGATTTGAATATCTCACTCAATATAAATGCATAGTGTCAATTAGAAAAATATACCATATAGCAGAAACCTGCTGAAGAGATGAAGGTCTTACTTGGACCACAAGTAGTCAAAGAAGCCATGTTATTTCATTGGCATGGTTCTATTTGTATTGAGCCTCATGATAAGCAACAGGCTCGATCACACTGATCACATGACATGAAACACTACTTCCTGACACTACTGACTTTGGTAATTATGTCGACTAGAGGTTTTCAAGCACCGACGCTGCAAACTGCTGTAATTGGAAGGATATTAGCAATTAAGTAAAATGAGGACCACAAATGACTTCCAAAACAGTTTCAGAACAATTCTAGCATAGAACTGTAAAGATGACATGAAATATAGGGAGTGAAACAAATGTCAGTGTCAGTGAAGACAAATAAGAGAGACAGACACGTCAGTACAACATCCACTGTCACTTTCACGTGGCTATACGGAGTATGAATCCACACCAGGAGGCCCCAACGCCAACTTTAATTCCCTGTGACAGCACTCTTTGATCAGTGCTTTGTTCAGTGTGAGCTTATATAACATGTCATCCAAGTCATACGCGTATTGTCATTTGGTTGTCTTCTAATTTGTCGGGGCGTTAAGCTTCAGGACGTCATTGAAGGTTTGACCGAATGAACAAAGGGCTCGCAGGCAAACTGTTGACAATGTCGCACAAAAAACAAAACTTGGAATTGACATGAGCAGCAATAAAAAAAAAAAAACACTGACATTTGCAACCATGCTATTTCTGTGCCTCACAGAAAACAAACATGAGACGGTGCAGTGAGTAAATCCAACTGCAGCGTTGGTGAGACGTTTTGGAGTAATGCACTTGAATATATTGTGTTTTGTGCACCCACATGTCCTTAACAGACACTGACGACTGATCTATCATCCCACACAAAGCAAGGAGGAAGGGACAACAAGATGGCCGACAACACAGGAAAGCTGACTAAGACGCCTTAAATGTGTCTGCTCGGAAACTGACGGTGACATGGTCTTGACTCGTTCAGCTCACTGATTGTGCTGATAAGAGCTACGTAAATCCCAGTCATAACAGTTCACACACACACACAGGCACACACAGGCACACACAGGCTCTGCACTAGTTCTCAACAGAAAAGAGCATTCATTATCAAGAACCAGGAGATGAATTGAATGTATTGTAATATTGGAAGTGAGAGCACCCTCCTTTAAACGTTTTACAACTCTGACAATGCACAAGTTCAGATTGAAAAGGGTGGAACAATAACAATTCTCTCATTTCACTTTTGCTACATGAATACAGTCCTCTGCCACACCTCACAGCTCTTCTGTCCTCAGCAAAATCACCCATCTCAAGGGCCCGACATGTGTAATATCCATGACATCACCCATCATCCTCAAGTGACCCGCTGCTTTACAAAGGCGCCGTCGATAACCAATCAACAGCGGACACAAAGGAGGGAAAGCCTCATGAGCATAAAAGGAAGCGGACGCGGCGCAGAGCGAGAGAGCCTCTCCTTGGGAAATGGTGAGAACACACCTGAAGCGCAGGTACAAACCCAGATCAAAAACATGCTTTGAAGCACACACACACACACACACACACACACACACACACCACAACCCTCAAAATCCCCTTTTGTTCCCTCTTGGCCCACGTGGGAGAACGTCACCTGCTCTCCACTGCACTTTCTTCTACCACTTCTTGGTTTGTGCACACACACACTGTAAACTACTGGATCATTTGCATTAGAAGTAAAACCTGAGTTTGAAGAAAATGAAACCAAGCAGCTACAGGAGAGATTGGGGGCCCCCTGACATGCCGGAGAGCCGGGTGAAGTCTTTCTTTCCGTGAGACACACCTCTGTCAGTGGGGCCCCCTGGGACCCCTGGGTGTAATCTGGTACTGTGTGTGTGATTGTGCCTGCCATGCATGCAACCCCCTCTTCCCTCCTACCCCCCCTCCACCTCTCTCTCTCTCTCTCTGTCTTTCTCCATCACCTCCCACAGACAATGTTTATCTGCTTTAGCTCGCGCTCACTTGCTTCACCCCCGCCCTCCCTCCTTTTTTTCTCAGTTTGGTGCAGGACAATGCTTTCTGCGTATGATAAGGAATGAGACAGAGTGAAAAAAAAACATTGCTTTTAACCCTTCCTCTCTGTGTCACAAATTCCAGCGTTTGCTTGGAAAACAGAAAGTCGAGCCCCTGACGGTAATCACAGACATACTGCAAATTCCTGGAGGCAAATTCAGGATTTTCCAGGATTAGAAGAAACATTTGTGATGCCAAGTCTCCTAACCTTCTTATTGGAGGGTTAGGATGTATCCTTTTCTTTGCTATAAGTTCTCAATGTGCGGCAGTCTGAACGTTCTACTCTACAATGTACTGGGGGTGCTGCAGCTGCAGTCACAAAATGGTTGACTCCCCCTACTTTGGCTGCACAAAATGGCCTCCTCACTACCAGCAGAGTACAGTACAGAGAGGCTGTGCACGAGTGTGATTCATTATTTAACACACCTCTCCCTCTGAACAATATTAAAGATGCATGCAAATCTCAAACTTTGGCACAAATATGTTTTGCTGTTTCTCTGCAGAATGCAATAGAAAATACAAAGGACAAGTAGCACATACCCAGTGCTGTGAATCTCTGCTTTACTGTGTACAATTCTCAGCTTCATTTCTGTGGACAAATCAGCCCAGGCATTATTTCCATGGATGTATGTTACTGAACTGCAGCTCACCTGAATGTGCATTTTGATGACTGCTTTCCCAATGAGGGTTGCACCAAAAAAAGTCCAGAAGGGGACCAAAAAATGTCCACATGTTATTCCTGCCAGGTCAAACAAGGGATTTGGAATCTGGGGAAAATCAACAGAGATGATTAGACTTAATTTTGTGTAAATTCACCTCAGGAAATATAATACAAATGGTACAGAGAGAATGCAAGACATGGAAGATAGTAGCACAATATTGAAGCCCAGGCAGTATTTTTTCTTCTGCAAATTTACTTTACATCTGTATTCAACAGGTCCACCTACACAAGGTCACTGACAGTGACATGAGACAATCTGACACTAATATAATGTGCATTTCATATTTATTTTTTCTTCACATGCTGAACAGATCATTACTGCCATTTCCTGTCAGTGGTGCATAAATATCAATATTACATCACAGTGATTTTAGCTGATTAATCCCATGGATGCAGAATATTTTATAGAGCAAACAGGTCATGTGTGAGTTAACTTACAGAAGCGCAGGCCAAGATCCCAAAGAATCCGACCCTCTGGATGAATTTCTGCACTGCTACTTTTGCTTGGGTGGCAAAGTCCTGAAAAAAAAAAAAAGAAAGTAGGAAAAATGTGTAAATAGAACTTTACTTGAGACTTGCTGAGGTTTATCTGATGCTGATCACATGCTGTATGTGTCCTGTGTGCACAACACGGACAGTGCTTTGCCCACAGGACACATCCCAAACCTGCCTCACAGTTTTTTAATAAACAAAAAGTTGCAAAAAATAACAATTTGTTCTTCTAATTATTGTTGTAGAGCTTCTATCAGACACATTTTATATTGTCTTAATAAAAGCTGAAGTATGTCTGACAGATTCAAGCTGTTAAAAGTGATTATTAATGATTTATATTTCACATGGTAATAAATTATTCACTGTTAATGTCTGATAAATGTCAGATTGATTACTACTTTTTTTATTCAAGTCATTAATTGGGCTACTGATATATTTATTAAAGGCAAGTTAAAGAGTTTCTTTTGTGTTATAACTCAGCATTTATGTGGAGGAGGGAATATCACAGAGGGGTGTGAAATAAATGTGTGTAACCAGCTGCAATGCTGTTTTTGAAGTAATTTTTCATGAATGCTTTGAAGCCCATTCAAATGTGACATTAAAATAAATGAAAAATGTAGACTAACTTCTCAGTTTTAGACAGATCGGTGATCTGCTTTTAGGAGCTCCCCGTCTTCTCTAAATGTTAATGTTTCAGCTTATTTACAAATTATTGTCAGTGTGCTGTTATTGAACCTTTCTATTTTATATCTAAAAACACATTTGTGTCCAAATGAAACGAAAAAAGAGTGAATAACCAGATTTTTATAACCTCTGCTTGTTTTTAAATAAATGCAAAGGAACAGAAGCTGCAACAGGAGGATTTTCTCCCTCTGTAAATGTGTCCTCAACAAAAACTTTTCACCAATTATTGAGCAAGATAGCAACTGACAAACCAAATAATTACATCCTCAGAAATTAGATGTACAGCAGTGCAAACTATTTCCAACTTTAAAATCACATATTTTAATGGCCTCAGAGTGATTTTCACTTACTAAATCTGAGAATTTGTCTTTCTCAACCCTCCCAAGGTGAGGTGCTTAATTTTAAAAAGTACAAATCTCTAAAATCCAATGCTTTAACATGTACTTTTCAAAATATCTAGACTGGTTTAATTCTAGTTTATTCACATTTACCAAAGTAAATGTGAATAAAAGTAAGGGATGAGGAACTCCTGCTGGGGAAAATTTGCCTGCTTGTGTTTATTCATCACAAAAACCATCAACTCATCTAATAATAAACAACTTCTCAGAGAGAGAGAAATATATTTATTTAAATGTTTAAATGAAAAAAGTGGGTTTGAGAATTTCAATGAAGTCCTGCAGTAGATTCATGAGCCTCAGAGCAACATAAATATCCTCAAGTTCACAGCTAAAATGCACTGATTCACCTGCTACATATTTTAAAAGAATTGGGCAGCTCATCTTTAAATACAGTCCTCCGTCCTGGTAAAGTGATAAACTAGTTTTAACACATCTGAATCTTACCTCTATTGCCAGTTATTAATTCCATTGTCACTGGGAATCCCAGAACAAGACTCTGGTCATGCCAGTGACTCACAAATTCTAACTTTTCTTGCTGGTCTTGCCCTATCCCCCTTGACAGCTCCACAAAAGCCTCTTTTCACAGCAGTGACACACATATTTCCCAATATACCTTTTCTGGGAAGAGGAGCCTTAATCTGTTTGGATTTAACCTAAACTAGTTCTGGGAACACAGTGGGATTGCAAATGAAACGCCTGATCCAGGACCTTTTATATTTTTGGATGACACATTCAGTATCTAGGTAATTTGAAAAATAATTACTTCCATATCATACTAGAACTGTTAAATTAACAGTAATTGTTATTTTGTGACTGAGTTTGATTCTGTGTGAAAATCAAAACCCTTAAAACAATAGCATCAAAATACACCGAGGATATTGCATTTCCAAATGCGAGAATTTTAATCAGAGAATTCTTATTTCCTGGGCTTTAATATGTTAATAATCTGATCTGTTGGCAGTAGAGAAGATGGATTTTACAGCCAAAAACTCCACAAAAATGTTAATTCTTTGATATTATGTCCACACTTGACTGAACTTATCTCTGAAAAACAGTAAGATTTTTTTCTCTCTTTGCAAAGTTAATGTAATTACTGTCATAATAGAGCCTCTTTTTAAAAGGCTGTCCGTTCTAATACACACTGTCGCCCATAAAGTTGGAATAAAATGTTTTTTACCTCTTCTCATGAAATGATTGTGACAATGTGATTTATTCTTGATAAATTAAGTTTATATCTTCTCAACTTTACTGATCAAACTCTTCCAAACATGTCACAGTGAAACTTAAACCACAATTAACCTTTGCAAACTGTGTGTTCAGGCTTTAACTAAATTGGGGGTATTGAACAATTATTCCAACTTTATGGGAAACAGTGTATTTCTACATTTATGTCATGTATATAAGATGAAGCATTATTTTTTTACACAACTCTTTACAGGCAGCCAGAGCCTCTTCTAAATAAATATTTGGCAGAATAAATCCTTATATGTACGCTTCATTTGTCCTTACACAGAATTATGCTCACAAATAATACTTTTCTATGCTTTACTTTAAATCTGTGTTTGTTACTGTAAGCAAAGCATATTTTATAGCTCACACTGGCTATATGAAACTATACTACTACTAGATGTTTCGTATTAAAAGCACCTTTTTGAGCCTTTCACATTTCACTTCACACTCATCTTATGTGTGTACAGAGAGCAGCAGCACATGTAAAAACCTCACGATAATTAATGAATAACCTCAAATACAGTTGTTAATAATAAGAATATGAGGGCTTTTATGAGACACCCTCCATCTAAAGAAAACACACCATCTTTTACATTGCCTGCTGATATGAACACATGAACATGTTGGTATTAAAACTAAAACATTCAACATTTATAAACCTGTTTATTTCTCCTGAACCAAGTCTTAAATTCTCTTGATATTTCCTGACATTTTTCATGTAGTGAATTGTTTCCAAAAATGCATCTATTACATTTTAGAATGAAACCCTCAAACAGCCAGTGGTCAGTGGTCTAAGTTTAATTATGTGAAGTCTAAATATTCTGAATGAATGTTTGCTGCGTGTAAAGTAGATTCTCCCACTAAGAGCACATTTTTGTCACCTAAAATAATATCAATTCAACTGACAACAACACAGAAGAAAAAATCTAATATGTTTCACATGAACATACCAGAAAAAAATGGTTTTCTTTCAAAAAGTAAGGCCTCCGTTTCTAAAACAGCATATTAAATCAGAAAAACGAGACGCAGGAGGGGGCTGGCAAAACATGATCATACCTAATATGGTCAACAAAACCAGCACAGTGCTGATGACATTCTTTGCGGGGTGCAACCGAGCAGGCAGGAAATTTGAGAGACATGGGAGGTCGCCTAATAAGGTGGTGGTGGGGGGAGCAAAGGGACCGAATCTGATTGGTTCACAATTTGAATTTCTGCTTCCACTGACGTCCAATCATGAAGGTTTCTCCTTGGACCGGCCTGTAGTTTTAATCCTAGCCTGTCCCCATGTGTGCATGCGTGTGAGTGTCCGTGTGTGTGTGTGTGTCCGTGTGTGTGTGTGTGTGTGTGAGAGTTGCTCAGCTGGCGGGAGACAGGGACGGAAGGAATGCGTATGGTCGGTTTACAGCTGAACCGCTGAGGACTGTGTCTGGACCAGGGACACCTGACAACTGCCGGTGTTGCAGCACAGTCGGGGCCCTGCAGAAACAATCAGTGCCATGGAGACGGCCTGTGAATCCCATTCGTTTTCTGACATCATGACACCTGCATTGTTTATATTAGGTGCCGTAGTTGAGCTTTTGGCTCGTGCAGTGAGAGCGAGCATGAAAATATCACCGCAGCGTGAACAAAGGGTCCCCGAGGAGGTGAGGGGAGGGTGTAAAAGGGTGAGTGCGCGAACTTGTGACACTGTGATTTACTATAGTTGAACTATGTACTTGGACTCTCTCTCTCTTTATTCTGCATTTCTGGACCAGGGAAGCGCCTATCTTGGATGGCTGGGGTTCAGACATCCAGACTCTGTTGTTGGCGGCTTATGGAAAATCACCATCTTTGCCAGGCAGCTTGCCAAGGGCTGCCTGCTGCCCCCCTTCCCCTCCACCCCCATCACCACCGGCCTGCAGGGCTGGGCTTAGCAGCAATTACATTTGGTAAGATCTTGTCAAGGGTGCAGCGTCATTAAAACCATGGAGGTTTTGGGTCCAGGTTTGGCACAGATGCTTTACTCAGCAGTCTGCACAGTCACCCCACATGGAGTCGGCCTCTGTGGGGAACAGCACTCACATCTGATCTGTTGTTTATCAGTTTGGATTTTTCCCTCCTATACCGCTGAGAGTCAGATAAGCCAATTCCTCATTTGAATAAGCAAATCACAAGTGCTCCTCAGAGACCACATTATACCCCCCTCCCACGCCCCCCACGCCCCCGCCCCGCCCATGTCTGTCATGTAAAGTGTAGTTTTTGAAATACAATGTGCATCATTACAAACAGAAGAAATGAAACAAGCCTGTTTTGATCACAGTAAACACTGTAAATGCATTAACGTAATAATAAATGGTGAATAACAGGGTGTTCATCACAGGATTAGCATTAATGGAACCGTGCTTCCTGGTTGATCAATGGACAATTAGATTAAATTCTTATTAGGTGCATGGCAAAAAGTCTGTAAGTGCAGGAACGTGTCCTGTATGCACGAAGCAGGATGAGCTTACATTTAACATGATGGTTTGAATATCTGGTGTTACAGTTGCCAGGTGATGACAGTTAGAAATGAGAAAAGTCCACAGGGAAAAACCAGTGAGAAGGCAGTTTTTTGAAGTTGATATAGCAGCCCCAAAGCATTAACAGAAATGATGGCTCTTTATCTTGATATACTGTAAGTGTAAACAGGATCCGTTTCAAATGTCAGGGTTTCAGTCAACTATGATAGTCACGGTTTTTTTCTGTTTGTTTTAGATCTGCTGAGAGGGTTCTCTTACAAAAGAGTGGGTTTTTCATTGTGAAAAAGTTGGCGAAGCAAGTGCTTTGTTTTCAGTAGTCTTTGGTTGTGCCGATGGGGTACAGAGTTCAAACGTAGACAAAAAGCAGGCAGCGACAAGGCACTCCGCTCCATGTGGAAAATTAAAGTGTCAGACAAGGAAAAATCTATGCATAGCCTATACACAAGTCAACACCCACGCACATTTTTTTCTCTCCCTCTCTCTGTGTTTTCTTTTTTTTCTCAATGAAAGTCTTTCACACTGAAGACACACATCTCCGGAGCGGTCGCGAGCCCCCCGACACGATGACGGCTAAAGTTCATCTCATTAACTCCTGACAAGCCCGCGCCTGCTCTCTCTGGCACAGGAAGTGGAGTGATTAAGAACTCCTGATGCAATAGAAGCTCCAGTCCCCTTTCCAGAGACAAGAAAAAAGAAGAGCTACACATTCAAATCTATCTGGACACACACTCACACATACTCAAAAAAAAAAAAAAATGCACCCCTGAGTCCACGTTGACAAATTCTTTAACAAGCTGTGGTTAAAGGGAAGCTGGTTTTACTCTGACTCACCCCCCTCCTTTCAAACAGTTTACTGGAAATAAAGAGGGAGGAGGAGGGAGGGGGCACTTTCAGAGAAGTCACGTGACGGGGCCGGGCAAACCACAGCACAGAGAGCCTTTGAGTGCAGTAGGCCAGGGGGGAAGGCAGGCATACGCCCAGCGCAGATGGCCCTGATTTGAGTTACAGGAGATACGATCCTGGGAGTTGGCAATCAAGAATTCACAGCCTGTTAACCCCTTTCGTGCCGGATGGAAAAAAAAAAAAAAAAAAAAAAAAAAAACACAGGACAGGAAATAACTTCATTATCAAGTTACAAGCAATCATGGACTCGATCCATGCAGGATCCTCCGAGACGGTCTGTGTCAATACTGAGGATTCCTCTCCGGCTCACGAGTGCTCTTGTACTGAGCTAAAGTTTTAAGAGGGGAAAAAAAGCTGATGCTCATGACATCAGCGTCTGGAGCCGTTAGAAAAGGCATGACTTCATTATTCTTGAATAGCTCTGTTGAATGAATGAGAAAAAAAAAAACCCCAGTGCTGTGCTGCTGTGCATCACGTGCACTTGTGGCAGGAAGTTGGCACATGCAGGCTGGGAGAAATACCACTGGGTTTAAGTCAAACTGCTGGCACCTACGAACCTCTGTGACTACAGCGAAGGGGACAAAGTCAGCATCTTAATCCAGCTCTGCTGCCACAGGGCGGAGAGTGTGTGTGGGAGAGTCTGAGCGTGTGCTTGTGGAGGAGGGTAGGGTTGAAGGGGTGTCACGTCCTTGTGGACAAAATAGAACCACTTCCTGTCTAATACACAACGATCCAACAATATCAGTGTTTCTCCAATATAATTCCGGTGGAGTCTGTTTCCACTTTGGCTTACTACTAATGACTGTCACCTCTCAATCAAAAAGTGACACAAATCCACAGCAGATGAATGCCTCCACCTGAAAAGGTGGAAAAGTGAGAATCAGAGATGTGCTGCGGGATCTCCTTGAGCGAAAGAGGGAACCCTGAGAACATCCGAGTAGTGGTAAAAGCCCTGGCGAGACAAAAAATGTTTCCGTATGTGGCAGGTCCTCGCTGGTGCTAGCAATCTGCCTCCAGATGCTGTCCAATCACACGAGCACACATTACATACATACACATGGCTGCCAGATATCATCAGCGAGACACAGAGAGAGAGAGAGAGAGAGAGAGAGAGAGAGAGAGAGAGAGAGAGAGAGAGAGAGAGAGAGGGCGCAATGCACAGTGGGAGACAGACTGTGTGAGAAAGAATAAAGCATAAGAACCGAGGGACAGAAAAAGAAACAATGTCAGAGAGAGAGAGCGAGAGCGAGAGAGAGACTACGGCTGTGTACTGAGACAGCAGCATGCAGCACCACATCTAATCTGCCCTCGTACAGATGCCAGACACACAGGCGATGCTCCCCTGCATCGCGCTGTCAGTTTGTTTGGGAAAAGACACCTAGGAGCTCCTCAGATGATCATGTAGACAAAATCTCCTCTTCCCATGCCGACCGATTGGCTCACTCTTCCACTGTCTCTGCTCTTTTCTCACAGTTTCGGTGGGAAGCGCCACATTATCAGTAAGTGATGCCATAGCTCCGCTCTGACACGTGTGGTCTGGACGTCAGGGCTGCTGTTGGTGCCGACCTGCCCGGCTGTCCACGGCATTAAGAGTAGTGGACCTTACGGCAGGTGCTCCGTTCCCTGTCCTTTGTTAACCAGTGCACCAGATTCTTTTTGCCACATTTCTTCGTGACTTCCTTGAATCTGTTTCAGTATTGGTGTCTCACAGGGTCACCTGAGTGTGCGTGCTGGCAGTCAGACAAACTCTGCTGATGATGAAGAAAAAGTGTCGATGTAATATTTCCCAGCATATCTACTCTGTGAGTACTCACTGCTTCGAGGGACTCACATGCTTTTATGTTGAAAAATGATTTAAATCATTTGTTCAAACATCATTTGGTATACTTAACTTTTATTAACTGCTGCTTAGCATGCTGTGAGTGTGTGTTTGGGAGAACGGATCACCCATTTCATCATGAGGGCATTATGTGAGTATGCCTGCCTTGACATCAGTATTTAAGTTGTGGCCAGATATGAAACATGGTTCAAAGTTTTGTCCCAAAGAAGGGAGGATTTTTTCTGCCACTACAAATGAATTCAGTAATTCACTGGTGAGATGCTCTTATTAAAGGGCACCTTGTCTGAGGGTTTCTGTTCAGGTTGGTTTAGAGGAGCAGAGAGGGAAGCTGCCTCTAGGGACCACGTCTGTCTGGGTTAAACTTATCACTATAGGTGGATGATTATTATGACATTATTATATTATTATTCTCAAGCAGATACCAACTAATTGAGATTTTTACATGAATATAAAATACACGGTACACATTGCGTGACCAGGCAACCCACTTAGTGAGGGTGGCTCCAACGACAGGTGCTTTCCCCGCGCACATTCTTTTTCATCAGCAGCCATGACTGTTTCTCGTTGTTTGAGTCAACTACTCGAGGTCGCCTGAATAACATGTTGGCGTGTTTTTGGCAGTTTGAGGAGACTATGTTTTTCTATGAGAGAAGCTTTTCTGTCATGATTTCAGTGTGCAGCCAGCAGCAGCCTCAGGCAGCCAGTGGGAGGCAGACGGGCTACCGCCAGGCAAAGTGTCATGGGAGTCAAAAACATGGACTTACTGCACCTTTACATGTTTTTTTCCATATGTTGTATACCCGAAATAAACACTGGAAGTGGACTTTATGATTACTATATGAGAATAATTTACTTAGTACTGACTTATCTAGTAGAGTAACTATCTCCACTGAGAGACAGCAGTAATGAAAGTAAAACACACTGAGGGAACTTACACACTCACATACAGTATCATGTGACTATTCCACATTTTTTGCTGAATATCTCAACAGTGGTCTCCGTTTGAGGACCACTGCTTCAGTGTTATCATTACTTTTGTAGTTACAGTAAATCAATTTGTGCTATTTTGAACAAGCAACATAAGTGCTGTAACATGAGTTGAGTGATTTGCCCTTTTTGCTTCTCAAAAGCTGGACACATGTGAAACCATGCTGGCAAGTCTTTCCAGTTCTTCAAACAATTCCAGCAAACAATTTGGAAATGCTGCATTAGCATTAACGAGTCACGTCTACACTACGACTAGACTGTTATCAACCCCGTGCACATTCTGTAAGGTAAAACACATACTGTAAATAAATACTACATATCCCCTCTGAGTCGCTCAGTCGTCCCCTGATAGCTGGGATGCCCTCATTAAAAAATGCATTTATTTGCAAACAGTCTGGTGCTGCTTTCTACCGTTTATTTGCAGATACAAGGGTAAGTGAGTCCATTGTAAAGTTCAAAATCATCTCTGGATGCTGGATTGTTTTACTGCACTTGACCTGTCTGACTGTTTGACCTCCACGGTTGGAGAGAGAAAAACATTCCAAAGGACGAGGACTGTGTCACGACAGACCGGTCTGATGAAAAGCTGCAACAAGACCGCATGCATGTTTCCCCTCATTCCTCCTCTTCCATTCATAATCTCAAGAGGGTGGAAAGATAAATATTTACAATGAGCTGTTAGGCATTGTTGAAACATTTGCAGGGATGTTTGATATGAGAACTTTTTTTTACAGGGAATTTCAAAATGAAGGGCCGGAAATGGCGGGAACATTTTACTCAAGTGCATCATTGCTGTTCTCTTAGTCATAACGTTGTGAAAGCACTTGATTCCCGCTGGACCGTTGAGGCACTGCAACAGGGCTTGGTCTGTGATCCACACACACACACAGGCAGGATGAAATGTGGTAATAAAGTGTTAGTCCACTGCAATCTCCCTGAATGTTCCACTTCAGGAAGATTGTGATGACCAACAATCATAACTGTGAAAATAAATCAACGCCAAAATAGAGTGATATGGAACAAGCATGCAAGTGCAAAACAGCAGGAAGGTGAGAATGAAGTGAAGCAGGTAGAAGTAAAAGTTAAAGCTTAACAAGCGGTGTGGGGGTTAGAGGTAGAAAGTGATTCAGGGACTGGTGCATCACCTGAGTAGGCTGGGTCTGGTCCAGCATCTCCTCAAACCTCTGGTAGTCCTCGTCATCGGGGTCGGCCCCGGACAGCCTCGCCGCCCGGGCCATGAAGTACGGGGGAAGCTCTCCTATAGCTGTGCCTGCACCCTGCTCACACAGAAACACAGACACACATGTGGAGACTGTTAATTACCGCTGCTCGTGCTCACAGCACTACCTGACATGATGTTCTTTGTGTCCCATCATGCCAACAAATCTAAGCCCAACATGGCTTTAGAAAGACAGAGAGAGATGTTTGTTATTGTGCACAGAACAACTGAATTGAACTAAATTGCCTGTGTAGATGCTGTGGCTGATTTTACTACTTGACATTGTATTTTTTATTATGTATTGAGCGGCCTGGTTGTAAAAATGCTATATCTGTCTTAGCGTTATGTTTTAATACTTAAAACAAGCATGTTACTGTGGTTCCTGGGGGGTTAATGGAGCAAAAATATCAATATCCACTATCCAAAGGAGCTTGCACTGCTTGACGCCAGGGATTGTGCGATAAGAGTCCTTAATGAGAATAAAACGGAAAGGATTTACGAGAACGAAAATCTCACAGATTATTAAACGATCATGGATACATAAAACACAGGCCCAGAGAAGGTGAAAAAACAGATGCCACCTCTTAACAGCATATCAACACACTGCACCACTAACTGCTCCGTTCCAATCCACTTTGGACACGTGGAAAGCTGCGTTTCTGGAAAATGTAGGAAGTGCTAACAAGCCCAGGGGGCTCTAAAGGAACCAAGATATCAATATCTAACAGCCAAAAGGAGCTTGTAGCTATAAAGCGGTGGAGCCTGTGTGATTCACGGGGGGGTGGTGGGGGGGGGCTTAACAGGAAGAAAACGGAAGTGATTTGAGAGAAATAAATCCTCAGCGCTCGGTCGGTTCACCAAGTTCATACCGCCAAAACATGAGGACGGGGGGAGAGAGGGGTGAGGGGGTGAGGGCTACAGACTTAATTAACACAATGAAAACAGCCGCCAAGAAATGCAGTGTTTTTGGAGTTGCTCACAGCTCATTACTTTAAAGTTTCCAGGCACAGGGGGAGAGTAGGGGGATGCGAGAAGAGATGCTAAGGATACAGTTGGTGCAGGTTACAATTACAGATGGCATATGGATGATTTCAAGCCCCAACAAATCCCCGACATCTTACGATACCAGAGGTGAAAAAATTCGTGCTCTTGAACTGTATTCACTTCTTCAGATGGAATCACAACTTCAGTCGCTTTGAGAAGAACATAACTAACTAATCACAGCCACATTACTTATATGTAGCTGGATGGCTGAGCCAGAAGATGATTAGTGAGTAGTTAGCAACCATGGCAGCGACAACAAGCCCAAACAATCATTCTCAGGAGGCGGTGCTATCCCAAAACCTGGCAGTCTGCATCTTTAATCTGGACACCCTGTTCTCTTGTTAACACTGCAGTCTTTGATGAAATCTGCCAGTTTTTTCTCATAATGGAGACGTGCCCTAATCTCCCTGGCAGCTGCTCCATTCAATAGCTCTGCCTCTGTTTGTGAGCGTGCATGAGCCTGTGTGTGTGTGTGTGTGTGTGTTTGTGTAGGGGGCAGTGAAATATGTCCACCTGCACAGTGATGGTGTTTGAAGTGGAGCACTTAAGGGAGCTGCAGCAGTGGACAGAGAGGCTTTAAGAGGGAACAAAAAACGACAAAGAGAAAGGAGAAAGAGAAGAGGGGAGAGAAGAGGAGAGGAAGAGGTGGATGTAGTGGTGGTGGGGAGGGGCACGTCTCATGTCTCATCATCAGCGTATCCAGAGGATGGAGACTGGCAGGAGGAGGGAGAATGCTGGCGTGGGTGCTTTGAAAAACCGTGGGCACAACAGGTGTCTCCAACTGTAGAGCTGACAAGCCTTGGCCTCGGCCATGCCAGGCTGGGGTTACAGGGGTGTGGTGGTGGATCCAAGGGGATTGGGTGGCACACACACACCCACAAGCACAGACTCCAATATCACACCTCGGAGCACGGTTTTGCTGCTGTAACATGCAGCACCAATAAATCAAACCCACCAACTGTTTTACATGCAGGAACACTGCGCCTGCACACACCCACACAGACACACTAAATGGGACGCAGATATGTTGAAGCGGTTTGTGAATCATATAACAACGTGAGGCTATTATAAGGGGTGAAAAGTGAGGATAATAATATCACAGTTCAATAAATGTCATCAATAGAAGGCCCTTATTGTGTGCAGTGGTAGTACAAATGTGTATTTGTGTAAGGGGATGATTATCTGATTAATCAAATATTTTTTATTGAGTGTGTGTGTGTGTGTGTGTTGCATTTGTCACAGTTTGCATGTGTGAGTAGTTAATGTGTAACAAATTATAAGGAAGCCTGACGGCCAGTTGCAGTAGAGGACAGGCAGTGCATGGGCTGCCTGGTTCCTATAAAGCTCCCGGTAGTGAAGAAGAAGAAGCTAAAGGATCTGTATTTCCCCCTCACCTCAGCCCCTTCCACATTATGTAGAACAAGGAAACAGATAACAAAGAATGATAAAACTCATATCATGTGTCAGTGACCAAGTTCTCCTTTCTCACTCTTCGGCAGTTCTGCCTTTCTCACAGTTAAAAGAAAAAGGAAACTGACAGTAACAGCGGACGTAAAAAGATACTGCAGCTACAAAGAAGTCCCTAATGGAGTGTGACTTCTAGATCACACATATCTGTACTGTACGTGTGTGTGACAGTAGCACAAGCCATTGTCAGTGGTTTCACAGTAATTCTGAGACATGAACCACCGGAGCCCCGGTCTGAGAGTAACTAGACACGCGAGGAAAAAGTCCAAGCTTTAAACAGAAACTCTGGCATTAAAGCTGGCATTCTAAAGTTTAGCATGTTCTTTTAAAATACTTTTACATGCTGGTAAAAACGTTTCTGCTGTAGCCGTGAATAAAGATTGTAGATTGAGATCTTTCTCGGTAACCACAAGGCTGGTTAGAGGTGTGAAACCACCAAGACTGCATGGGGGAAATTCACAATAAGAGGCTGGGGTTTTCCATGTAACGGAGTTATCAATGAATACATTTCCACTCACAGTGTGAACGCAAATTTGCATAATTTCTAACTTAAGCCTTTACTTGTGGAGGTACTGCAAATGAATGAATGAATGAATTAATTAATAAAAACAAACAATAACCACATATGACAGTGATTCTGAAATTAGGGTCTAAAAGAGATCTTAAAGATTCAGATAATTCTTTGTATTAAGACGTTAACAGAGATAGAAAACATAGGGACGACCATGTTTTCACCTCTTTCACTGTTCTCACACCACAGCATATTATTGCTAGATGCTATATAACATGCACGTCATATAAATTGCACGTTAACTAAGAAAAAAAAATCACAATCTGATTTGTGCAGCTAATCTGGAGTCCTTCGCTTGTACAGTTTGACCCTGCCCCTTCACTGTTGGTCATTTCTTGTCTCTACCACCCGCTGCCTAATGACACCTTACAAAACCCACTGGATAAATTGAAAAATGCATGGTGGTCAATCTGAAAGCAAGGCTGTTTTTCTTAGCTCTTGGGAAACTGTCATTTGGGAGATATGAGGTTTTCACCTGACAGCAGCAATATTTCAAAGCACACATTCTGAACGCTGGTCAAAGCTGTGGCGAATGTGCGAGGTCACTGCAAGCCGAGACCAAAACTGAGCCATGAGAAGTGTTTACGGAGGCTGAACTCTGTTCCGGTCTACAGTCCGCACAGTGTGTGACAGGCACTCACCCACATACAAGCTTCCAGGCGCACTTTGGAGATGATGGTCCACAGAGAGATGCTTCCCTGGGTGGCTGCTGACCCCGCCAACCCATCCACCCCCGCAGCCTCCACGCCCACCTGCTCAGCATCAGAGCCTGGGGCTGGGGTGTCCTGCTGATGGGGGCAGACTATTTGGTCCGGATAGGGTGGCTCAGGGAAATCCACCGAGCCACATTCATAGGCTGCCAACGTCACTGATGCTATGTGTGGTCCCTGAGAAATAGAGAGAGAGAAAGAGAGGAAGGAAGAAAAGGGGTGAAAATAGAGTGGAAGTGAGTCCACCGGTTGGAATAAGTTTTGAGTCAGCGGAAGACCCCTTTGTTATTAGCACAAGGAGAAAGTGACAACAGTGAGTCAAATACTTATTGATAACATGAGGACAGTTATACGTGGGCCAGTATCTAAGGCTGTTCCTTTCAGAATGAGTTACAAAGGCCATTAAGAAATTGAGAATTATGATTAAGCTGGAGCATTATGCAAAAGACTGCTTCATGTTGTTTCAGAACCTACAGGGAAATCAAAGAGTCAGCAGATAAAGAGTGGAGAGGTGGAAACCATTAAAGATGGAAACCACAGCTGGGGCAAAAAAACACTTCCCAGTCACCTTTCATAGGTGACACACACACACACACACACACACACACACACACACACACACACACACACACACACACACACGTGCACATGGCACCACAGGAAAGCAATAATAATAATGAAGAAGAAGAAAGAAGGGGACTGTCAATATGGACTCTCTTCAGACAGAGTTTATTAATGTCTGACTGTTCCTGTTGTACGAATGAGACATTAGCATACTTAAGGCCCCGCCGTCTTTGAAAGGGCCCGGTCTGGTTTACATTTCTGGCTCTTCTTTATTTACTCGTTTCAATTAGGCTTCCATTGAGAAAACAGAAATCAAAGGGAGGACCAGAGGTGCAGGGTGGATCTCTGCTGTGTGGTGAAAGTTCACCGAGCTGTCGGCTTTGTGTTCTTGACTCGGCAAACCCTAAAACAAGTCATCCCCAATGCTGCAGAGTGGAGAGACTCCCAAGGCCACACACACACTCTCACACTTAAACTCAATTACACAGAAATACCAAAATGAACATATCAAGAGGGGAAATCTCCATTTCAATACACTTCTGGCATTTTGAAATAAAGTAACAGCATTGGTCGTTTGAAGTCTCCTTTCTCTAACTGCACCTCTATTATTTTAAACATGAGCAATTTAACATTCCTCTGTTTAAATGACGTAGCTTCTCATTTAACACGCCTGTTTTGAAAGGTAATTTCATGTAAAACACCTGTTTTTCAAGAGTAATTTAATTTCCTATTTCAGCCAAAGCAAATGTCAAAATGAAAAGAACAGGGGACAGAAAGTTCTAAAATGCCTGTGAAAACTATATCTAACAATAACTGCAGCATAAATTCACTCAGAGTTGTCTGAGGGGAACAAGGAAACTATTTGTACAAATGGCCGTCGGTCGTTTTACACTGGCTCATTAATACACTAAGGTTGATAACATCGTCTGAGAGCACAATGTTTGATTAAGTTTAATACTGAACAGGATCCAGGCAGGAAGAAAAGGTCATGTGACTTTGCGTTTCCTCTGCAAGAATGCATGTTACACACTAAACAATGATCTAAATGGATCTGAAATGGCAGCAATGATCAAGCAAGTCAGTAACACTGGTGCGATCTCTGCAAATAAAGGCAGGTCCAAGGAGTGGGTCTATGTAAGCGGGCCCTGTGTACTCTGTCTATTCCATGTGTTTACGCTCATGCGTATGTGTGTAGGAAGGGTGCTCCCAGTGACGCACATGGGCAGTTTGGCATTACGCAATGTAGCGCCAAAGCGATCTGGCAAACCTGGGGTGGGACTGGAACGTCCGGAGCTGCATGGGACAAGGCAGGACAAGACGGGACGTGGGAGGGCAGGACAGTGGCGTGTGAGGCAACAGGAAACAGCAACGTCTTCTCTAGGAACAGTGCACTCTCTTCAGATGACACAGATTAGTCTCTATACACACAGTGTTAGGAAGTAGGCACAGTCACTGAACTAAACCCTCCTTAGAAAAGAGACTTAAAGAGAAAACAGCTGATGTTCACACACTTGTTTTCTTTCTTTTTTGTTTTTTTTGTTTTTTACAAAAGCAGAAGACAAATGAGAAAATCTGTGGTGACCCAGTGGGAGAAGTCAAGAAACTCCCAGCACTGACCCAGCCGGACTGGATACTCCCCACCCTCATATCCTCCCCTCTGACTTTCCAGTGGGATCACTCTGCCCTGACACACACACACACACACACACACACACACACACACACACACACACACACACAGTCCTCATGCAGAACGTTTGTGTGGCCAAGAAAGACTATATTCCTCATGCTCACACCTTCCAACTCTATCCCAGGTAATGTGTGTTTACCAAACACACACAGACAGCCTGCCAACAGAGAGCGGAGAGTGTTGCGTGACTCAGAGTACATCCTCTCTCCCTCTCTCTGTCTAATGCTGTGTCACTGCTTCTCACCTTACACAAAAGCCCAGTCATCTCATGTTGTCCAGGTGACTCACCATTAATCTGCAGCCCAGCCCACAGCATCCATCCAGGTGCTGTGGCTGCCGTCTGTCTCATTCTGCTTCTGACTTGATTAGACAAACAGGTATACAAACTCACATTTCATCTTTTCGTTGGGAGGCATAGATAATTAATATCAGGGGGAAAATACAAAACACACAGTAGAGGAAGTATTTTTTCCTCTCTGAGAGAAACCATTGTTCTACCTTACAGACTGTTTACTATAAACAAAGTGGTGACGGTTTATGTATATGTGCTGAAATAAGTATTCCACCTCCTAACTGTGTCTACTTTGAGATTTGTGTAATGTTGATGATGTTTGCAGCCACTAAAATACACGTCAGTACTGACAAAGGCACAAAGTTCCTCTCTCTGACCCGATGGGATACACAATGGAGGCAGCATTGCTGGGATTCCTGTGGTGACCTGCAGAAACCAGCAACCGGCCTCCAATACGAGTGGGATCCCCACTCCTGGGTATGTGTACATCCACAGAGAATCTGAGGAGACACACGCAGTTTGGCTCCAGTACTATAGCATGTCAATCCTATGTCATCACTATAGAGTAGAGTGCATGTCAGCGAGGGCATACGGTCTAACAACCACAGCATGATATCACTGTGAGCTATCAAGTCAAACTGCCATTTAAAGCCCCAATGGGACTGGTTTTATTTAAACATTACCTGCACTGATCAGTGATTTTAATCCTGTCTGGAGCACGTATACGTATGTGGGTAATGTTTCACGCCTAACCCCAGAATAACTAAAGCCCCACTCACCTGCTGGTCCGCTGGAGCAAGCTCTTTCTACTTTGAGTCAATCTCTGAGGTTTTTTATGCGGGAACTGCTGCGTAAAAACGTACATTTGTGTGAAAATGAAGGAAACAGAAACATAAAGGCCTATATGGCTAGCAACAACAATAGCTCATCAAGCGGGCTGTTGTAATGGCAGCTGGTAGCTGGGTTTTTTTTGGCTGTTCCTGCAGAATGTCCATATCTGTTTCAGACCACATCGTGTTATTTCCAGATGGTTAAAATGCTGCACAGACAACGAGTGGAATTACAGAGGAGCACAGTAAATATTTTATTCCCCAACTTGTCCTGTAATGCTAATCCCATCTGACTAGGCTTTAAATCAAAGGTACCATGTGGAGTGACCACTCTGAGCACTTAGCAGAAGTTCTTCATGAGTGGGTGCCCATTTTGCACGAAGACACGCATGCATACGAGTGTACGTGGGAGATGCAACACAAATTCCTGCTGCCGTTTCATGCTAATCTGACATTCTTCAGATGGTAACGTGACGCTCCAAGAGGAAAACTGCAAGCTAGCAAACATCGATGTAAACAATGCAGGAGGTACATTTTTTTTTAATGGATTCGCAAATGTCTTATGAGGAAGGAAATGCATTCAGCGTTTCATTCATTCGGCGGTGTTTTGGCGTGTATCCCTGAAGTCCTGGTCACAGGGATCGCCTATGAGCACAGCAGTTGCTACAGCACATGAACGGAAAGGCGCTTCCCCCCAGTGCCACAGCAAGAACCAAGTGTGCGTCAGAGCGCCTACTGAAGGAGGATGTGAAAGCTGGTTGGCCAATCGCTGCTGCTGAGATGAGCTTCTGACAAGGACTATCAACCACCTTCTCTGCTCCACAGGATCCTGCACCGCTGTTATAATAGTCTTGAATTTAAAACACTACAAAACACAGTGACAGTGTTGTTTGTGTTGGTTCAGCAGACACGCACACACACTCACAGCATGATGGACCAGTGTAGGCGTCATGACTTGAATTGTACAAGGACGGGGCTTTTTACATTTCTAATTGTAGCAGACTAAAAGCACTCATGGTGGAACTTCCTCACGTACTACCATAAATTTCAAACTCCAGTACATTCTCATTAAGGAAACACATGCCTGTCACATTCAAAGTGTCAGCTGTCCTTAGGCTATAAATACTTTAACAAAAAATAGATTTTAATCTCTGCATGCTCTCCCAGTTTAAATGTTGTGTACTGAGCTGGACTTTAAATGATCAAAAATCAAAGAGATACAAAGCATACAGGGAAATCATGACCCCTAATTCATCATCTAATCAGGAAATCCTAGCAGATGCAGCCCATAATTGTCCCGGCCACCAGTCAAGGCAGGACTCCTTGTTACATTATGGTGGCAAATGTAGCTGCTTTTGAAGGCCCAAACCAGACATTAATGGGTGACCATAAACTGACCAGTTCTCAGCGACCACGGCCGCAGGATGGTCCAGTCATTAACAGGTCGCTGTGGTTGTCAAGGGCCATTTAAGCACATTAGACACGGTCCGCCTAGCATAACCTGTTAACCGCTCCTCACGGTGGAGGACTGCTGGAGGACAAGCAGCACAAACATTAGAGGTTAGTTCGTTATGAAGAAGCCCTGGTCAGGGTCTCTGAGAGAGGCAAGAGAACGCTGGAGTGGGGCCAGAGATGGAGCAGAGGAGGGGCGGGGGTGTGGGTGGTCGGGGTTAAAAGTGGGTGGTAAGCACACACACACACACACACACACACACACACACACACACACACAGACACACACACACACTGGCTGTGAGATGTTGGAGGTTTGAGGGGCTGGTCCCAGTGATTTATCCATGTGGTTTCACCATATGACTTCATGCTCAGAAACCTCTCCCTGACTAGCAGACAGACACACTCTGACCCCCCACTGACTGAGCGATCAAACACACAGAAGACATGACTTTCATTTCATTTCAATCCAAGTGATGTGAAACTGCCCTTACATCTAATGTTCAAATTCAGGACTTACAGTTGCAAATTAAATAAGCCCACAGTGAACACATTGTAAAAAGTCCAGTGTCCAGTTGCAATTACTTAACATTTGAGTCATTATTGAATTATGATTATTGAATGCTTTGTTTCAGTGGTAAACCTGTTAATGATCAAACAAATGAATCACTATTGTTTTCTGCAGTACTTTCTCTCTGTGCTTAATCTGTAGTTACATAATGTTGTAAAACGTGCATAAAGCAGATCACATAGTATGTCTAGAAAAGTATGTATTTTAATTCTACACATTAAAAATAAGTGACTTTGACTCTGATGTAAAACAATTTTGTATTATCACAGTCAGAGCAGAAGCGATTCAACCAGTTAAATGAAATGGCAACTATTTTTATGAACAATTAATTGTCGAGTCGAGGGTTTTCAAATAAAAATAAAAAAAATTACTGCTTTTCTTCAGCTAATGTGATAGTAAATTGAACATTTTGACAAATTAAGCAATTTGAAGACGTCACCATGTGCTTTTGAGCCATGTGATTGGCATTTTTCACAATTTTCTGACATCCTGTAGACCGAGAAAATAGTTGGCAGATCAATCAAAAGTTTTGTTGCAACTGTAATCACAATATAAAACAGAAAAAAACCCTAAAATCTGAGACATACCATCACAGACCCACTTGAGGCTGTGTGATGGTGTGATGGTGTGATGGGTAACTGAAAAGCACTGGGTGACCTCCACAGTACAATGTCAACTAAACTAAACAATGCTTCAAATAACCTTAACACCTGCAGCCGGCCGGCAGCGCTCTGGTTTGGTCTGGTCAGGTTTGGCTTGTTCTGGCAGGGTTGTTGGTGCCGTTCCAGACTGGCTACACACTAAGCCCACTTTGGCCCCAGATTGGCTTCCTGCGGTCTGTGTGTGTGTGTGTGTGTGTGTGTGTGTGTGTGTGTGAGTGATTGTGTGTCTTTAAAAGCGAACGGTTATTGTACTTGGTATTAACAGGACTCCTGGGGCCTCCAAGACACAGACAGACAGACGCATGCCTTGGATGGCTGGAGTGTGACAGTTAAGATTGAGAAGCCATTAGAAACAACACACACACACACACACACACACACACACACACACACACACACACACACACACACACAAAGCTTCCAGTTACACATCTCTATGGTATTTATCTCTGAACATGTTTGGTGAAGATGAGTAAGTCACAAGACGTTTGGGCAGATCCAAGTCTCCAACCTTATGAAGAAGAAAATTACTTAACTTAACAGAATTAATTAAAAATCATAGATCAAAGCAGCTGTGTGGTTTTCATGTTTTCTTTTTCAGCCAAAGGAGTTAAAAGCCTTTTGTTGTGGTATTTCATATTCAAACCCAAAGTTAGACAATTCCCCAGGGGAGCAGCTGCAAATCTGTAACTTACCAGTGTAAAATTCCCAACCAACGAATCTTTATGGTATGTAAGTAATACTGCCTGTTCAGTAGTGGGAGGATCAAATCCGAGCGATAAAGTTCTGACACACTATCTAGATGTAGTTAAAAATTGATGGCTTCAAATTGAATTTAAGAGGTGTTAAAGTTAAAGCGAGAGATCTGTTACTGCCAGCCAGTGGTGAGTCAAGAGTAGCTTTTCAGCTTTTCAAAGAACTACTGAATTTGATCCTCATGTGTCACTCATGTACCGGGTAACGTGCAAAGTATCGGGTGAATACAGGAGCCATTATGCTATGCCGAGTCATGTTTGACACAGAGCGCATGTACAGCAAAGTCAATACAATTGTGAATGACTATTTTGGCACCGTGTATATATACAGTAAGTCCACACCCGTCAGCGTAAAGTCAGCACTTTCTAAAGAGCCGACCTGGAGGCTTATCATCTCTGAGTTCAGAAACAATTTCAAGTGAGCCAATAAAAGAAAAGAAACACTTGTGAATGGTGGAAAATGTAGACCAGGTCATACAGACGAGCGGGAGTGTGTGAGTCACAAGTCAAACAAAGCGACCGGGTTTCTGTCTATGTGAACATGAAGGTGCCCTATTGTTCTGGGATTGTAGCAAGGCTCGTCACTGTAACAGCCAAACTATGGTCAGGTGAGCGAGGGGTAGTGCACCCCCCCCACACACACACACACACTCACACACAGTCTTTGTCTGATATCCTGCCATGCTGTGACCGAGTTTCTCTCGCCCACATGTTCTTGTCAGACTGAGAACGAGTGGGCAGATTGCACTTAACTGTACAACGGCATATGAGCAGGATAAACTTTTAGGCCCTGAGCAGCAGCAGCAGTGTGTGTGATAGTAACAACAATGCAGAGACGGCGTATGATAGACACACTCTCAGACCTGCTCAGCGCTAACAGTGCCAGTTGGCACTAATTAAAGCTGTGCTCCTGGTAATTGCCAACAACCAAAACTTAATTTTAGGGGGTTTGCTGAGTAAAATCTGTTTCTACACAAACCTCCTCTGCAACATATAATTTAGCAATCCTAAAAGAAACTTAATACAGAAAACTACAGAATGTCGCTTTATTTAGATGAGCCACTGGATTATTTTTTGAAAGACAAGAGACTGTAAATCATGCTCCAAACATTGGATTTATTTTTTTCGATATCCCGTATGATTGGTGTTGAGTTTTTCCCCAGTGGCTGCTGGCATTTATGCTCCCGGAAAGACACAACATGTATACCTCTCACTCATAAAACAGCTCAAAGCCAAGAGGGAGAGGGGGGAAAAAAGAAAAGACTACCCTAGTTGCTATTATGTAAACAGCAACGTGCGTGGCTTCAATTATAATGACTTTAATTCTTTGTTGCTGTTGATTTAACGTTGAGCACAACAATTTTCATGCTGCCCATAATGACTTAATGGCAACAGCCATTACTGAAAGTAATTTAATGGTGGATGACTCAGATGAGCTCTCTTCTAAAATATTTACAGCATTTCCCAAGCTTTCAAGAGTCACACTCATTGCTAACCCCTTCTCAGTTAAAAGAGGATTTATGGAGGGCAGTGACACTAGTTGTCACTAGAAAACAAATACTTAAAAATCTAAGTGGGGATGAAAGCCGGTCCCACTCATAATTGTGATCTTCACCATCATTATGGCAGATACATGCGCAGGTGCAGGACTTGTGTGTGTGTGTGTGTGTGTGTGTGTGTGTGTGTGTGTGTGTGTGTGTGTGTGTGTGTGTGTGTGTGCGTTGATCCTCGCCCCGCAGCCCCTGCCGAAATGAGATCTCTCCAGTGTTCCAGCATGATTTTATTGTTTTCATGGTCTGTATTATAAGCACCCACCCACTACCTCCTCCCTCAGAGCAGCTGGATAAAATACACTTGATGGTGTGCCAAGAAGTGTGCTTTTTTCTTCTCTACGCTTGAGTTGCCGGATTTTATCTTTCTCCAATAACCAGTCCTGTCTATGTACAATGATCTCCCGCAGTCTCAGTGGGACACAAACACACAGGGCAGCAATTGCCCATGTCAGGGAACAGGAGACTGCCACTTCTGCTCTGGTTTCATTGACTGGGATGCTTTCAGTGTTACTGGCTCTTCACCCCCCTCTGCCGGTGGCTCTGCAGCACCCTCATATAAATGTTTACTGCTTCCCGCCAACCACTAAGGATGCGTGCTGTGATGTGTGGTCATTTATTTCCAACAAAACACCTAGAAGCAGTTGAAGATTGTCGTATCATCTTGCCAGACAATAGGCAGAAACCTTGCATCTCGCAGTACCTTTTAAAATGACGTCCACACTGTGTCAGCAGAGAAAAATGTGACCACACATTAACGGTAACAGGAGGAAATGAAAGAATTAACGTCAGTCGAGGAGTTAAGTCGTTTAAATAAGTCAGAAAAGGAAGAACAAATGAAGGTAGGAGAAGTCATATGACAACGCAGAGTCACATGCTGTGCCATGTGAAAATAGCACTACAGAGGACCTTAGTGGTTATTACACTGCTCACATTTACACCTTTGTGCGTCTTGAAACAGACACGAGGATCACCAAAGGACTGCTCACGTGATGGTGGTGGAAAAACTGGAGCACAATAAAATGTATTTGTTTGGAGTTGGTAGTGTGACATTCCACTATGCTCTTCAATAACCTGATATATTATTATGGAACCTTTTCAGTTGTTAATATGATGATACAACATTTTGAAGTATTACAGTACTCGTCTGCACTGATTTTTCTGGTTTATTGATCACTGGCACCCTCTGCTGACTGTTTCTAGTGACGAACTGGGCCACTTACAAACATCTAACTATTTAGAAATAAAATAGCTCTAATTACTTTCTATTAATGAACTAACTGATCGATCTGCTTGACAGAACATGATCATGGTATATATATGATTCTAATACACAGAATACAATCTATGGCTGCAAGTGCAACTATGATGAAGATTGTGTTTGCTATTGAGATATTCAGGCGGGGCTACAACTAATTATCTATTCATCTACTGTTTATTTCCTAGATGACATGCTCGGCCAATAAAATGTCAGAAAATATTGAAAAATGTCCACCACAATTGCCTCAGATGTCAGTTTACTATGATAGAAGAGATAATATCAGATGGAAATCATATTTGAGAAGCTGGAACTGAGCAACTATCAAAACTGTTGCCATTCATTTTCTGACCGACTGATTGTTTGAGTTCTGCTCTCTGGTTTACTTTCCAAATGTTGTCATGGGTGTAAGTCAAAGTCAAGAGCTGGCAAACACCCAGGCCTAATTTAGTTTTCAGTTTCTGGCATATTATGAAGTCTTATAGACAGGAAGGAAAACAGTGGGAGGAGGGTCAAGCTGCAAGTGTCAGGAGTTGTAAGTTTGTGGGGACATTTTAGCAAGTGTTCTGAAATAGTTTGACCCAGTTATAATCACTGACCCAGTCCTAGTTCCTGAAAACAGGACAGCATGTCTGCTGGCACTCTCTACTGTTCACTTACCACAGAAATTCTCCAACTTTTTTACTGTCAGAATCAGAAATATCTGTCAGGACCCAGAACTCTGCAAAAGCACTTAGGACTCTTAAGGCTTCCTTTAAACCGCTCTTACACAGAAAAGACAGTTTAGTGCTTCTTAGGCTCACCGCTGAAGAGAGGAAGCAGGTAAGACAGGGTTCCTTATATTTAAAAAATATGCTTAGACAAAGGTAATACATGATCATCACTGACGACAGGCTGTTATATTCTGATTTTATCCAGCTGCTTTAGCAGTGAATTCATTCCAGTGTGGACAAGTCGGCCTGCCGTCCACACGTTCAGGTCTGTCAGCAATGTTTCATTATCTCTAGGACTGTCGGATGGTGTAAATGCAGTTACAGAGGCATTTTCAGCCCACAAGAGGTGTGTTCATGAGGATATATAAATTGTTTAAAAGTGCAATTTAGTTTGGTTAACCTTTTAAAAACATCTCATTTGAATATCCGCACCAAACATCACGTAAGCGGCAGACTAAATTAAAAAATATCTGCACTAGTATCGGCCTTTGAATAACAATATCAGTCAAACTCCATAAAAAATGCACGACAGCAGCTCTAGCAAGGAGCACCAAGTTCTGTCGTGAACCCAGTGACACCACAGCATGCAGTAGCAGCTACACTCACTAGATGGTGACATCCTACTTTAAAACCTGCTGAAAAACTGAGCTGGGCCACTAAGGAAGAGCAGAAAAAAACCCTCTCAAATTACATTTGGAGGCGCCAGAGTTTGGCTTTTAAAAACAGCAGAATGGAGGACAGGCACTTCAAAGTTTCCAGTTCAGCACCACTGGGCAAGGGCACACGAGTGCAACAGTGGAGTCCCTGATGACAGACGGACTCAGAGCAGAGAAGACAAGCAGATGTTTTGGGACCCTGATCTGATCAGCAGTAGAGACCCAAAACCTCCCCACGCTCAAAACAGAGCAGAGACACTCAGAGACGGAGAGAGAGACAGAGAGTTAAGGGAAAAACAGACAGAAAGAGGAAGGGAGAAGGAAGGGGGGAGTAAAAGGGGGACTGTAGGCAGAGGAGAGACATAAAAAGGAGAATGAGTAAGGGGAGGGAGTGTAAGAGAAAGGACGAGCGAGTGACACAGTAGGGAGCAGGAGAGGGGAGAGAAAGGAAAGAGAAAGAACTCGAAGAGAGGGAGGGAGAGTGTTTTTATCCTCATGTGCACTCAGTCAGAGGGGTCAGTGAGTGCGATTGTTCCTGGACTGCCTGTCAAAACAGTGCGGCTACCACAGTGCCTATTCATCTCCGCCCCACTCTGAAATGCACGCCCGCACTAACCCACTCCAACATACTCATGTATGCATGTGCAAATGCATAAGGAGCCTCCGAAAGCTTTTTTAATAATGCTCTTATTAAAGCCTTAGCAACAACCCAACAACAGTCTCAACACAGCCTTTTAAGACCTGCGTCACTGCACCACCATCATCCACTGTGTTTGAGTTTCACTTTGGTCATAAACATGCACAGGCAAGTGAATCACTGCAGTGTGAAGGTGGCGAGCAACTCGTGGAGAGTCACAGAAAACATTCTCTTACCAAGTACAGGAGGAAGGTGTGCAGGCCGGTGCCAAGACCCACCGAGGACAGGATGCCCAGGCCGACCCAGTAGGCGCACCACAGCGTCTTCTTCTCCATGTAGCGCACATACTGTAGAGGCCAGAGAGAGGGACGGTCAACCACATGGCAGAGACACATGCAGAGAGTGTGAGGAAAACAAGAACGGGATGAGGGGGTGGGGGGGGGTGGGGGGGGTGCACGCAGAGAGGAGGGGAGGGACAGACACAGAGTGAGAGAAGGTGCGAGAGTGAAAGTGTGCAAAACAGAGGGCACTTAAAAGGGTGGGAGAGGGCTAGTGGGTGGTAGAGAAAGAGAGCGAGAGGAAGAGAGTGGGAGAGAGACCTTTAGACACAGAGTTTGTTGTTGAGTTTGGAGGACAGAGCCGTAGGGTAGGAGTGTTCAGCACACAGAAGAACAGCACCATTATTCTTTTTGGTGGCAGCCAACTCTTACACAACTAGTAAAGTAAGGCAAGCCAAGCACTCTCTATCTCTCTCTGTGTTCCTCTTCCTCCTGCTCATCCGCCACTATCACTCCATCCATCACTCCTTTTACACCTCCTCCCTCGAGCCGAGGCAGGTTGTATGCAGGAGGAAGCATGGAGTGTGTAGATTACGGGAAGAAGGGAGGGGACTGACGGTTGGAGGGGAGTGGGGAGTGGGGTGGGCTCGGACTGACGACTCCATTTCCCAGGAAACCCAGCAAAACAAAACACCACTTAGTCCCTCTCCCTTTGCTGGCAGAATGCTGGGAAGTGCAGTGCCAGCCATTGGTGAGAGTGTTACGTATAGTTACTGAGAACTGATTACACAACTCCTGACTCTCTGTGCATAACATTGAAAAAAAGAAAAACATTTTATGGCAGTGGAGTTCAAAATACTACAGCTCATAGCAGGAAGAAAAGACAGGGGGACGGTTCTGGCCAGATCTATAGCACTGTATACTTCCACAGATCCTGTAGTTTGCCCTGTGGACCTAAGAGATTAGTTAGAGTAAAGTTAATAATTACACCAACACGACGTAGGCACGTTCACACAAACACACACTTGTTAGAGATGATGTTCTTGCAGGTATCCTCTCTGTGCACACCTAATCAGGCATGCAAATATGCAGAGCCTAAATAAATAGTGAATGGACTGCATTAAATAGCACTTTTCCACTTTAGTAGGACATAGTGCTGGCACTGGTTTAGTGTCTTGCTAAAGGACAGTGTTCAGTAACCTGCACTCCAACGTCATGAGGCAAGCGACCACCACAGAGAAAAAATACATATTTAACTATCCCCTCCCTTAAAAGGCTGAGCGGCTTATGTTAGCCTAACAAACTGAGCAAAGGTGCTGACCTTCCATAGCACCCAAAGTGTGGTTATAACGTACGATGACAAGTATTTAGAGTAATCAGTCACCTTCTGGTGTGTTCCTTCAATACAGTAGGCAATGGAGAGGAGGATTAGCAGGATCAGCAGGCCAAACACAGTCTGTCTTTGCTGCCAGAGCCTGGTTGAAGGAGAAGAAGAGAATGAAGATGGAAAGTGATGAATGCAAGTGCAGGGAGGCAGAGATGGTACTGAAGGAGGGCAGAAAGAGTGTGAGGGCACTTTAAAAATAGATGAGGAATCATTAACAGCAGGAGTGAGACAGTATTAGTGAGAGGAGAGGATGCAGTTCTTTGGTGGAGGATGCAGCTTTTGCTTTAACTTTGGGGGGAGAGAGACATCTGCTGGGAACTATTCAAGCCACTGCAATTATAGCCTCAGCCAACAGGAGCAGCGTGTTCTCTCTCAGGATAAGTCATGTGGGTAAAACACTGTATATACACACTAACTATGTCCAGACCCTAACCTGCTCCCCCCCACCACAGCAGTGTCCTGAGGAGGGCACGTGTTAGCTCACACAGTGGAGTGCTCCTGTGCACACATATGAAGAAGTAAGTCAGTAAAAACATTATAATCACTGATGGTTGACAGTGGACACATTATACACTTGTGCTGATATGGATGAAAGAATAAATGACTTTTATTTAAGGACTGTATCTAATGTAATGATGGAAGAGTTGACTGAGTTACCTACTTTATTACTATTACTTTAGTTATTTTAAAGATGAATATTTTAGATAAAAATGAGCTTATAAAATACAATACTTACATTTTAACCACTAAGCTCACGCCAACCTACTGATTTCACTTCTTTCTAAATGTATTTGTAAATAATAAGAATAAAACACATACTAATACTAACCTTTTACTGCATGATGAGTACCTGTTGCTCATGATACCAACTTTTTTCTGCTAAGCTAAAGTTAGCCTGCTAACGTTTCCATGGTGACGCCTGGTACTGTTAGCTGCTGTAAGCTAACCTTGTGGCTAACAGCTGTCCTCAGGTGAACAACATGTTAGCTAGCTGCCTGCTTGGTTAACTTACCAGTGAGTCCTTCAGTCCTTCACGGGGAGTCTCAGGCAGACAGGTTCAGACACAGTGAGGCACTGTGTCCCTGACAGACTGCTCCTCAGCTCACGGCTTTAAACTGCTCTCTAATGTCTCTACAGTATTTGTGTCTGACGGGCAGCACCGACCACACCACGCTCCTACTGTGTCTCTGGGTTTTAGTGCAGAGTCATTTCACCAGAAGGATTCCTGACAAAATCATAGTCTCTCACATCTCCATCCCAGTCCTCCCTCTGTTTCTCAATTATTTTCTCCATTTACATCTGAAGCCAAACAAATGCAGAGCCACAGCACTGAGCAGTGTGATGCCCCCCAGGCCCGAGTACACATGCTTTAAATTACAAACCACTTCTATCGGCGTTCAGGATAAACTTCTCTGTGCTCGTAAGCCTTAATGTGCTCGCATGTGTCCCCGCGCAGCAGTTACAACCCCATGTGTTTTGAGTGCTGGTGAACAGCAGCCTGTCTCAGTCAGAGAAGCGCTCCTGGTGCTTGCGGCTCACCACATCCTCTTGTAGTTTAGAAAATAAACACGTTGTCCTCACACACTTAACCACAAAGGCCTCCCTGAGCGTACACTCTGACCTTCTTCTGGGCCCTCGGTGTCAACAAAGATTATTTAGGTGTGTAAAAGACAGTTTGTGCAGCACGGGGAATTTGTCATCAAAAGCAAACCCCGTCATGGTCTGCTGCTTTGTGGCTGAGGTAAAAATCGGTGAGGTGGAGAGACCTCGTCGACTCTATCAACAGATAGGAAAGGGAGTAATAAGAGGAAAAGAAACAGATGAGCAAATGCTGTAATGACTGTTTGGTGTTACATTGTAGGTTCCATTAGGCGTCTGACTGAAGACTACACTATGAGGGAGAAGGTGGTGATAGCACTGAGACAGTCAAGGTCACCTGCTGTCTGCCTCTGTGTGTGTGCCTGTGTGTGCCTGTGTGTGCCCGTGAGGCTCAGAGCGAGGACAGGGCACGATCCCTTTTACTTTCACATCCTCTTTTTGCCTGAGATTGACAAGAAGCGCCGTTATAAATATAACTGGCATAAACTCTGCTTAGTTGCTGTATTGGCATCAACACACGACTAATAAAACACATCCGACAGGCTGATCTTCACCGTTTATCATCTTTTTACAACTTGAGCACGTGCATTAAACAGCTTCTACATCACAGCCTGAGTGTTTTAGTCGAAGTGTGTGCACTGTGGCACCAAACGTCCACTGATTATCTCATTATCTCTGTTGAGGATCTCACTTAACGGTTTATTGTACAAGCATCAATGTTGTTTCGACCCTCTAAATTAAGGGACAAACTTCTATTGACCATGACGTGGAGACAGTCAAATGGAAAATAGAGGAAACAGCTCGAGTGTAACTCTGCAGAGGCAAGGCAGTGTTTAGAGACGGGGGGAGGTGTGCCTCCCACCCTTGGCCTCACCTCTGTATCCACTCTTTAAGGGTGATGAGCAGCTCCAGAGCAAAGTAGTGGAGTGTGAGCAGAGGCTTCTTCCATAACACCACAGCTTCACGCTCCTCGTTGTCCCTCTGTTTCCTCTCACCTGCAGGCAGCTCTGTGTCTGGACACACACACACACACACACACACACACACACACACACAGACATTGAATTGACATTTTTGAATAAAATGCAGGTATTTAAAATCACAGGTTTGCTCTAATTACCTGTCAGCTCTCCATTTTGCTGTTCCTTGACACCCAGACGCCTCTGAGGGAGTTCACCTTCAGCCCCGCGCTCTTCCATCTCATTCACCGGTAAGGAGTCCTGCTGAGAGAGGAGACGACCCTTTAGCACATCACTCACTCCGTATGGGACGCTGCTCACCAAATCTGGAACTGATGCGAGCCCAAAACAAATACAGACACACACGCACCAACACACAGCACCTCCAGACACCGTTCACACCCATAAGTGTCTGTATGCACTCCCACACAGCAGCTGACCAGCCGTTGTTTTCCTGCTGCAGCATCTTCCAGATTACTGGTAACCCAATCAGGCCTGTGAGTGACTTAATCAGCGCTTTAATGAGCATCAGTGTTGACACAGAGAGCACATGTGAGCGTACACTCACAATAAGTCTGCCTCACTTGGTGAACAAGAGGCAGAAGGAACGGTGATATTTAGAAATGATGGGGGGAAGATTTTGCCTTTAGTTTCTTCAGAGGAAACCCACATGCATACATGTGTCTCACTACGGGGCCTCCGGGCTCTCAGGAATGTGCCAGTGAGCGGTGAGATGGGGACTCTGACATGGAGGAATGCAGCTTACCATCTGGTGGAACTGTCAGTGTCTCACACTCTCTCTCTCAGTGTGTAATCCCTCCATCCTGTAGCCCAGGTCCGGGCCTCTGGCTCCTGTTTCCATGCATTCACACTCACTCAGACGCTGAACAGCACTGACGCCTTCACGACCTGCGGACATCTGATTGATACAGTCTGGATTTTGTGAGAAGTTCTTCTTCTTCTTTCTTGTGAGGCTGCAGGTACTTTGCAGTCCAATTCATGCAACTCAAGTGCCACACAAAGGAAAATAAAAATATTCTCAGACGATTGGGCTGGAAGGCATTTGGAGAGCTCCTCTTGGCTTTCTCAGGAAACCGCAGACAAAAGCTTTTCATCACAGAGCCTTAAACACACACACACACACACACACACACACACACACTAGAGGTGCTGTGCCAATGTTTCATGCACAGTAGTATTTAAAACACCTTATCATTTCTCCTCTTGCACTGAGGAGAACAATGCATTGTCCAATAACAGGGATCAACAAAGTGCGTCAAAGTGACATCCTGTTAGCCACACTAATTATAGAAATTAGTGCCAAACAGGTCACTTTGTACGAGACGTGCACCTCAGCCGCTTGTGTACTTGTTCTGATCACTGATCAGTTATTCAGTTCTGATGCTTTATTCACAATCACTGCTTAGTAAACAGTTTCCGAACAACACTGCTGCTTGTGTGAAGCGCAGACGTGCAGCACTGCTCCAGCTCTTGATTGCGCAATCACTTTGTACCAAAACAACCCAGACCTGTTGAGTAACTCTTGTGCGAGGGACAATAAGAAACTCAACACAGAGCAGAGAAATTTGATAAGCTGCAATCAATTTTCACATTTCAAACTAAGACAACCACAGTGCACCGCAGACAGGTTAAGAATTCACTAAACAGAAAACCCAGCAGGACTGACATGTAACAGCATTGTAGTGTTCTAGTGAGGCATTAAGCAGAGAGGGTAAACTCACCGTTCAGCTGATGTTTAATCCACAGTAAACTCTGGGCTCAAGTACAAGCTGTGGTGGAGCCCCGGTGGCAATGTAGGGCAAAAGTACGCTACCCATGAAGTGCATCATAACTTGAGTGTAGGGTGTGGTGATGGAGGGGGCCAGTGAGGGATAGAGTCCTGATACTGTGTTGCCGGGGGAGGGGAGTGCAGGCTGACAGAGGAGACACACAGAAAGAGGGAGAGATTTCATCATTTGCCTGGTAGAAGCTCCAGAGAGCCACTCTAATTAAAGGTCTATAAATAAGTGGATCACTTTCCTGGAGCGCACATCTAACACATCTCAGTCCTCAGTAGGTTTCACACAGAGAGTGAATGAATGGCATTTGGGCAAAGTGAGCTCAACTGAGTCCCAAATTGAAGAAAAAAAAAAAAAAACCCACCTCAGGACATCATGTTTTTCAGGTCAGCACTAGAGACAAGAAGACCTCCACTGTATGCTGCCATGTTTGAGTTTCAGCGCCATCTTGTTTATCAGAGTGAGAAAAGTACTCCTGAACACTCCTGGTGGATTTTGTTTTTGACTGAGCACGGAAACAGTTCAGAGGTTTGGGCTTATTGTCTGTCGCATAAAGAAGAACAAGGGAACAAGGCCTTCTGTGTCATTTACTGCACAACATCGCCATCGGACTTAGATTACTTATTAGTATGTACTCTGCATTAAAGTGGTCGTGCACAGCCTTTGGACGCCCCCCAGAAGTCTCAGCACGTCAGGCAGATCACTTTCTTCCATGAGGATCTTGACCCGACATGTTGCTGAGAGGTCAAATTGCTGAGAGATCATTTAGTTCATGTGAGAGAGGGATCAGGTTTAAAAGAAAGTGATTGTCAGATTAGGGATGGATGTGGGACACCGTAACAGGCAGCAGAGGAGGAAAGACTGAAAAATGTGTCCCCCACTGTTTAAAGGCAAAACTTTCAGTGCATCATGAAGTGTCACAATACAGCTGAGGGGGTAAAGTCATCCATCCCTGTCATAAATGATTAAAAAAAGAATATAAACTCCCTGCTGAAAACATCCACGACACACAGGAAACAATAATGCTGTCCCCTTTGTCAGTGGAACAATGGCACCGTGCCTCTGCCCCAGTAAGAGAACATCATTATAGGCTACTTTCCTGAAAAGAGTTTAAAGAATACTTTCCCAGAATGATTACGCCCTCACCTGTGAGCTTTGGGGTTTTGTGAGAAATGTGGGACTCATATCCATCTCTGATCTCATAATCAAAAGCTCATGATGCCTTTATAGCAATATGTTCCTGAGGAAACTTCAATGTATGGTCCATTTATTCTAATTAGGCAAATCTTTAAAAAGGTTCGCTGAAAAACGAATGCAAACATTCACACTCGCAGCCGTTCTGTCAAAACTCTGTCACGTCTCGGCCAGCTGGCATCACGCCGGCTCAGGCTGGATCTTGGCAGCCGATCTTGGTTCTGTGACATGCCATCTTCAGGAGTATCTACTGTACTGCATCATATGGAGCCCATACCTGTCCGACACAGATGAGGGGGAATGTGTACGTAGAGAGGCCACACTGCAGGTGAAACCCAAATGTTACTCTAAATGATCTAAAACTCTGTAGAGACTTCAAAACTATTACAGCTCCTGATCACTAATGCATGTCACCTATAGGTGCACTGAACATTTTGACATGGAGCAGATGGAAGAATAACCTACATCTCTTAAATGCAGGACAGTGACATTAATGTGGGATAAGAAGGAAAACCATACAGCTTTTGTCTCTCTTGACCTATATATGAAATAAAACATTGTATTATCATGCCTATATGTCCAGGTTCTCTTCTAATAGGATAAGCAGCAGCCATGTTATCGGCAATAACAACAGTGACATTCTACAGACAGTGACAGACATTCGACATTAATACTTGCTTTTGTATTCATGAGTGGACTAACCAGACCGGGGCATTCCCACTTTGTTCAATAGAGGGCAGTGCTGGCCTGAAGTTGGTGTTGAGCTGACAGTACCAGTCTGAGTGTCTGAGTGGGCAAAGCCAGGTGCCCTTGAGCAAGGCTCCAGTGGAGCTGCTGGGCTGCTGTGGTTGTATCTGGCTGCTTCAGGTTTCCAT